>NC_052031.1:62825975-63132070 GCF_015832195.1 Motacilla alba alba
CTGCGGCTTCCTCTGTGCAAATACAACAAAGTCTGGCAGCAGTCAATCCTGCCAGCCCACACTGAGCCACCACAGAGTGCAGAGCTATTTACCCTTCCTATTAATCTGTCAGTGTTCTAGTCAAACACGTAAAACAATATGGTGTGTGCATATCTTGACTGGTCATTGCTAAGTTACTGAGGAGCAACATGAATGAGTGGAAAACCATGCAACAAACTATAACACTAGATTTTTAAGGTATGGAATATTGGAGTTTTCAATTGTCAGCACGAAGGAAGCAGCCATGGTGTTCGTAGCATGGGGAAAATAATGCACAAGCTAGAAACTATAGCCAGTCTGCCTCTTTCAGCTTACAATAAATGGGACCTGTTTGTTTTGCTCAGATGCAGATTTAATCCCAACTCTTTCATAGGCTCCCTGCTCTGTGCAGTCAGGAAACAATTAGGAAACTTAGGATCCCGTCCCTCAATTTACTTCACACAATCAGACTGCTGCCACAGTGCAGAAACCAATGACTGCAGTTACCAGGGACATGACAGGGCTGGATTTTGCAGCATTTGAAAGTTTAAATACTGTTCAGGCACAAACCCTGTTAGAGTAACCCTATTGAATGGAAAAGCTGTGTAGTGGATAACACCGCTCCAGCACTTCTATCTCAGATATATTCAGCTCACTGGTACCAGGAGAGCACCTTTAAGAACAAGTCAATAAAAGCTGTCAGGCTGCTGAGCCAAATACCCTTCTTGCCCTTCTCAAATAATAATCTTATTTCATGATGCTTCAAGGCCCTGTTAGAGCTGAAAATTCACACTGCCTGCTATCTCTTTAATCTGCTTCCTAGCCATGAACAAAAGGAAGAGTGTGCATATGAGAAAGCAGAAATAGAGGATATAGGTCAAAGAGTATATTCTAAGTGTCAGGAAGACTTTATCTCAAAGAGAATAGTCTTTCCACAGTCAGCAAACTCCGAAGAGCCAAACAGAATGGCAAAAAAGCATGACTACAGACACTGGAAAAATAAATGACAGTACAAATAATAGTATTAAGCTATTTTCAAAAACCTTGACTCATTCCTTGCTTTATGGTCAAGAAAGTTCTACTTTGGCACTGCTGGAAGAGAAGATAAACTTTGCTTACAAGCACAAGCACATATATAAATATACATGTCTGAAGGTATTTGTAGAGATAACAAATTAAACCAAGCTATTTATAATGAACAAAGGCACATTTCAGATTCACTGCTGCAACCATTTCCATAGTTTTATACTTCTAGCTAGCCCCATCAACTTCAGTAATTATTTATATATGAAGGTATTCAGATGGATAATCCCAAAAGGTCTTGGCCTCATGGTTTGACTCTTCATTGGTAATAACAGAACTATACAAAGCTGTAAAGAATTCCTGGATAAGGCTGCGGACTAGTGATTTACAAAGTGATAAATTGCAATAATTAATTATGCTGTAATTGTCCTAGCCAATACCCATTTGAATATGAGTTTCATTGTCTGATCAGCTTCAAGTTGACCAAAATAGGCCATAGTATACATCTCTTTGGACTTCTGAAAGATGAACAATCCAGAGATGTCCAAAAAAGTGTCTGGAACAGATCCAAAGGCAAAGAAAATATCTTAATCTCAGTCCATGCTCAAGCAACAACTAACAAAGCATACAGAAAGCAGATCTAACCCACACAATCAAGCTTGCAGTCTCAAGTTCTTAAAGGCAAAATATGACCCTTCTAGTAAATCACTGCTAGTCACACTGAACTTATTTAACCCCATTATAACAAAGGGCAGGTGGGCACATCAGCATTTCCAGAGGAATTAGGGAACCATAGTTCTGCTGTTAACACAATTAAGGTGCTAAAATCCCAGGCTGCACACAACACTGGAATATCTTCCAGTTTACAAGGAAATTGCCAATTATTCTCAATGCTGTTGTGGCAAAGCCTGCATAAACTGGGAACAGCAATATCTCCACTGTCCCATCTGCTGCTGTGTGCTAAGGTCTGCCATTGGTGATGTTATCACCAGCACACCAAGACAGAATCAAGTTTTCACAAAATATCCCAAACCTTGTCCTAAAGAAAAAGCTTTGGTTATGCTTTAGACAAAGATAATAGATTGCTGTTTAACTCAGGGTAATTAATTCTAAGATAAGCACACCTAACTCCCACCAGGACAGGAACACATGGATGTACATTTGATTTGAAATTTCCAGATGCAATACACTTACTGCTCTGGTTAGACTCGTTGAAAGGGGTAAAAGCTCACAGAATCAGTGTAATAGGGCCCTACACAGCCATTTCAATGAAGTTTTAAATGAGCCAAAGCTGCCCGAGGCCAACAGAAAAATTTATTGTCCTTTGATTCAACTCTACAGTTAAGGTCTATCTAAGGAGCAAAATACCATTTATGCTTGTCATCTTAATACAATAGATAACTAGTAGAAAAGAAGGAATTTTGCACTAGGAAAAAATATTTTGTACTACTTTAAACTGTAGGCTTAATAGGATAAGCCAGACCCCTACGAGACTACATTGCAGCTCTAAAATTTTCATACTACATTCTTCTTGTGCAAGTATCTTCAGGGTTTTTAGATATAGCCAAAAATCTTCAAACCATCTTAAAGAAAAAAAAGAAGAAAAAAAAGAAAGAGAGCAAAAAAAAAAAAGTTCTTCATTTTTACTAAAGCATATTTAAATAGTTTAGGGAACAGAGAAGATTATTTAATTTATTAAGATAAAGTAGATCTTATTTTTCAGTTCGGACTTTACCACAGTAGCTTCCATCTTATTCCAATTTGTACAAATTTAGAAAGCTGTACAGAGGAGTTGCAGATATCAGGCTAGTGATCTAAAAATGCCAAGCATTAGTTTACTTCTGTGAGTCACTCAGAAATGCAATACCAAAACCTGGTATATATGTACCAGTTCAACAAGTTATGCTTGAGTCCAGAGACTCCCCTACGAAACGAGAGGCGATAGTTCAAGGCACTGAGGAGTGTCATGTGATGGACTGGTGACCATGCTCTTATTTCCCCACCTTTGATTAATACCCTCAACAAAATATCAGATCAATTTCCAAATAAAACATACAGCAATCTTCTCTGCTTCAAACATACCATACTTCAATCTACTAAGTTGCATGCAGTTATATTTTTAATTGAAAAAAGTAGGAAGAGAAAGGATGAAGTTTGGGAGCAATTGAGGAGTTTTTTCTTTCCTTTTTTTACAAAGTTGCAACAGAAACAATCAAGATGATGAATGCTGGGTTTTTATAACTTTATCAAAATAAAAAGTTCCGGTTAATTTTAAGACCACAGGAGTCCTAACAAATTGAATCCCAAAGGAAAAACTGGGGGACAGAAAAGGGGCACAGTGAAGGACATAGAGAATCATAATAAGTTATACTAGTTTTCTCAAATGACATAGAGAATCATAGTAAGTTATATCAGTTTTTTCAAATGAAGAAAATTCTGCTTCATATAAAATTTTAATTTTGTGAAATATTGAACCACTCTGGCTGTTCTAAAGTGAGAATAAGTTTCTCTCAGGTCAGAGCTCTTCTGGAAGCTAATAAGGACCTCTGTTACAGGTTTTTATAAAACATAGCTGCCTACTCTGACAGGAACTGGGGTGCTCACCCAAGAAGTATTGGGGACCTGGCTCACAACACATCTACTGGAATGAGGAATCTTGGGGGTCAGGAGATGTTCCCTTCATCAACATGAGAGTCAGTTAAGCCAGGGACCCTTTTTTATATGTCCTCTAAATGATATTTTGTTAGTTTATCCCAACATTGAAGAGGAAGATAAATGTCTTTTTACAGTCTAAAGCAGTCATATTTAACTAGTGTCTAGTACCTACACAAAAAAGTCTGGACTGTACTACTGAGCCTTTGGGCTGAGTGGCAAATGTAAGGATGCCCCTTGGACTTCAGGGCAGACCCTGGCTTCACAGGTCACAGGGACTTGGTGGCCATTTCAAGGACATGCTTCAGAAGGAACAGCAGGCACTTGGTTCCTGCAGGACCATCACAGAAAACCTGCCAGATTGCTAGGCTGAACCTTCCATTTCTCTTTTCATCTCATTTCTCTGTTTCCCAAGCTCAGCACCTCTGAATTCTGGCACTGGTAATCAATAATATTTCTGTGGCTTTTTTAAACTCCACGGTGTCAGATGAATTTAAAAAACCACCATTGTGCCAATTGTGACATGCAATGCAACTTGTCTTGCCTTGCCTTTTATTTTTTTTTTTTGTTGTTGTTTGTTTGTGTCTTTTACAGCTCCTTCTTTGAAAACTACAGGTGTTTGCAGGCATAATGCTCCCAGTGCTGTAGAAAAGAGTTTATTGTGAGGAGCCTTTTCTTTGCCACTTGTCCTGAACCTGTTCGCAAAGTGCTACATGCGTTCTACCGATCACCATAAAATTCAAGGAACAAGAAGTCCTCTGTAAGCCTGCCCAGCAGCACCACTATGACATTGGTTGCGACAGCTTTGTGACCCTGCATTGTTTTTCATTCATTCACAAGCTTCTTTCTTTGCTTTGCTTTTTTGAGTTTTTTTCCCTATAAAAAAAGAGAGGGGTGAAGCCTTTATAGGCATTTTTATCTACTGTAAAAAAAAGTGCATGTGTGCTGGCGTAATAGATTAAAAACAAACAACACAATGTGACAGCTACTTTAGAGAGCACTGTGTGGAGTTACAGTAGTTATAGTTTCCAAAACCACCTGCAAACAAGTGTAGATACCATAGCAAAGTGCCCTTAGGATTTCTTTTTTCTTTTTCCTTACATGCTCCTTCTTCTTCTTTATTTTAAAGTTCCCTCTCGCTATTCTAAGCCTGCAGTCAGCAATGAATTTATGTGACAGCTATGAAGCAAGTATTAAAATTGTGAATAGCAGCTAACAGTGCTTGAGCCCTCGGTGTTCAGCATCTTCACACAGCAGTGAATGCGGGCTGGGGCTGCTGAAAGGGAGGGGAGCGAGGGGGGAGGCAGGTGGAGGCCTGGCTTCTCTCTCTTGTTTATCTGTACACCAGAGTCTGAGGGGGGACGTGATGGAAGGAGGAGGATGCGAGCTCCTGGACTCCTTCTTGTGCTGAGGGCCCTGCATGCTGAAGGAGAAAGGGCAAGACGTGAGCACCAGGAGAGACTGGGGATGTTTCTGGCGGTCTGTTTGTTGAAGAAGGGTGTGCAGTCAAGGAGAGGAAGTGACAGGGATAGGGATTGAAAGCCATCAGTTTTTGCTTCCATCTAAACACGCTTGTGCAGACTGAAGGAGTTGTGGCCACAGGCACAATTCAGGAAAGGAGAGCAGAGAGTGGGACCCTGGCACTCTCCTGCATGGGGCAGGTGGGACCAAATCAGTCATTTCCCCAGCCTATTTTATACACACACCTTGTTTATAAACAAGGTTAAGGGGGCCAAAGGGAGAGGAAGAGAGAAGTGCCCAAGGAGGCAGTGAGGGATGTTGTGCCTCAGTGGTCAGGCTGGGGCAGAGGGCTCTCACAGTCTCCTCACTCCTCTGCTGAATGGGAAAGAGGGCAGGAGGGAGAGGAGTACAAGGGAGACAAGGCTGAAGGGTCATGGGGAGTAGGGAAACGGCGGACACCCTTCGGCCCTCCCTCCTTCCAGCAGGATTGCAGCAAGAGAGGAAACGGAGCTGGAGCTGGGCGGGCAGGATGAAGGCTCCCTCTGTCCCCAGGAGCTGTGCGAGGCCGCGATGCCGCCGGGGCAGGGGCCGGGCCGGGGGGCTGGGGGAGGGCGCGCGTTATTAGCGGAGAAACCTCAGGACCGAAGCTGAAGCCGCAGAAGATAAAAGGAGCAATATGATCAATATGGTTTCATTGTCGAGCCCCGCTTACCTCGGCGGGAGACCATCTGCTCCCTGTCAATGCATCACCTGCTTGTCTGGCCTGTTGGCCGGGCAACGCGGGCGGGGGGATTAAGGGGGCAAGGGGGGCCGGGGGCCCGGCCGGGGGCTGCTCCCCCGTGCTGGGGCAGGCACCGGGGGAGGCTCGCCCAGGGTAGGTGGGGAGCCGAGCGGGCTCCGCTATTTCCACGGGAGGACGGAAAACAAATGCAGCGTTTTGAGCCAGCGGAGCGGTTTCAGGAAGGCCCTTCCTGCCCCTGGAAGTCAGCATTTTGCTGCACACGCTGGATTTAGGGATGCATGAATGAGCCCGCCACAATGGACACCCAGGGAAGAAAGGGCAGCCGAGGGGTCCCCACAAAGCCAGGCACTTCACGGCCACAGCCACAGAAGAAACAACACACAGAGCTCTCGAATTCCCTCAACCCCAGAAGAAAATTTTCTGGAAGAAGATACTGAAATAGCACTAATTTTTATTTTTTTTAATTTTTTTTTTTTTAATTTTAATGCCACCACAAATTCAGTCCATTTACATAGGTTTAATGTAAGGGTGGAAAAGAATGAAAAACCCTCAGATGTTGTGCAGTAATGAATGCAAATAAAGTGTTGAGTCTGTGCATCAGACCCAAATTTATTTGATTCTTTTATAATTTTGGACATGTTTGATGTTAAACACTGGCATCTTAATAAGCAGATAAATTACAGCTGCCTGGACCCTAGGCTGGGCAGTATCAAAGCACTTAACAAATCCCTCAGAAACTCTCAGAGGAGATAGAATGTTCCAGGTGTGATACCCTTGGCTTTGACAGGTGTGTGAGGGTGGGGCTGCCTCCTGCTCTTCCCTGCACTGGCCACGGGGGCATCTCTGCTCCAGCTGCATGAGCACACTGTTCTGTGCTGTGTACAACTGTGCTGACTGGGGGGAGGATATGTATCTATACAGAGATTCATGTACATATATAGGGGCATGTTTGCACCTACACACTCATCATCCTCTCACAAGACCTTGCATTTGCTGCTTTTTTTTTTTTTTTTTTTGGCACCATAGCCAAAGCAGTGCCTGCTCTCCGTGCTTTACAGCTGCATCACAGCCAGCCCCAGAGCTCACCGTGTTCAGGCATTTGGTTTCAAACCTCACCTGTGAAGCAGCTTCTCCCAAGAGCAGGCTGAGGTTCCTCCCCCACTGGAATCACTGAAGAGCCACTTGGAGTTACACTTCTAAGTCAACAACGGTATTTTAGGAGAATGTCACACTTTACTCCCTCATAAACAAATGGCCAAAACCCTTGGCAAATCTTGGCAGTCTGCTGAGTTTCTCATTAGCCATTTTTTTTAACATTTCTAGCCCCAAATGGAAGGTCCAGGCAGTGATGAGGGGTTTATGAACAGGAGTGCACGAGAAGCCAAATTAAACTCTCAGCCCTGCAGAGTTTTCCTCTCTACAAATAACTCCTCAGGGAGCAGATTTTTCAGACGAAAACCCAGAAGCAACATTCATCACAAAAAACTGAGTTTGGATGATGTCATGCTTTCCAAAGCTATAACCAAGCAGATATAAGCAACAATTAGACCTCACTGCTTGCATGAATCAATAAGAAGAAACCAGACTCCTAAAGATGAGATATTTTTTGTCAGAATATTATTATTCTTTTAACTACCATACAGTTCAGAGCAATCCTCATGGGAGGAGTATGGAGTATTTGAATTCTGGCTTTAGCTTGCATTTGAAAGTGTATACTTCTAAGTCAACCAAAGGTTGCTGCATCAATTATAAATAAATGTGGAAGAAATTGAAAGAATCACTTTTAGGAAAATTAAAATCAGTGTATGGATAACTAATACTGAGAAACAAAGGTCAAGCACACATCTCATGATGTTGTCTAAAGTAAAATTTTTGTGGTCTCCTTAGCCAAACTATTGAGTAAGTTGTTCATATCTCCAGTGCTAGCTTGTTTTCCCTTTTTTATTCCAGAAAGACTAATTCAATTAATTAATTGTTTACAATTCAAGATGCAAAGCATCAGAACAAGAAAACCAAAGAAACATTGTGGTTTATGTGAATAAAGGGTTTCTGTTATTCCTGTGCTGTGTTATGCACAGATTCAGTAAGGCATTTAGACGACTCCATCTAGTAGGACGAGATATTCTGAACATTTTTTCCAGTCTGAACCTTGGAATTCAGAGCATCAAGACCTAGCCTACACAAGAGAAACAAAGTGAACATTTCTGTGGATAAGTTAACAGACCCTGGCACCTTCAGGAAAACCAGGACTGTGTGGAATGAAAGTGACATGCATTAGATAACATAAACAAAGATGCACCGTTTAAACCATAAGTCATCACAAAATTCCCAAATCAGAGCTGGAAGGGACCTTCTTAGATCACCTGGTTCAACCTCCTGCTTAAGCAGGTTGCTCAGCAATGTGTCCAGATGGGGCTGAGCATCTTCACAGAGAGAAACTCCACAGGCTCTCCCCAACAACAACAACAACAACAAGTACCTCCTTGTGTTCAGATGGAATTTCATGTGCTTCGGTTTGCACATATTGTCTCTTGTCCTGTCACCAGGCTCAGCAGGACATCCTGCTGATAGCACCAGCTACAAAACAGGAATTAGCCCATATTTCCTTCTGAAAATGTAGAGACTTATTCACTTTTATCAGGAATTTCATTGTTTATACTAAATTAGAATTCAGGCCCCCATGTGATGCCAGTCCTCCCCTGGATACTATTATCAGCAAATCTCTGAAAAGGACAACTGATCAGAACAATTTTGTATTACCTAAAGCAGTATACCTTAAAGAAAAGGAACAAATACTGAAATGGTCAACAGAAACAGATGCAGATAACATCAGTAAGATTTCTTAGTTTCTCCAGCCAGATGTGTGCAGGTTGTCACCCATATGAATTAATGATCATTTGCTCTCAGCTAGTATTTTCAACGAAGAAAAGGTTGGGTCCTGACCTAAAACAATCATCAGCAGCAGTAGTAGACAAAGTGTAGCTGGGGATGGATAAACCATTTGTCTTCTTTGAATAAAATGAAGGGGACATAAGGTGGTTTTGAAAAGTAGCAAAAATACATGAAATAGGGATGTTGCAGAAGACTAAAACTAAAAAAACAAAATCAGGATATTAAATATGGAGAAATATGGAGAAATTACTCCAGCATGATGGTGCTGTTATCTATGGGATGCAAAAGGAACACCTAAGCAGGTACACTGGATGGGGCAGACGTTCAGGAAGTTACAGAAGTTAATCTGCAAGTGAAGGCCTGGGTGAAAGTTTCAGCAGTGTAGACTGGAAAGAGTGGCCTGTCTCCCTGAGACACAGAGCCACCACCCCAGACACATTTAGATAATGGCACCAAGGGGAAGGACAAATGAAAAACACAGTAAAGCCTGAATGGAGGTTTTGGCAGGGTATTTTGTCAAAACTCTCTAGCCATGGAGAGTAAGACTCTTCCATTTAAGAAATTGTGCTGAGCACTGGATCTGACCAGAAGGAACTTGTGCTAAAGCCCTGGGCAGAAAGTTTATCTCTAAATTTGTGTTCCTTTTCAGCAGAGGAAAAGAAAGCCTTTCTTGTGAAGGTCATGTAGTCACACAGGTTTGCAGGAGGTCCTTTCATTTGGCATTGCCTATAGATATCACCATTTTACGTAATCATTTTTTTCTGACCCCCATCATCCAAAAGCCACATTCTATGCATGCAGTGCCAGGTAAAAAATTTTAGTGAGATCTCTAGAGATAATCAGGGACTAGCAACAGTATACCCTTCATTCCTCTATTGATTGGAGCTTGAATGAGCATAGATTTCAAAAAATCCTTCTTAAAATATGTAAGGATCATGGATGCCATATACCATGTTGCAGTGTTTCTCTCCTCTAGAGAGGAGAAATTTTTCTCCTATCCATATTCAATACTCTCCAGTATTGGCTTCTGCTACCCATTATGACTATTTAGGGCTTCTAAGCAAACCCTCTGAACAGCATATTTCAGGGATATATAAGGCCATTTTACATCTTTACATGGTTTCCAGCAGATATCAATGATATGTAGGTTAGATCCTTGTTTGCTCTACTGTAGAATTTACCAGAATGGGTTCACTGTGTTCACACATAGATGAAAATTGAGCAACATCTAAAAGCCAAAATATGCCACTGTGGTACAGGCAGCAGTTCTGAAACTGCAGGTCACAATAATTTGCCTTTTTTAAAAATCCCATTAATCACAGCTACAGTCTGTGCAACTCTGTGTGGTACAGGCTATCCTTATTCTCAAAACTGATTCTATCCCCTCTGCTACCATGTCTTGGAAGTTTGTTTCTTGAAAGTTCCATACTATTATACATAAAATCCCTCATAAATCCATAAAATGCAACCTTTTTTTTCCCCCCACCACCACAACACAAAACCACTGTGGTGTTTATTCTCATTTACACTCAAAGGATCCACCTGTAAGTAATAGATAAAGCATGTCATAACAAAGGCCTTCTTTTAACAGTTTAGTTTCTAAAAATTAAGCCCTGGAAAGATATCAGCTTGTCCATGTAGAAGCCAACCTACTGTTCCTTGTGATAGATCTGTGCTGTCACCTTCTTACTGCCTTTACTCTGTGGCCAAGGATTCACTATAATTAATTTTTGGGTGGGGGGGGGAGGGAAAAAGAGAATTAATTTTATGCAAGTGGTGGTTCAAATTGTACTAGGATATGGAAAGGGGAGCCTGGAATTTATTCCCCTTTTTGCAAAATTACCTATGGCTGACAAGCAGAAGGCAGAGCAACCTTGTGTCCCCAAGTGACTTTAGTCTGATACACCAGTGCTGCCTCTGCTCTGACCAGAGCCAGGAGCTCCAACTGAGGCAATGCAAACTGAGACGATGTGGAACTCCTTCACGTATGAAAATCTGCCAGCACAGGTAAATAAAAATATTTTGACCAAGTTTAGTCATGAGGAAAAATGACTTTGAAAGACGTTGAGGCAGATAATTAGGTGGTAATGAATGCAGAGCTGCCCTTGGAATTCCACTCCAGCACACCGGGGGTGAGTATGGGTAGGATGCGGAGCGGGGTCTCAGTGCTCCTGCCATGCATCACTGAGGCCATACACAGCACGGCCTCAAGCTGATTATTGCTGCTCTCCAAGAGGTTGTCAAAATATGTAAACTGTCAGCAGGAGACACATTTTTAATAAAATTGCCTATTCTCCAGTGATATTTTTCAGTTATGAAAAGAGCATCCTTTCATATAGCATGTGCACGTGAGCAAGGGAGCATGTAAAACAGTGCAGCAGCATTCCCAGAAAACAGCATTTTCATTACAAGTATGCAAATTGGATGTTCATGTAGACGAACATGCTCCATGCTGTCTGATACATGAAAATGAGATGATTTATTGTGAACTGACAAATACACTGTATTTGCTATGTGGGTCTGATGTTTCATGCTGTCAGCCAGCCCCTCAATTTTTAAAATACACATGTCTTAACTCATTGTTTTGGATGAGAACAAACAATCCAAATTTCTTGTGTGTGTGTGTGTGAGAGAGAATGGATAAGACTGCAATATCAATGTTTTAATGACTCCAATCATTAACACTCAGTGTGTCCCAGAACTCTGTAGATTCGCTTGACATCATCTCCTGTCTTTCTCTAGGAGAAGAGGTGTAAATGGAGCCCAGCTGGTCTACAGTGCCTGTGAAACTAATCTCTAGAGATGTAAGGGTAGAGCTGATACAAACATGTCTTCTATGGCCTATGCCCCATTTCAAAACCAACAAAAGCATTTTTAACAAATGCAAATTTCAGAATATTTCTCTGAGAATTAGGACTTATACATTTCTCAGTGGCTTTAAGAATCACAGTCACTGCTTGAGGTAGAGGAGCAGAAGCTAGAGAGAGGTTATGGATACCCTGTGAGAAGGGGATGATGTCTGCCTCCTTTTAAGCAAAGATCAAGTACCACCTGCCCTCCATTTGCAGAGAAGGAATATAAATGCAGGGGAGTGCATGGGAGAAATTGCAATCATAGGTCTAATGTTGGCACTCCAGTTCTGCATGGGTATGGTAAAGGAAGCTAGAAGCTCTTTTTCTAAGTTTCTTGAATTGCAGCATTTCAGTTCTAGAGCCTGGCATGGGTTGTAGTGACTTCTGTGTACAGTGATTTCATCCTCCGTGCAGAGCAAAACCAGGATAGCAAATATACAGTGACCTTTACCAATAAACAGCTTTTCTCTCTATGGTATGTCTTGTTAAAAGCATCTTTGAGACAGCTAAGTACAGAAGACTTATTTTTACTGCAGTCTATTAACATGGCCTCTTTTTACCATGTTCTCCTACCTCCCATGGTCACAGATTCAATAACAGCATCCACGCTTCCTTAACTAACCTCAATTTTTTTATCCTCTGATAAATGATCTTATTTGAAAACAGGTTTTCCCTTGCATTAGTCAATGCTAGTAGGAAAAATAACAGTAGCCTTTCTGACTGCCCATTGCATCTTTCACAAATCTAAGATAATTGAGATATTTGAACTTGCAGGTTTGGTTTCTTAGCATAGTTTATCTAGGGTTTAAGTTCAGAGTCTTTGTCTCTACCATTAGCTTGTTTTTCTTATTACTTTACTCTTCATTTATGCATCATTCTGCTCTAAAGTATCCTCCACCTAGCCTACATTTTCTCAGTGCATGGGTTATTTTTCTTCCTTGCTTTGCTACCAATGCCATAGAACTAACAAAACCCCATTTACTTTTCTTTACTATAAGATAGATTTAAAATCATGTAGAGAAATAATTCCTTGCTGACAGCATGGGAAATTTTTATTTAAAGGAGAAGAGTTCTTCTAAAGTGGCACTGCCAAAAACAAATACCAAAAAAAAAAAAAAAAGAAAAGAAAAGAAAAGAAAAGAAAAGAAAAGAAAAGAAAAGAAAAGAAAAGAAAAGAAAAGAAAAGAAAAGAAAAGAATGGCCATATTTTTCTATGCCTCTTCTTTTCTTCTTACTACAAAAAATAAACTCTAGTAATCTCTGATACTAAAGAGGGCAAGGAGTGCATCTTAGCACTTTGGCATCAATGATCAATACAAACCTGGTGATGAGCAAACCTACACGAATACTTGTCTTCTTAAAGAATTGCTTTGTACTTAAGTTCATCATTTTCTAAAATCTGTAGGCTAGATTTGCTTTTTTTACTGCCCATGACAATTCCTTGAGCAACCTTCTGTCAGGGTGCCCTGAGATTAATAACTCATCACAAGCAGCCATAGATGAGTGCTTGATTCCTCAGATAATGGAAAAGTTTGTAAACATGGCAAAGAAAAGACAAATCACGTTACGTTGTCACAAGCAGGAAATTCAAACATGGAAACACCCAGGAGCCAGGCAGGCACTCATAGCAATGGTTTCCTCTCCTTGCTCAACCAGCTGACAGCAGGAAAAAAAAGACTCAAGCTATCTTTCAGTGCTTTTCTTCACAGAGAAATATGAATGTTAATCAGGAGGCTGATAGACAAATCAATAGACAATGTCTATCAGAACCCCAATTAGCACTCATAACCCAGTAATTCTCTCTCTATAGGAGACCCTGCTTACCACATGGTTTTGGGAATCATGCAGCAAGAAAGGAGACTCAATAAGTATTTTCAACCTTCTTTGAATCAGAGGGAGCTCTGATTAAACCCTTACCTTTCCTAAGGCTTTAGTGTCAGCTCTCTTTCTTGATGTTCTGACTGCAAATCCAACACAACCATGTTTCTGGGAACTGTTGATCCTTTTATATAAATTTCATCCTGAAAAGGGTAATTCTACAATTGGCAAAGTCTAGCTATGCTGTTTGGCATTAGTTCTGAATTGCTCAACTTTGTGAGATGATCAGCTCTCAGATGCAGTCACAAACTAACCCTCAAAAGATTAGTTGCCTCTCACAATGGTGAAAGGTATAACCTCAGCTCACTCAAAAATGCTTCATCTTTCATTTTGGTTTCTGATACAGATTTAGTGCTACATTCCTTAGCACAGTTTCACACCAAGTCTGCCCTGCCAGATTTCACTGAAACTACTGAAACATGCCAGAATATGGAGCTAACTATCACCTACAGAAATAATGAGACTTTTTGTGCAGCCCTCTTTTACAAGCCCCCACTGTTCACAAACACAAAAAAAAAAAAAAAAAATTAAAAAATGGTGCTTCGGAGAATTTCCCCACTGGCAGAGCATTTATTTGCTATTCTCTTCATTGCTTTCCTTTCTGGCACATTGTGGTGTTTGGGAACATGACTATGCCTGAAGAAGCTCTGTATTAATCAGTCTGATTCCTAACACTAAGACACACAATCTTTGTAACACCTACCTTTTTATTTTTTCCCAAAAAACTGCATCCTCAAGGGACTCCAAAATACCAGAACACCCATCTATTTTCCTCCTACAGTAATGGGAGGTAGAGCTAGAGGCTATCCTTCTGTACATGCAATTCTTAAGCCAGAGAGGGAATCATCTCTAGGAAACTTCATTATGAACATGAAGTCCGAGTTCAGTGATTGACAGTGGGGGCTGCCTTTACCCTGCAGGCAGTGCTTGCAGGTCACCACGGAGTTTGATGCTAACGTGCTACTTCAGGCACTAAAACCACCCAGGCTTCAGCAGCACAAAGCACAATACAAGCTCCAAAGTTCACAAAGAATCTGGATAAATGATCATTTCTTCTGTCATGCTGAGAGCACACTGCTACAGCTACATGGCAATAGTAACACTGCAGCAGGTTGAGAGGCAGCTCCACTGTGTGTCCAGAGGAGCATTCACACTGCTGCATCACAGTTTAGCCACGCTAAATATTATAGGAACGTGGTTTCTTGTTCACCTATTTTTTTTTAAAAGCAAAACCAAACAAAATTACAAGTGTTCTCAAAAAGCTTTTCTAAAATGGTCTGTTCACCTTTCAGTGGCACTCTTTTGCAAACCCGAGTGTCATTCTTCAATTAAAAGCTGTATGATAACATATATCCTGCAGGAGATTGCGGAAGATGATTCAATTGCAGTGTTTCTTAACTCTTCAACATGTCTTTCACAATGTTTATGTTCTCAGCATAATTTGATGTCGCATTTTAAAACAGCTTACACAAAATTAGGAACAGAAGTATAAATCCCAGAGGCACAATTATCTGACAAGCCATATCTTCAACACAGTATCCTGTTCATTTTCTCCAATTATATTTTATGGGAAAGATATCACAAAGCAGATAACTTCCTTTCATCACTGTCTCACATCATTCTGAGAGGAAGACTCCACAAAGCTTTGTTTACTGGGACCACATCACAAGTTGAAGGTCACAAAATATAGTCTCAAGCCAATATGCAGTCATAGAAGGATTGAGGTTGGAAAAGACCTTTAGGATCATCAACTCAAACCATAAACTGCCAAATATGCCAAGTGCAAAAATGCCAAGCACTGCCAAGTTCACCACTAAACCATGTCCCTAAGCTCCACCATCTACACATCTTTAACATATTTCCAGGGATGGTGACTCCTCCACTTCCCTGGGCAGCCTGTTCCAAAGAAGACAAGCCTTTCAATGAAGAAATTTTTTCTGGTATCCAATCTAAACCTGATACTTCTCTACCCCTACCTGCCTTTTTAAAGAGATCTCTTTTCCATGGATTTCAGGCCTGGCTTCATGCTCCAACATATTCCTGACATGCTGCCATGCTCCATTGGGCTCTTCTTGGTATCCAGTGCCCCATACACCTGTGTGCTCTCCATTCCCTGCTGCTGGTTCACCAGGATTCACCAGCACAGCTTAATAATACATTATGTGTATTATTCTAATTGCTTTCTAACTTTAAGCCATATGAGGCCTAAAATCAGGGCCATATTCTACACTCAGCAGGCTCTACCTTGTCCCAGTGACCGTAGAGTGGTACACAAGTGAAGACATTTCCCCCTAACTATATTAAAAGTCAAAAAGTCAGCCAAGTTAAGCCAGCCTTATTTTATGTTCAGCTCACAAGCAATTACTCTCTTTTCTGAAGAGCTGCTCATTATAAGAATATGCATACTCAGGTGAACCTCAGTGCAATGTTCTGGTAAGTGAGGTACACATGAAAAGGCAAACAACACTTTTTAAATAATTTTCAAGTTAATTTGGTACATCTCACTGAAAGGATAATCTCAGCATCAGCAGATGATAAAATTTGTAGTTCTTTTAAAAATTTCATCTTTTCATGTGTATTAATTACTGAAAAACAAGATAGAAATATGTTTATGAGAGTTTTGCTAATGATCTAGGACTATAGGGTTTTTAAATGTTCCAATATCTAATTCTAATTTTGCATAAAATGAGCATAAAGATGGGTTTAGACACATTTTTTTCTAAAAAATATATCTATATTTTAAATTATTTAGTTCTAGTCAACTTCTCTGAATGCTGCTGTGAAAAACAAACATGTTTCATCTAAACAATGGACTACCACATTTATATCTAATCCTGCTCTTGTCTGTGCTAACATAAATCAGGACAATAACTAAAGCCAATAGGATGACATGGGGTCAAACCAGTTTGAAATCTGAATGAAGACCACACACTTTTCATCCCTTGGAAACACTCATACCATTTTGCTGTTGCTTCTCTTAACTAGGCTTTGCTTTCTGGTTTTTACATACCAAGCATAAGACCAACACAGAGACATTCATGGATTTAAATTGAAATGAAACAAAAGTAAATTTGATTACATGCTTCTCCACAAGGTTAAGTCGGACAAGCTATAAACTTTCTGATGCTATTTCCTTTAAAGATATACAGGATTATTTTTAAAAAACCCACTTTTTATGGAGTTTTCTAATTGAAAATTGCTATTCTATAAGCTCCTGATTTGGTTATTTTTCACTGCATGATGAGCCTAGAAAGCTTTCTCAGCTTGGCCAAGGAATCAGGGGAACAGATCCTTCAGCATCTGACAGCAAAATGAGGTATCCACTGACTCAACAGAAGGGACACCACCCAGAAACTCACTCAGAATTCAGTGAATCAATGGTGATTTGGACCTGGGGTGGGTAAAAAAAGAAAAGGGTGATTCCAGCAATAGTTCCTCATCCAGAAAGGCAACAGAATCACAAGACATGGAAAGCAGCTCTTCATCCTGCACTCACTGACTTCTAGGAAGCACTGGATAATATTGTAATTTGACACCCAAGGCAATACATTAGTATTACACCATTAAATGTATTTCACATTTTAAAGTACATTTTGCTGCAATGGCATTTTCTTCCTTTTTTATTTTATTTTTCTGCATGCTTTGTCCTTTGATATATAAACTCAGGTGAAAAATGTTAAAGGAAAAAAATCAGTTGTCAGTTGTGCTAAATTCAATGTGCTTTCCCTGTACCATTCAAATTGCCACAGGTTTTTATTTTTTTCTTGGTAAGTTTTCTGAGGTTTTCCTAATTAGGCCTAGGCTTTGTTTCAGATTTTCTCCCCTTTTGTTTTAAATATCAGAGCTCATATCTTAGTCTGTTTGCAGCATACAGACTCGGATGGGAGTTTATCATGCCCTTCAACTGCTCACAGTTCCTTTTAAACAGTAGCTTTGTCCTCTTCAGTTTGATAAAAATCCTTAAAATCAAAGGCTACTAGTTAGAAGAGCCTACATTTGAAGTGCCTTGAAGTCTTTGGTTTTCCTTTCATTTCTGTGGGCCTTGGATCAGCCTGTACAGTCCCCTTTGTTCATTTATAAGCACAAAGAAGAGATTCTCTTTTATTTATCAGAACTGTAGGCACTTGGATAAAAAAGGCATTTTTTTTTATGAGGGATGTTATGGAGTTATTTAATGATCTTATAAGCTAAAAGCTCATTACATGTCTCCTTTTAGATCCCTGCTAAGGATCTGAGCAGGACTAGGCTTTGCATAGAGACAGGGCTGGTTTTACTAAGCCGAACCCACGTCTGCTGAAGACTCAGACTCATTTGAGCGTGCGGACAGAGCGAAGCCAAGCACGAGCCTGAGGTGCCTTGCCAAAGCCGGTGGGGTAAATCAGGAGCTGGGCTTGGCCCCACGCGCCTGTGCAGGAATCTGAGCTGTCACCGCCACATGGAGCCAGGATTGACTTATTAAGAGTTTGACGAGAGGCACTTGGTATTCCACGGGGAAGGTGGCCTTCGCCTGCGTGTTGGGAATGAAGGAGTTATGGCGTTTCTATGGGTCCTGCGAGCCTTTCATTTCATTCAGCTCTCCGCTGCTGCACAGCGTGAACTGACTGAGCCCCAGAAGAGGTTAACGAGCACAACAGCCATCATTTGTGAGGAGTGGGAAAGAGCCATGTGCTGCACCAGCTTCTTTTCAAGGCTCCTGATTTTTTTTTGTCTTCACACTGGCACAAGGGCAAGCACCCAGCATAGCTTGTCTTGGGGAGCTTGGCAGCATTCTCCTCTCCTGGCAAACCTGACGAAGCCAAATAAAGTAATCTGTGCATTGTCTATTCCTTCGCTTGGGTGACTTTTAAGCTGAGGAAAAAAGGAACAGGGGGGTGATAAGACTTTTGGATTGGGGGCCCTGTTACTACTCATACCACAGGCGTCTTGTTTGGGACATACTAACTGAAATCTTTTTTTTTTGAAATGGCACTTATTAGGTAGAAATTTTTTTTTGAGATTATTACATCTCTCCCTCTACCATCCTCCTCCTGTCTTTTCTGAAGCCATCGTTGCATAGATTTATTCTATTCAGCACTCACATTAGCAGATGTGAATGAGGGAATCTGACTGAGCCTGTCAAGGCAAAGAAAGCCATGAAAGAAGAGAGAGAAGAAACATTACACAACTATAATGGCAGCCACAATGGAAATATGCTGGCGTGAAAGCAATTAATGCAATTGGTGCTCTAAGTTCATGGCTTACTCCAAAACCAAGCAGCCTCTGGAAGCATGAAGCTCATCGCAATGTAGCTCAGACAAACCCTGAGCTGCTGAGGAAAGCACAAGTAAAAAGGCTTTGCTGTGCATGCAAAGCTGCTCTGAGAAAGGGCTTTAGCATGGAACTTCCCTGCCATGAGCTGCTGCTCCATGCTGGAGCCCCACTCAGGGACCAGAAGGCAGCCAGGGTATCACACTGCAAGGGTTTGCCTTGCTGATGTGTATGAATCCTTACAACCACACCGTGGGGTGTGAGAGCCACACTGGGCAGCCTTCCTCCCCTCTGCCAATCCAAGGATCCAAACCCTTCTTTTTCTCAATGGAACAAAAAGCCAAAATTCTGAAAAGGTTTGCAAATCAATAGCCGTACAGGGAGAAAGAAGGGGAAATCCATCTGGAATGTTTTCTTTTGATAATTTCAAGTGTGCCAAAGCAGAAGAAGAAAGATTTCATCTAGAAAATGTTGAAATATGTTCTTTCCTGAAAACAGTCTTTTCTGTAACTATTTATCATCTCAGGAAAAGAGAACATTTTCTGGAGGCGCCTAACTAGCTCTGTTACACGTACACCCATCCCAGCAGACTCCAGGTGTCCCTCATAGCATGTTTGAGTCACTCAGGACGAGTGGTACAGTACAGTTTTGGCACAGCAGAAGTGCCACTTTCCCACAGCTCACTCTCTCTAATGACTCATGATAACAGAAGCAATCTTTGGACCCAAAAAGTGAAGTGTTACAGAGCCTGCAACACCTTACTACCTTACATGACAACAGATCTGAAACAGGATTAAAAGCCATAGACTAATTTGCATATTTTTACCTTGCAGGATTAATACAAACAGGATGAAGGAAGACAAGGGAAAGGAGTTTTCCTCTCTGAGGTGTTACAGAGTAAGAAGAGATACAAAGGGAGACCTTCTGCTAGTCTCAGTGGTCAGACACATGATCATCTAAATCACTCCCCATCTCCTGGACCTGAAGGGCAGAGATTGGGCATGTGGGGAAGGAGCTGCTGAGGCTCCCTCTGAGCATTACCAAAGATTCCTCCCACACATCTCCTCCATTTCCATCAACACCCTGAGAGGACAATGATTTTTATCTATTCAGAATATTTCATTTAGTGTTTTCTCCACAGCCTCAAATTTAGGGGCTTTCTTCAACCTGCTGCACAGTAGCAGCCGTGCTGTGACTCGACTGTCATTAGATCTCCCCTCTGCTAGGGACACATATATAATTGCTCCAGAGGAATGAACATAACTTGTCCCTGCTCTCTTTCTTCAGATTGGGATTTACATTCAAAACAATTTAACAATCTTAATTATAGATTGAATAAATTACAAATATCCTCTGTTTTCTTTTCACATTACTTACAAAGGGACTCTTTATTTCCTAACATTATATTTGCATATATTATTGAAGAGATTTCTAGCTGTCTCCACAAGTTGTTCCATCTCATTTGCATCTTGTTTCCCTTTAATGTAGTCATAAAAGAATGGTATATATTTATTGTTCTATTTATAACTTATCTCCTTGTAGAGATAGAAATGATCCCTCAAAATGCAAAGGAGATCCATCAGCACATTTTTCCTTCCTTCCTCCCTTTCTTTTTAGAATAATCTCTTTCCTTTGTAGTTTTAAATAAGGCTTCTTTTCTTCCCTTTTGTGAATTCTAGGGGAGCTATCAGTCACTGCTGTAGGTCACAAACATTTTACATATTATGGTGATAAATCACTGTCAGGAGGTAGTCACTGTAGAGTAAACCAGGGCCCTGCCCCACAATAAAGCAACAATACATGCAAGTGGACCTGCAGTGCCTCACTTCACCTGAAGATCCTGAAATCCACACAGTTATTTTTCAGAAGATTCCCCAGCAAGTTTTTCCTCCCTTTTATTTCCCAGGGCACATGCACATTTCCTTTGAATTCAGCGGGGTCCCCAGTGCTCCAGGTCAGTCACTGTGAGAGCATGGGGTAGGGAGATCTTGGGGCACTTGGCTGTGTTGACATTCCAAGTCTGGCCCAAAAAACAATCAGTAAACCAGAGGGAAAGGGAGGGAAGAAGCAGGAGGCAGTAGGTGTCACAGAAAGTCTGGCCATAAAGAAAAAGGGTTGAACAATAGTTTTACTGTTATAGAAAAGAAATGAGTTTAGAGTCAGTGAAAACATACAGCACTATCAACGAACTCAACTTGTTTGGAGGTTTGCTGAAGGCCAAAAAATAAATCAGGTATCAAGTGTCATACACCAGCTTTCAAATCAGAATGTGGGCCTCAGGCTTTGTACACCACTGAATTAGCTCACGTCTCAAATTTTAATTTCAAAAGGACAAAATTCTACATACATTATCCAGTTACCTTATTGCTCCACATCATATGCCGTCCCTAAGGCAGTACTTGAGCTATACAAAAGAGCATATTTTCTTTGCTTCTTTCTGTTCAAAATAGAGTAGACAACATAAACAAGATGTTATAAGCCTACTATGCTAATTAGGTTATTATTAGAATGCACAACTTCTAACTATTTGACAAAAAAAAAAAAAGCAGGGAAAAGGAGGAGAGCAGCAGCAAGCAGCAGTGTTTGCCAGCTCCCCATTATGACAGGGTGTAAATAGAGGTTAGGCTCATGCCTCTGTCTGCAAGGGGGTCACATCAAACTGCTTTCACCCCACAGGCAAGGTGAAAACAAGACCACACAGACAAAGAGGAATTGAGCTTCAGCTGGCATGACTGGAACCAATGCCAGTCAAAGAGTTCATTGAACAGTTCAATCATTTATCTTGACAGGATATGATTCTTTTCAGGCTCCTTCTAGCACTCAGGCACAGCCAGCTCCTTAAAACCTGACACAGGATTTAATAGCTCTAATGATCCAAATGAATATTTAGTCTAGAAAATTAACTTTTGATAACAGTGGCTGATATACCCTGTTATGGCATACTGTGTTTATCAAATGTTACGGTAATTTATCACTGGGGAAAACAGAATGTTAGCTTTTGTGGACAGACTCCAGCACTTCTTTCTAAATGAAAGTTTAGAGAGGGATTTACAGTGGTCCATACCACACAGGATGCCAGAGGATGAATTTCATGTCCTTGAAACCAAAACACATACCTCTGTCACTCGAGAGGAAGCAGCAGTGCTGCTGGACCTCCCATCCAGCAGGGTCTAAACCATTTTATGCATTCTCTGTGCTAAGTCTGACTTCCAAACCAGTCTCTGAAAATTTTCACATTCTCATGAATTGTGTTATTAACATCTTTTACTATCTCCACACAGAAAAATCATGACTTTAATAAGGAAGGTTTAGCCAAGACTGAAATTAGACAGTAGCACATCCCAGTTTCCTGTAGCTTTGGTCTGGATGAGGAATTTCCAGGTTTCACGAGTCTTGCTGCAAGATGGACTATATAGGGATAAAAGCATATAAAAGTTTGCAACAGGATTTCTTCCCAGATCCATCCCAAGCTGCATCACATCACTGTGCAGCTTGTGGGTATTTTCTGTATTTTGCTGTTGATTTTCAGAGCAATGGACACAATATTAATTATTGTTGGGGTCCTACCTATGACACGTGTAGGCCGACTGACTAGAGTGAACAACCTACTCCCCCTTTTTAAAGTGCTCCTTTTCTTACAACTTGCTGTACCTTTTCTAGCTGTTCTTGAATGGGTTTTGGAAATATCTCCTTAAGTCACAAATCAGCTTTTCTCTCCTTGTTCTGAAAACATATCAGTTGCAAGCAGGGATGAATTCTCTACTCTGCTGCCACATTTTGGGGCTGCAATGATTATCCAACCTACCTCATGAATGCAGCTTTGTCGCCATTAGCATCTCTCTCATAACAACCCAAAATCAGGTGGTTTAAGAGAAAGGTGCCATCCTGTTCAGTCAGAATTCAAGCACACACCTCAGCCAAAATTTGCAAAAAGACCAAAACCCCAAAGCACAACTAGGACAGAAGTTACAGACCAGTCCTCACAATCCAGCCTAAACGCTCTGGCACAGCACTAAGTCCCACTCATAACTACTCATAAAACTGTAGCATCTGCTTTTGAAAGATACCTCAAAATCTTCCTTCAGGGTTTGGAGAATGCAGCTCACTCCAGCAGATAGTTGTCCGGACTAATTGCCTCAACTATTAAAAATATGCAGTATTTTTCTCTTCTGAAATTATTAAGCTTTGTTTTCCTCCTTTATTACTGCCTTTATTGTAGAGGTACTGCCTAGTGCTTTTGACACCAGTTACCTCTTGGGTTTGTTTAAATAAACAGACTAACCTATATAATCTCGTGCATAAAGACAGATTTTCCTAGAGCTACATTTTAAAATTAGGATATTTTCATTAGTTGGTTGTGGCAGTTATTTTCTTATATCAATAAAAGTTAAACCTATGTTATTTTCTATGTGTTAGTTCCAGAATTCATAATTGCCAATGCTCATATTAGAAGCAGGCAAAATATTTGGACTTATCATTTTAGACCAACAACTTCAATATGAATTTTTTTCATGAAAAAAACCTTATTATGCTTTATAGTCCTAAAGGAAAAAAAGTATTTTACTAAAATTATTCTGATTCCCATAAATATTATATGAGATTTAGGTAAAGAAGTGTTTTACATACATCCAGGCACTTTCTAAACATTGACCTAGCAAAGAGAAAAAAAAAACAAAAACCAAACCCCTTCTGAAGTCAGCAATAACCAGAATGAGAGAGATTTCTTTTGTGAAGGGCTCTCCATGACCAAGAGTCTAAGAGACAAAACATCTTGGAGCGCCTATCACATGGAAGGCAATTACAGAAAAGCAATCTAGAGTGCTTGCTGACAAATAATAATTTAGGAGATAGAAAATAAAATACACCCTGCCTGGTATCATAAAACTGTAGCTTCACATGGGGATTTTCATGGTGTTATTAAGTTTGAGAGACAAGCTCAAGTGGTTTAAATAATTGAAAGAAGAAAATACAACTTCCACAACATCATGTCTCAAAGTACACTTTTTTGTATCTAATATATAGGGCAGCCTCACTCCAAATACATTTGAGATTTTCTGTTCCATGTTCTGCAAATGATGTTTGCAGCTCTGTGCAGGTATCTAATTTCCAACCAAAGACAATACACTGGGGACAGCATGAGGTTATAGCAACAAGCCAGTCAGAAAACAAGTTATTCAAAGATTGTTCAAAATAATCCTGTAATTCTACCTATTGCACCACCTTTGCTTTCAAACTACATAGCAATATACTACTCACTGGACAGTTTTCATGAATCCAACATTATATAGTTTAGATATTCTTACCCAGTTTGAAACAAAAATAATAAATATTTCACTTTACAATATCACTGCCATACTTCTGCATGAGTCTCAGATGACCAAACTATTCTCTTTTCACTGCCTCAAAGAGTAAAAGAAGGTGGGAACATATGTCTGCACCAACACCTTGCTTTTGGATAAAGAAACAATAGATGAGATGGGAAGATGGCAACTTGATAATACAGCTGAGCACTTTGGTCAAGGAAATGAGACAATAGATTTTCTTATGCAGTACTTGCAAGAATAAAAGTATATGTTTAAATTTTTGTGAGTTCTTTGACAGATAGCCTGCTCTTCCAAGGAGTGTAGATCCCCAACTCTGTCAGAGCTATAGCCTTGTATATGACCCAGCCATTCAGATGAGCAGAACAGCCCTTTACATAAACCTCTGAAAGGAACCAAGTGGTTATGGAGAGAAGCTCCTCAAGGGGTTTAGCAGCTAGCTGAAGTATAGGAAATGAGAGAAAGGTGATTTTCTCACCAGAGAGAAAATACTGGCTGGGAAGTGAGATGCATTATTATGCTAAAATCATAGTTGAAAATGGAACTGTTAATGAGGCAACAAAACATAACATGCTATGAAAACGCTCAGAGAGGTTGATTGTAAAGCTAACTGATTGGGGAGATGCCAGGGCATTTCACAAGAAGCCAGGGGGATGAGCAGCAAGTGAAATCCTGCATTAATCCACACATGCATGGAAAAAATACCCATGACCCAAGAACTGTCTTCAAACCAGTATTCACACTTCATAAATAAAATACGTCACTCTTGTGCCTCCCTCTCTGTACTATCAGCTCCATTTTTAAGAGTAGACAGAAAAGCATACACAATGCTGGAATTTTTAAGGTGAATTGAGAATGAAGAAACAAAAATACTGTTATATAGCAAGACAAATCTATGAGGCACAAACATCTTGACTGCTGTAGGCAGCTTAGATCTTCCCATTTCCAAAGCTACAGAGATGAACCAAAAGAGTTTTTAGCTCACAGAAAACTCAGGTCAGAGATCCAAGGAGATTCACATATGAGGGGAAACTACATCAACTATAGCACTTGTACCTGGAAAAAAAACTAATAGGGGCAGAGTTCGGAGGGATGGTACAATTTCACTGAGCCATAGAGTATTAGGTGTTTCTCACAGCCCAGCATCTGACAAAAGGTTTGAAATAAAAGAGACGAGCTTTTTCACATGGAGTGCGACTACATTGTGGAAGTCATGGCCACAACATGCCATGAAGGTAAAAGAAAGGATAGAAACCAGATAAAAATATCTTGTTGGAGGCAGAATCCTGAAAAAGTACTTTAAGAGCATTATTCTGCATTTGGCCTGTTTCGTATACTCTTTTGCTCGACCTCCAGTACTGAGCACTCTCAAGAAGAAAACATCAAATGAGTCTTTGATTTTACATGGCATGTTGCTATGTTCTTGCACTCTGACACATCTCAAGGGTTAAATTCAGAATAACGAGTTCACTCAGGAGTTTTGCCAAGAACACAAATTTGGGCATTTTGCCTCTTAAGCACTGCGACAGGAATTAGTTAAATCCAACTTTGTAAGGGACACAGTGTTTAAAAGCTTCACTGCTGTCCCCAGTGCTGTCATCCTCGGAGGCAAAACTGCCATCAGCACTGTCTATTTTCACCCTAGACTTTGGCCTTGAGCTATTAACACTGAGTGAAAAATTCACCCTCACTCTTCTACCATATCTTCTCTTGCTACCTATCAGCAACTTGGGAAACTTTGCTCAATAATAGCATTCAAGTTTTAATGAGTTCAACGCATCAAGAGGAAGGCTGCATTTCATTGATCCTGAATTATTGCACCCCAGTGTAATCTATGGCTGCTCCACTATTCTAGTTTTGCAGAAATTCTGCATCTACAACAGCTCAAATGCTGAAAATATATAAAGGCAAATCATACACAGGGAACATGAAAAACTGATAATGTACACCACTGAGTGGTTAGACTTTCCAGAAAGAATCAGCTTTTAGAACCAGAGTCAGATGCTATTTACTCACCTAAATAATTATGAGGATATTTTCAAAGGAGCTCAGCACTCAGTCTGTTGAAATCTTTTGAAGACCTGATCATAACAGTCCCAATGAGAACTGAGTTCTTTTGGAAAACTAGTCAGCAGCTGAGAGTGCCAAGCCAGTGAGAGCTGGATCTCAGACAGAAAACTTGCTTCATAACACCTCTTGAAATACTCAGCAGTGGTTGATGGGAACAGGTGAGTATGTACTCTACCCTCTGATTGCAGCCTACATCAGATAAACAACAAATTGTGACTCTTCTGTTATATTTATTTCCCAACAAAAATCCTGGATTGCAAAAAACCTTTCATGAAGGAAGGTTTATCAAGGAATGAGTTTGATTTCCCCTCAGAACACTGGTTCCATGCATTGCAGTTCTTGGGACCTTTAGGCAGCCACTGCTTCCTGACATCTGGATTCACAAGTAAGAAAGAGGGAAATCTGCATCTTAAAAATTGTGATTCTATAGATTTTTGCCTGATGGGACTTGGAAAGGAGATTTCTGTGGTCATCCTGCACCCAGCCCTCAGTAGCCACACTATCTCTACAGCTCTTGATGCTTTCAGATTTCTTGTTCCTCAGAGTCCTTATAACCACAGGATGTGTTTAAGCTGTCTAGGACTGTTTTAGAGGCCTTCTGGTATCCCATGTGGCTGCCAGATACTACTCCAGGAAGTCACAGCACTCACTAGTACCAAAGACATGTAAAGCAGCACTAGACGCCAGTGTTTAGGCACTTGAATTGCTCCTCAACAAAGTTTGAGACAAGCTACTACATCTTTGAGGAGTCCAGTGTGCCAGGCAGATACTTTGTCCAGCAACTGAGGCAAAAAAAGTGAACATTCATGTGTTTTTCCTTCAGTAAAAGTTTTTCAACCAAAAAGTTATTCCAGATACTTTCTACAAGAAAAAAGAGTTTACTTCTTATGCATTCTAGCTAAACACTGCATAGGAAGTCTGTGAAACAATTTTCTGACTTGTACTTCTCATCCACAAACTTCTAAAATGTGAAGAGTTACCTACCTACAATTACACAAGAAAGAGAGAAGTTGCATTAACAAAAATGACTGAAAGCTCTTTCACCTCTTAATTACAAAGAAATAGCTTTCTTTAGTCGTTTTTTAAAGGTAATTCTTTCAAAAAATTTCTTACTGTAGAATAAGAAAAAAAAACAACCCTATTTATGATTTCTACACGTATCATAATACCTCTATTCATTTTATCCCTTTTTAGTTTTCTACCTACTCCACACAGACATTTATCACTTCCTAATGCTCTAATATCTGCCATTTCATTCTCCAGATCCTTCCAGATCTTTCTATATTTTTCATGGAAACTAGAGTCAGAAGAAGAATGAAGAGAATCTCTGTCATTAAAATATTCAGGCCATATTTTAATGATTTGTTTGGTTTTCTTCTAGGAAGTAGAGGTTGCTTCCCCCCAAGAAGTAATTTTCCCAACTGATTCCTGAAGTTTTTATAGAACTTCACAGCTGTGGGTCAAAATTGAAAAAAAAAAAAAAAAGAAAACCAAATAAACAATAACTTGAAGTTTAAATTGCACTGACCTATAGAGCCATTCCTTATCCCTAAAAACCTGTGGGCAGCCAGCCGGCATTTGTCATGTATGGACACGTTCAGGGACTTTGGGGCTCTGGTTGGTTCAGTGTCATTGATGATGATAGGCAAAAAGAGGATGCTAAAAAGTTGTGAATGTGCAATGATATGCCTTTACACTGCTTTAACATTTCTCATGTTAAATGATATTGAAATACACTCTGCAATCACAGAAAGAGAGAGATACTGCTGGATGAGAGGCTTGGAAGAGTATCTGGCAGGATCAGGAGGAGATGCATTTGAAAATACCAGTGTTGGTACTGGGCCCAAAGATGTAAATTATCCTTCCTTAGAGCTTCACATCATCAGTCTTGTTTCTGTAGCTAGTAACCTGGGTGGATTTGAAATAACTGCATTGAAATTTCTTACAGGTGGGTTTGTTTTTTTCTCTTCTTTTTTTTTTTTTAATATTTCAGTTGATAACATTTCCAAAAACTTTTTAAAAAAACCCAAACCAACCAAAGAAGAACCACATAAAAGCCACAGAAATTAAAAAAAAAACACCTCTATTTTTAAAATTTGAAAATAAGACTAGCACTCAAAAACAAAGTAGAAAGTTTCTATTTTATACCCTCTACATAGTCTTTTTCTTTTCTAGTTTTTTCTACTCTTCAGAGGACTACTTCATGATATTGTCTAACTGCTAAAGTGAATAACAGCCTTGGGGAGGACATTTAATTCTGGACTCCAGTTCTTAGCTCTAAATACTTGACTTCTTCATCAAAGCTTTTAAAATTTTAGCTCGTTTGTTTTACATTAGACATGTTTAAAGCTTATCTGTTTGTAGGTGAGGACTTTGCACAGTCCTTTCAAAGTGCCTCCTGTAAAGAGCCTTTCTACACATAGGTGAACCTTTGAAGGGGTTTTCTGCATGTTCTCAGCCTAATCTCATAGCCAGTAACACTGCCTTTACATTTTTCTGCTTATCTAGACTTTCCAGTGTGTTTACCACAGAGTATAGTCCTTTTACCATAGCTTTTCTACAACTGGAAAGAATCTCCTTGTGTGTTTACTTCATCACCATAAAACAAACAAGCAAACAAACAAACACCCCAAACAGTAAACTTTGTAACAAAGTTTAGTCTTCAACAAAGCAGAATCTTTTGGGTGAATCTTCAGCAGATGCTCCCATGTATTTGAAATCATTCAAATTTCTTACTCATGGTGTATATATAACTTTGTGTGAGTCAGGGGAATGTGAACAGTTCCCTGGCTGCTCATTTTCTGAGATGCAGCATATGTTTGTGCAGGTATCTGACTACATCCTCTCTCTTCTACCTCATGTGCTTTGTACTCTTTGCAGCAGATGACTGTTTCCAAATATATATATAAAAACGTGCATCATTTGGATGTTGACATAATTGCATTTCTATATCTTTATTCTATAGGATTTATATTTATTTTATAGATGTATTATATATTTATGTTAATTTTATACCTTTAAATATTTATTTCATGTATTTTACATATTTTTGTATTATGTTCTTATATTTTTTTATTATAATGTCTATGGTTTACTTGTTTCTTTTTATATTTTATATTTTTCTTTCACGGATTTATTTTCTATGTGCTTACTACACATCATACATTTTAATCCCTATTTCTTTTTCTATATTTCTTTATCCCCGCGTGCTCTCAGACCGATTTTGGGAGACCACCCCAGCCTTGCGAGTGCATTCGCACTCTGGAGCCGCTTCCCGGCGCTGCTCCCGCGGCTCCGGGCGCCTGGAGCCGTGCCTTGGGCTCTGCTGCCCTCCGCTGGCCCCGCCGAGGCTCCCGCACGGGGGGAGCGACGGGGCCCTGCTCCCGGGCCCCTCCAGCCCGGAGCTGCTTCTGTGGTTTCATGATTCTGTGATTCCATGGTCCTGCGCACTGATCGGGAGAGGGACGGAGGATGCTGGTGGAGAGACTTTGGAGTTTTGCTCGCCAGGAGCCATCCTCGCCTCGGGGGTCACCTTTGGAGGCACTGACACAGACAAACTGTCCAGAGGCAGAATGTCGTAATATGACACGGAAAGACGGCACGGACACTGCTGCTCTCCAGGTGAACAAAAAAGAGGGACCTTTATTTTCTGACTCCAACATTTATAGTTTTCCAAAAGTGACAGTGGATTGGAGGGTGACAGTGCCACCTCTCCAATGACACTGGACAGACCAAGAGTCCATCAATTCTCTCCTCCTCCATGAAAGAATGCAAAACATAAGTTGCTTACAGAACTGTGTGTGAGAAAGTTTGTTACAAGAATGCAAACATCAGAAGGCTTAGCAAAGTCTTAAAAAATCAGGGTGACAGCAGAAAGGAGAGAAAACACAGCCGAGGCAGAAGGAAGAGTGGCTTGTCCACATCTTTAAATAACAGATCCAAAACCAGAGCCTGAGCTTCCTTCTCGCCAGTCCAGCTCTGTTTCCTACGGCAGGAGTTCACAACCTGTGCTGGCCTGCAGCCCCCTGCCCATGCCAGGAACACCGCACTTGGCTCTTCCCAGCAATGCCAGATGTGCCTGTGGCCAGCCTAGGCTCAGGGATTCCCATTCTGCATTCCCACGCTGAGTTACCCAGCTAGCACAGCACATCACACAGCCTGTAACTTGATGTAAGCCGTGGCAAGTTTGCACATCATGAGGAGGAAAACAACAAAGAATAACGTTGTGTTATTATTCTATTTGTGGGAATGATGTCGCATTGTTTTCTGCACAATTTGCTTTCTCAATCAGATTTGGGGATGGCTTTTCCTAGACAAGATAATTGGTTGAAATCAATCCACTATAGCCACAAACACACAAATTTGGATAATGCTATAAAGGCTGCATTTAAAAGGAAGAAAGAAGAAGAAGAAAAAAAAAAAAAGCTGAGCAAGGGATGATTGCTCCATATCAGTATCTGCAATTCAGTTCTATTTGTAGTGAATTATTAACTATATTAATCTAGCTTTATTTAAGTCTGACTAGACAAAACAGGAATATTACTGTGAGAGCATACAAGTTCTACACAGGCCAAAATTACAGCAAGCTCTCTGCATTATCTAGTGTGAGGAAGGAAGTCATCAGGTTTGCACTGCAGTAAAAACACAGCCTCTGCTCCTTCCTCAGCTCCACAAAATCCCTTTACTTATGGTGCCTGGATTTCCCAAACATCCCCATGGCTGCCTGCTAGGATCTGAAATGTATGTGCCATTCTCTGTCCTGCTTCTCTACCATAGGGTTAGAAAAATCAATGTAACATTTACAGCACCAGAAATCCATGCTGTACATCCCTCTACCCATCCCAAATCCTGGAATCTCGGGGTTTTCCTAATATGTTTCCTTTACATACTGCAACTTTAGCAGAACTGCAGTAGAAGACATACAAAAAACCCCCACCATCCTTCCTGTATATTTATAAACTGCAAAATAGGTTTGCTTGAGAAACGCCATAAAGTTCCATTTGAGCCAACTTTGAAAGCCCATTATTGGTTCCTAGCTTCCAATATTTTTTGATCACATCTTAAAGCTGAAGCTCCTTACATGGTGGCATTACACAGCCAGATGTTAACTCAAACTACAAATTCATTTTGGTGTATTTACCCAGCAGCTCAGAATTGCAATTAATTTTATTTCAAATCTCTGCAAGGAGTACATGCTATATTTAACCTCCATTACACATGAAATTTAATCATTCTGAAGTGTGTAATAACACCAAGGAAAAGCCACAGTGTTCAAAGAAAATTGAGATTTTTGTACCTCCTCCATTGATCACACCACTGGCTGGCAGCAGCATGGGATCAGAGTCTGTGCATGGTCTATCAAGAATTATGAGGCAGTAGGTGGAAAGTAGAGATAGGGACACAAAGATGACTTTAACATTCCTGTAAGCCACCTGCACTTCCAGATCCAGGTTACCAAGTCCTTTCCCCTGCCCCATGGCATTGCTGCCCAGGAACCCTGTGGATTCATCTCCTTGTACATCTGTCTCACAGCTGTACGTGGAGAACTCTTCCAAGAAACTGGGGACTTATCAATAACTCCTGTATCCTACAGAACCTACACGGCCTGGGACTTCAGCCATTCCTTGAGAATGACTCCCACTTTTTTAGGCAACATGCAATAACAAATAACATGAAAGGGTAGCAGAGGTACCTGTGAGCAGCCCCTGATTTTGTGGTAGTTCTATTTTAGAGCATGGTACTGATTCTAAGCTCAGCATTACAGCTCCCCAACCCAAGCCAGCCTTGAAAATTTGTGGTAAATATCAAAGCCCAAGTTAGCACCGCGCGCACCACTCTCCTCATGGCTCCCTAGAGAAGCCCTCTCGCCACAGCTTCAGCTAGAATGCCTTTTGTTTACAATTTCACCAGCTGAAAGACTCTTTTGAGAACACAAAAAAAAAAAAAAAAAAAGAAAAAACAGAAGGGAAAGAAAGAAAGCTGAAGAGGCCACTATGAGGATCTAATCTATGGCTAAGACCACCCCTTGCCTGGCAGTCTGCATTGCCATCAGCTGTATGCATGGTGAGCACATTGGGGTTTAGATCAGCTGTCGGTGCCTTCTCCCTCATTAGCATGGATAAAAGCGCTGGCCTCGGCCGGGTGCGCGGCATTCCTCAGCATGCCAGCTGCAGCTCCATCCCAATGCATCCTCTGGGCCTGGAGAATTAATTAGTTCTGATAGTCACCGTGTTTCAAAATGATGGCTGTCATAACCCTGCGGATAAAATTACACACCCCTGGCATTTTCCACATTGCCCATTCAGGCTCTCCGTAGGCCACCGTTGGCTTCCTCAGATGTATGGCACTGGAAAGATTTAACTTGCCAAACCCTTTTTTTTTATATCTCTTTGTTATGTTCCAATTAAGTCTGTGTTAATCAAAGGCAGTATTTCCCAAATATTCCCCCCTCCTTTCCCCAAGCCTCCTCCAAGGCAACTTGATGGTTTGTACCCCCCTTCCTCCCACCTACAATTAGCATTCAGACGTTTCTCTCGGCAGAGCCAAAGCCTCCCTCCCCCTAGGAAGCTTTCTTCTTATGAACACATTTTATATTTCCCTACCCCTCTGCAAGGTGCTTTAGCCAGTTTCCAAACAAAGAGCAAAGTGACTTCCCTCAGACATGTGGAGCCTCCAACTGTATTCAAACACCCCTGTGACAGTTTTCCTGCTGTGACTGGCTCTAAAACAGAAGCCACATACACTAAAAAAAAACCAAACAATAATTCATTGATTTTCTTCTGCTTACTTCCAAATTACCAAGTAAGAATGTCAAATTTAGCTCAATACTGCCTTCACCCTTGGCACTCTCTAAGATCTCACTAAATAGGCTGCACCCCTGGGAGAGGAGCTGAGCTGCTGGTGGAGTAGAACGTACCAGGGAAGCAATACCAGCTTTTATCATGTGGAGCTCTCAAATGTTCAGGCTGCAATGAGTGCTTTCTTTCAAAGTAGTCTTATCTCTTTCTGATTTCTGCTTCTGAAATGGTGCTTTGGCAATATGATTGTGAAATGGCTGAGCTTTGTATGAGTCTCTGAGACCTCATCATGTGAAGTTCAGTCACCTCTGGTTGAGCGAGCTTCACATTTTGAAAGTTAAGGAGAACAAAATACAATGCAAGCTATGTGGTCAATATTCAATTAAAAATTTTTAAAATGAAGGAAGTTGAGTAGCCATCAAAACTGCATTGCACAAAGCAAGTGCTGCAACCATCATGTGGGTATCTCTGCTGATTTTGATTTACTTTTGAACTGACCTCACGAACTCTGAGAAAGAGCAACTACCTCATGGTGACGCTGAAATAAGCACAAACATTATTTTCAAAAACATCTACATAAATGAGCCATCACGTTCTCTCTGGTTGGTTGATATTACAGCACAGAAGTAGAACCAGTAACCTGGGGAGAGGCAGTAGGTGGATGAAGAAAGTAAAAGAACAACTAGTTCATCATTTCCTAAAGTAGGAGCATCCAGTCCAGGAATGCAATAGCAAAGCAGAGCAAAACTGTGACACGCAAAAGGGAATGCCCCAGCACAGGATATTTAAGGTATTAAAGTACACAGAGTGAGTCTTAATACTCTTTTTCACCAGGCTGCTTGCAACCTGAAAGCTTTCAGAGGTACAAGGGTGACTAGAAGCTGAGACACAGGGCAGTCTGAGCAGGGAGGCTTGGCTGGGCTCCCCATGCCAAGCTGTGGGCTGGCAGTGCTGCCAGACACCCTGCCACCCTACACAAGTTCCTTCATGCCCTGAGGTGACACCTTCCCACCCCCAGGGTCCCACCCTGTGTGCCAGGTGACCTTTCAGTCTGCCCAAAGTGGGGCAGGAGCCAGCCAGGCAGGGTTGTAGGGTTGTTCAGAGCCTGGAAGTGACTGTAACCTCCATGAAGAAGGAAAATTCCTGTCAGCAACAGGAGGAGAGGATGGCTGGTCCCTCTGGAACAAGGAAAGCAGTCACCATAGCAGTTAGTGAGGAGGCCATGGCCTGATGAGAAAGGAGAGGAAGGAAAGGGAAAAAGAGTTTACTTCACACAAATGCCTATAAAAGAGGCAAGAGCAGATAACAAGAGAGCTGATGCTGTTACTTTTTATCTCAGCCTACAGGACAGGAAAGGGACGTGCTTGATTTACAGCTCCTTTCAGCACTGCGGTAACAGGCGAGAGACCCAGGCGACCCCAAGCTGCTGAAGGAGCTGTCAGCTCCTGCCAGAACCCACACAGGGACACAGGGACACAGGGACCAGGCAGGAGGGCTTTGCCCAGGCGCCACTGACCCTGCCCAGACAGCCACTCTGCCCACACTCCCACAAGGCGCTTCTGCACAAGTGGGAGGGTGAATTGCACTCCCAAACATCCCACAAAGAATGGGATGTGGCCATGGGCTACCATCACCCTGAAGAGGAGATCCTCCAGGATTCTGCTTTCGGAGTAAAACCTGAGCCATCCCTTCTGCCAGGCCAGATTGTACGCTGTGTGCGAGGCCAAAGTGAGGTGAAACCTTGACCTCAGAAAGAAGAAACAGCCCTTCTAAGGAACGTACCTACTGTCAGCATGCCCATCACAGCCCTGGCTGCTATCATGTCTGCATAAACAAGGAATGATTCACTTTCCTCATCATATAGAGAAAGGAACAGGATTTGATGAGTGTACAGGAAACACCTTGCCCTGCCATCCCAGCGATTTTGCAGAGTTCTTTTAGAGCATGTAACAAAAGTAGATGGATTTGTACATTGTGTTGTATGTTTATCACCACTCAGTTCTTCAGGAAAACCACACAGATTTAAAGAGAGGGTGTTACGAAGCACAGCTTTGTATTAAGGGACCCTTAACGAGCAACTTCTAATGACAGAAAAAAATTCTAAGGCTGGGGGACCAGGCAAAGCTGACAAACTGGAGGAAGCCACATTATTGGGTATTTGAGACATGAGAGAAGCTGCACAAGACTGGCCAGAGCAGTGGCAAAGAGCAGCACTAGAAATGAGCTGAAAAACTCTGAGAAGAAAGAAGTCTTGCTTTTGGCAAATCAAAATGGCAAAATCAAAATACTTTTGGCAAATTCGAATATTCATCTCTCCCAAACATATTCAAGTAATACTGAGCTGAGTCAATCTTCCTCAGCTCCAAAAAATCAGTCAAAATGATTTGACAAAAATAGCAAAAAGGGAGAAAAATATGCCCCTTTTTATCTAGCTAACCAAATCTGGAAGAGGTTCTTTTGGCCTCCTGAGATAAAATCTGTAGTGTTTCTCCCAGAACCACATTGGGGTGACCTATCCTTATGTTATTAGGGCTGATAAGCCAACTTCCAGAGATCCTTTGCAGTCCCTTAGATCAGTAAAATAACTGTAATAATAAGAAGCCCAGTAGCTATTCCAGCCCCCTGTCCACGCTCACCTAAAATCATCTTCTGTCATAACAGTTCAGTGTCCTTGGTTTTGTATGATCAGCAGCTCCAGAGAGAGGAGTAAATGATGGGAGCCCTGTCAGGATATCCTGTCATTCAGTGAGGGAGGCTTTATTCAGCTTTCCAGTGAAAGCTTTCAGCAAATACCCTGCATTTTGGAATCTCTCCTGCCCAGGCAACCTCTGCATGCCTTATCCTTCACTCATTTAGCTTGGGGAAGACAAGAGCCCTGTTAAAAATATTTGCCTGAGAATGCAGAAAAAACAGCACCTATAATAATTATTTCATGTCAAAATTTGAATTTTCATGCTTGGACGGCTCTGAAAGAAAAAAGTCCAATTCACAATGGAAAAAAGTCCAGGGTTTTTATTATTTTTTGCTTTTTTGGTTGCAATGAAACTATGCTTGACATCACGAGTCCAAGATGAGGTAAGAAGCAGCTTTTTACATAATGGATTATTATTTGTCTGTATTACTCTGTGTTATAAACAGAACAGTTATCAGATACTGTATCTTGTGGCAGAAAAACCAACTTTTGACAGTCACTGGTGCATATGACAATGAATTATAATTGAGAGCTCTGTAATTCAGTCCTCTGAAACAACAGAAATGCATCTGTTTAGTCTGTATGAGAATTTGTCTCAGATGTTATAGCATGAGTACACTGAAAAAGTCTCTAAAACTGCCATATGTGGTAAAAGACTGTAAATTATGCATTTATCAAAAGAAATTGATTGTTATTTCTGGAAAGTCAGAAGATGAAAGCAGAAATTTTTCTATAGCAAAAATTATCTGTTCCTACTAACTAAAAGGAGGAAAAGCTATTTTAGACAGGTGAGGGATAAAAATTGAAGGAATTGAGCTATGTAAAGTGATAACACAAAACTAAACATAATTAAGGGGTTTCTAAACCTTGGGGGAAGTGGTGCATGTCATGTACAAATACTGTGAATCTGTGGAATTTCAAAACATCTGTTTTCACCACCCTTGTAGAAAGGCAGAACATATTTAGAAGAGGAAACAAAAAGACAGAGGAATTGGAAGGGGGAAAAGGAAGGCACTCAGGTGTTTTGTTGCTACTGTTGTTGGTTGGTTGCAGTTTTTAAATGGAAACATACATTGAAATGTACAAAAAGTACTGGGAAATATGTTTTTCTTAAAAAAAACTCAAAAGTAAGAATCATTAAAAAAAGAGTCACTAAAAAGTCAACTTTCTTCCATTTTCTCTAAAAAGAAAAAGGGAAAAGAAGGAATTGGGAGAAAGTAGAAATAATGTTACCATTCCAAAACAAATTGTGTTCTACAGCTGGTGGTAGAGAAAGGGCATAAGTTATTTTAATTTAAATTTTTCCTTTTAAAAACACTCAATTAATTTTATTGTTCCAAAAATGAAATTTTGTGAAGTGCCTTTCTGATAACAACAGAATTTCTTTTCAAGCTGTATTCACAGTATACCCACATCTGGGAAAAGATCACATTTTTACTTCAGAGACACCTGAAAAGCATTTACACAACAAAAGAGTTTCACTACCCAAATATTTCAGTGTTACCCAGACAAGATTTCAACAGTGCACTTATGAAAACTAAAATCTGATGACTAAATAGATGTTGAAATGTGCTTGTATGTGGGTGGTGGCAATCACATATAGTGGCTCAGAGGTTATGAAGCTAAATCTCCCTATCAGTGTCTGTGATACATCCTCACACACTTTGCTGCTGAAATGTCCAGCTGGCAAGCTGAGAAACTGCTGAGTGAGGGCTTCATCCAGGACCACCATGGGACATGTAGAAATCCTGCCCAAGGTGCCAGGGTACCCACCCAGACCAGCTGTGAGGTTCTGCAGAGGCTGCAGCATCCCATGAGTGCCCAGAAGGTCCAGGGTCCCTGGACTGTGCAGGGTTATGTTGCTGGTTTTTAAAAACCATACTCTCAATTAGGACATTTCTTACCATTTGTGAATGAGGAACTTGCTTCAACAAATACCAATAAGAAAGACTATTAAGACAACATTAGATGCAGTTCAGCAAAGACTTACTGCTTTAAAATAGACACATAAAAACAGGTTATAAAAAAAAAAAAAAACCAAAAAAACCCCTAAAGAAACAAAAAAGCCCCAAAAAAAACCAAAACCAGGCTGCTCTTCTCTGAGTCCTGTGATGGGATCAGGCCCAAAACCTCCACCAGATTTGAATGCAAAGCAAGATGTCATTCTCTGACACCAATCTGAACATACCAGCCATAGCCCTTTAGGTGAGTATGGTGGTGCTGATTTAATTTTGCCTCCTCCACACATTGTTTAATTTTGCCTTTGAGTGGGGAAGGCACTTGCCAGCAGCTTGGGAACTAACACTCCATAGGCTGATGCTGTCTCTGTAACTTGGTTTTTAAGTCTGACAGACTTAGCTTTTGTTGACAAAGCACCATTAGGAAAAATACTACACTTAGAAGGGTTTATCCTGCATTGGTTGGACATATTTTGTGCAGACAAAGCTCCAGCACAGCACTAATATGTGGTCTATTTCTTAGTTTAGCTCCAAAACGAGGAGCTCCTGCTGAACGGAAAAGAGCTGTGAGTGAGCACAAAGCTGAGTTAAACTTGTCATTTTTCAGCAATGTCGCTTGGGGTAGTGTTTTTCCTTCTTGTTAATTATTTTGCTCCTATTGCAGGTGAAGAAGCAATGTGATCAAAAGCTGCTCATTAGAATGAAAACCAAATGTGTACCTTGCTCTTTAAACCTTGACACCCAGTGCCCTGCTGGCTACACCAAAATTACCAACGGGACTGGGACACCAGACTGCAGGTATCTCCTCTGTCAGAGCTTTTCTCATTAATATTGTTCTCCAGTAATTAGAAAATGTGGATTCACATCAAAAATTCTCTAGTCTATGCAATTTTCTTATGGAACATTTAGCATTGGCTTCACCAACTCCAGAACTCAAGATGCATTCAGGGTGTTTGATGCTTGAAGTTAAACAGCAAGTGATATAAGAGGAAAATAAACATTGCTATTGATGGTCTAACAGATTTTCTCTTGACTAGAATCATTGTCTCTCCTATATTTGTTCTGTATGCTTGATATGAATGATACAAAAATATATTATAAATTTATATGCAATATTTAGGTGTTAATCTTATATCTCATATAAATAAAGTGTTTTTCACACTTCTAGATCTGGGAGTTGTGGGGGTGAAGGGAAGGAAGTGATATCTGAAAACCAATTTGACATCTTGCCATTCCAATTGGGGAAAAAAAGAGCAGCATTTTAGAGAAAATATAACTATTTTGAGCTTACTTAGAATTTAAACAACCTTGATAGTAAACAATTTTTAAAATAGTGTTTGAAATCAAAAAGTAGAGAAATGTGCTGGATTTAGGCTGGGGTGGGAAGACAAACACACTGTTGGAAAGAAACAGCTCCAAGGATCTGTTTAGACCTTGACAATCAATGCATGTGTTAATGAAGAATAAAAAAGGTAGATCAGTGCAACTAAGCCTAAAGTTTTCTTGTCTGCCACTGAAAGAAGAACTTAAAAATTTCATTTCCCCCCACAGGAGGCTTTTAAGTACTTTAAAGCGGCTCTAACTTTTTTTTTTCCACAGGTATTACCTGGAAACTAAAACACACACACTTTCTTTTCTGGGCTGTCGGCACCGTTGTGTGAAGGAATTTGAGCAACCTGAGTGCTGCCAGGGACACTGGGGCCCAGACTGCATGGGTAAGTTGTTTTGGGCTTTGGGATTTTATTTTCATACAGAATTTGAAGAGGAATAAAGTAGCAACTTTTCTTCCTTTCAGAAGCTATTGCTGTGAGAAGTTTGTTCCTCCGAGCTTGTTATAAAAGCAGAAATAAATAGCAGTTTTCAGTGAAAATTTAGGGGATTTGAAGAAAAACAGATATTAAAATTTTCATTTGCAAAGAAAAATTCATAGAAAAATGTAAAGAGCCTCAGGAAGTCTCCTAGATTTTGAGATTTTCAAAAGAAATCATGGCAGTCAATGCCTGCAAAATTATTTCATTCAGGAGGAACACCAAAATGGATTTTAAAAATTAAGATTTTCAAATCACAAATCAAATGTTTCATTTTAGGTCAAAACCACCTTCATCTGCACCTGAAATATTTCCAAATCCCTTTAATTCTTGATTTTGTGATGCAGGGAGGATCTTTTCTTTTAGCTCAACTTGAAATTATTTCTTAAACTGCCTGGGAGTGCTGGAGGCCATTACTGAAGCACGGGAATCAGGAGTGCTCCTCTCCTGCTGCCCCTTTTCTCAGGAAAAGCTTTTCAGCATATCTACAAATGCATCAAATCTCAGGTTGCCAAGATGGACATCCAGACCCACAGAGGAAGTTTCCCTGCCCAGCCAGAGTGTTTCCTCCTTTAGTTAATGGCCTCAAGGTCTGTTTCAATGTCTGTGAAGTCCTTTGTCCACAAAATAGATTTTTTAAAAAATGTATCATTTTAGCCCAAGGTATTATTTAAACACCAGTTATTTATCTACTAAAGGCAAATGGTAGATAAATAGATCATCACACCAGGGACTTTTCTACTAGAGGAAAGCAGTCAAACTGCAGCTCACAGCAGCTTCAAGAGAAGAGCCAGGCAAGGAGCTGAGTGCACAGTGTGTGCGTGGTCATGTCTTCTGAAGAGAGTCACTTGTGTGATGATTTAACCTCCCCACCTCCAAATGCAGCCCAAGAGCTCATCCTGCCATGATCAGGGTGCTCTGGGCAGCCACACAAGAGGCACCAGTACTTCTGGAGAGGGGCAGAGCCCCCTGCCCCGGAGTCAGAGCCTGCCTGCACCACTGTGTGAAGGAGGCTACCAAGGCAAGGAATCCCTCTCTTCCTTTGGACAAAATTCCTGACTCCAAAAAAACAAAGAATCAAGGTCTCAGCATTGTTTCTGCTTTCATTTGGAGGGAAAAAAAACAGTTATCTCTATGTTATCACAACCTCTGTAATAGAATATGGTGCAAGTTGAAATATTTGGAGGAAAGATGGTCCTTCCTGAGGCTGGGCAAAAATCCCTGACTAGGGGTTTGCTTTGCATTTATCATCTGATGACAAGGACAAAATTAGGTCTTAGATAGCACTCTGACTTCCTTAAATGATAGCACATGCTGAAACACACAGTGTGAATGAAAGATCTTTTGTCCCCTTCCCTCCCCACGAAGCACACCAAGCCCTCCAGCTGCACGCCAATCCCTCTGCAAAAAGCCATAAAGTCAAAAAAGAGAAAAACACAGGTTCAGAAAAGATCCAGGGGGAAAGAGCACAGCCTTTCATCACTGCCAGTATCATCCAGCCACAGGTACCACAGCTGGTGGGGCTCAGGTGCAGCAGGAGCTGCTCCCTACCCCAGCACAGGTTCCCATTCTGGGCAAATATTTCCATGGCTCCTAAGAAAACCTGGGACCCAACTGAAAGGTGTATGACCAACTGAGTAGAAAGGACTGCAAGAATAAAGGGGGGGGGGGGGGAAATGTTAAAAAAAAAAAAAAAAGCCAAGAGGAAAGATAATAAATTTAATGCTATCAAATTATATGGTTCAAAAGACTTATTTTCAAGCATTACTCACTGCTTCAGCCTCACAGGGAGTCAGGTGAAGAGAAGTATTTTAAGAGGCTCTATTTGATAACACTTGGAAAGTGCTGAATTTAAGTCCATGAAGGGGAAAAATTGCTGCTAGGTTTAGGTTCTTTTGTCCTAAATTCAAAGAATTTGGCCTTCACAGTCTGACAGCTGTTAAGAGATAAGCAAGAGCATCTCTTTCTTACTGCTTTTCAAAAAGCATCCTCAATAAAAGCAAAGGTCTGGCCTCTCCCCAGGGTGGCAGCAGGGGACTGTGCCAGCCCTGCTCCGATGTCCCAGCACTGCCTCCTGTGGCCCTGCTGTTGTAGGAAGCCCTTTATCTGCCTGGCCAAACTTCAACAATCTGGTAATTTACCCCACTGCTGATAAAGCTGTCCCTTGGTGCTGATATCAAAACAAGAGACAAGATGCAGCGAAGACAAGGAGTGTAAAGAATGCCAAGGGCAAAAATAAAACCTGCTGTGCCAACAATTTTAAAGTTACTTTTTTTGCAGGAATTACACCATGAACTCTGAGTTTTCTCTATCCTTACACAGTCAATAAAAGCATCAATGCAAATACATTTTTTTTCTATTCTGTACAACTGTTAAACATTTGCCATGAATCTTTAAGATTTATCTGTCATACGGTAGCCAGAAAACAAGATTCACTAAAAGCCACTTTAAAGATTAAAGGATATGTATTTATTCCTTTCCCTCATTTGTAGTTATTTAACCTAAATTCTCAAAACATATTATTTCAGTATGTATGAGATAAACCACACTTAAATTTTCATCTTTAAATTTATTGTTTTTTCAAAAGAAGCTTAGGCAGATGCAGTAGACCTCAGACTACATTAAGAATAAATTAAAAATATTAGCATCTGGTATAAAGCCAGAGCTTTCAGTGGAATTAAGTGCACACATATGCACATCCACTTATTTGCTCATCACTCTATCCAAATCAAATTTATTCTTACTAAAATTTCCACATTACTTAAATACTCTCAATCAGGATTAATTTAGGCAGGGGGAGCATGAATCCAGTGCTGGTCATCCCCACCCACACAGAACAAGCTCTGAGACTCTTTATAAGTAATAAATCCACTAGTAAGGTACAGCAGAGTACCTGTGATGCCAGTGGGTGTTTGATACATTTAGATACCACCTGCAGCAAAATTATGGTACTTAATGGGAATTCTAAATACAGGAAGGAAAGGCTTATGGAAGAGAGTTAATACATCATTTCCAAGGAGGGGCAGGACAACTGTGAAAATAAGGGTAATCCCTACAGGAGAGAAAACCTGACAGAATGATCTGACCAAAACCCACTGTAATATACATTTCCTGTAGGCAATCTTTCAGTAAAGATTTGAATCTTGAAACCTTTCAGACAAAACAATTAGGCTATTTTTATTATAAATGTGGTAGTTTTTTTCTTATCTCATCTTTCTGGCTGGGGTTTTTGTTCAGACCGTCTCACCTTCTATACTGCTGCCTGCAACCATGGTTTTTAGCACCAGAGGCACTGAAGAGCATAACACACCTTTGGCACACAAGTTTGACCAGTGACCACAGCCCCTTGGACAGGATTTGATTGTTAGATATCTAGCTATTTCAATTTCCAAGATTATTTGAATCAATTATCACAGTCTTATGAAGGTATCAGGGAAAAAGAAAAAAAATTCCCATGTAAAGGAAATGCAATTTTTGGTGGGGGGGAAAAAGAGGGCTTATTAAACCCTAACTTGGCATCAAATAAAATCCTGAGAGCAAATTATCAATCCATCAGAGTTACATCAATACACAGGAGTATTCAGGCAAGCTCCACCTGTGCCAGAAAAGCCAACAGCTTAGGGTGTGGCAGACAGAGGTGGATCAGCAGGAACAAAACCATATGGTACTTCAGAATAAGAGAATTATTTTCTGTTCAATCCTTTGACCACAGTCACTAGCCTAAGTTCCCAGACAAGAGAGGGTGGTGGTCTCTGCTGATGCTAAGATTCTAGCGAGGAAATTCAGGCAGCTGCAAAACAGCAGCTGTGCCCCAGAGTCCCAAAACTCAAAACCCTGCAGCTGCCAAAGTGGCCACCTGCGTGCAAGGGGAGCGCAAGGGTCAGAGCAAGGTGCCTGATGGCTCAAACATTGTCATTTCCAGCGTGCCCAGGAGGAGCTGCATCACCATGCAATGGGAGAGGACGCTGCTCACAGGGCATAGCTGGGAATGGAACGTGCACTTGTCAGGTGAGTCTCTCTTTGAAACGAAAAACAAATAGAACAATAGCATGTAAGCTGTCCTAAGGAGTAATGTATGCTCTGCTCTATAAATACATTAAAGGGAAATGTTCCAGAAGCAGCAGTGATGATCAGCTTGGAGTTCATTTTTTTGCTTGGATTGCATTAATCTTTGCACTCTTATTCTCCAGACTTAAGTGTGTTTGGGTGAAATTATTATATTCTTTCACCTTGCCTTCCTGAGACAGGTGTTTTGAGTTCCTCTGCTTTTTTTAAATTGTGCTATTACTTGTGACTTTTTTGCCCTAAATAGAAAGTACTTGTACATGGGGCTATGCTCTCCATACATTGTTCCTTTGCTGAGAGTGCAAGGTGTAGTGCTTAACCTCAGGCAAATAGATTTTTAATAAAAAAATTCAAATTAACCTTTTTTACCTCCCCCTCTACTGGTTTATCCTAACTTTACATCAAAAATACTCTTCTGGGGACATATGAAAAAGTGACAGAGGTAGAAGCAGCCAGAAAATACAACCCAATAATTGTAAGCCTGATTTGGACACTAGGCTTGATTATTGTACTTTATTGTTACCTTGATATTTAGAACCTCTGATCTACAAATTAATTGAACATCTTATATCTTATTTGAAGATATTATATGAAGATCTACAAATTATTTTTTAAAAATATGTGGGGGCAAGATTGTTCAAAAGACAATGTTTTCTAGATTGTGGTAGCTATTGATTGAAACTGTCATGTTACTTTGTTTTGGCAGCAAAAGATGCTGTTTTCAGCCTGCTAAGCGTATATCTGTCTGTATAGAGCTAGATGAGAAACTTGAATTTTGATTTCCATTGTGTAATTCACAGAAAGGATTTGGTGGGACAGCCTGTGAAAAATGTGCTGAAGACAATTTATTTGGTCCTGACTGCACATCAGGTAAATTTGCACTTGCTTTATTTGATTAGGGAAAAGAAGGGAGTGAAAGCGGCATTCAGACTCTAAGAAATCCCAGTGAAATTGGTGGAGGGCCCAAAGAGTTCCCAGCAAGAGCTGCTGTCTGCCTCAGAGAACACAGTGGGGAAAGGAAAGAGAGCTCTTTGCTCTGTTTTGTGCCAGGGAGATATACAGTTCTGTCAAAAGTGGGATAAAGGATGTGCTTACTTTAGTTTTGGGGTTTGGGTGGTTGATGAATTCACTGATTAGCCATACATCTATCAGAAGTGGAAGTCTGAAGGAGCAATTGAATCCACGTACACTTTCTAAAATGTTTATGTATCACAAGTGTATATATGCATATAAAATTTTCCACTTTTGCCTGTTTCTTAATGGTCTCTGCTGTTTTACCTTCCTGACCCTTGCTGAAAATGACACTGAAAAAACAGAAAACTGCCTGAAAAAAAAAAAAATAGTGTTATTCTTAAGTGGTAATAGTTGTTTATCTCAAAGTAAAACTCCTTTCCTCAAGATCTACATAATTTTACTTTTGGGGAGTCTCAAATAGTCTCAAATAATCTGTGTCAGTCTTTCTACACTAATCCTACACTACTGCTGGCTCAAAGGCCCTTTTTCTACCAGCTGTCCACTGGATGCCAGTGTTGATACATAGAAATGTAACTGAGCCAGCATTTTCATGAAAATAGGGTACTTGAATGCATTTACTATCTTAAATGTAATTATGTTCCAAGAAGTTACTGGAGGATTCAATTACATATTAATTTAAGCAATATTTTACACTTCAGCTGTCACATATTTGAGCTCCTTTAAGTGTTCTAAAATGAATAAAATATAAACAATGTTCATTTGTGGCTGCTTTTCAGTAATACCTTAGACATTCCTGGTTTTTATATTTTGACTATTAACATAGGTAGGAAGTTGTTAATTAATTAGTGCAGATGATTTGCATGAACACAAGCTGTTTTTAAGGGGAAGGGGATATGCTACACCACTGTAGCTTAAGCATGAAGTCAGCAATACAATTCTGTACCTCTTTTGGACTTTTCCAAGTGTAACCCTAAACGTCCTTTTTAAAAAACATCATTGCCATAATTCAAACAGTTACAAGTATAAAGCTTTTTCAGAATACTTAAGGCTTCAAAAAAAATTTTTAAAGGGTCTCTTAGTTGTCTGGACTGTGAATGCATCACCTTGTGTGCATATTGTCACTGGGTTTATAACCAGAATATAACCAGAAATGAGAGACTATGGGAAGAGAGAAGTCTGAGACCTCTACAGTGATTAATGATGCTTTTAACTAAATAAATTCTGTTTAGGGAGCAGGAAAAAAAAAAAGGTCTTAAATCTCATCTCTTCTTGAGGTTTGTGAGAGATATAGAGTTGAAGCAGAACCAAGCAATAGGTTAAGCATTACTAAAGAGGTCTATGTTACACATTATATCCAATTTTGGCTTCAAGTTGTTTGTGAAGTTTTGCAATTTTTGACATTAGCAACAAGTCCGTTTGGTGTTTACAGTGTGTGTTCTGCAGATTTTCAGACTTGGGGCTGTTAACAGCCTTCAAAAATGTGTGTGTTATTTACTGATGCATGCAACTGCAAGTACTGATCCCCTCACCTATAAATTCAGGCCCTCAGGTCAGAGCTTGGTTTGGCCAAAGCTGCTGGCTAGGACGCACCTTGCTATGAGTAATGATGGCTTTCCAAGCCCCATCTTTGTTCAGCAAAGCAAATCCATTTCTCCCTGTAGTTTGTGGCTGCGTTCATGGAGTGTGCAACAGTGGAATTGCAGGGGATGGAAGCTGTACTTGCTTGTCTGGATACAAAGGGCTCCGCTGTGACCAGCGTAAGTAGCATTTTCCACAGGACATGTATTCAACAGCTGTGATACAGGTGGACTTGGTGAGGATGAATGGGTCTCAGGTTAGTAATGCAAGAGCAACCAAACATAGACTGAACCTTATTGGTTTCTCTGGGTCTGGATTGAAGGCACTTGAGATGGGAGTTTCATGTTTGGACTCAGCTGTTTATTATTTCTTAGCAGCAAGGCACAAAATGGCTAACGATTTCTTGCTACAAGGTCTTTTAAGACTAAACTATCCACTTAAGAACTGACACCTGGATTACTGTCCCTTTTAACCCAGCCCGCAATGCGGGCTTTTCTGCCCAATTACAAAATGCCACCCAAACCCAAGAAGAAGGAAGAAGAAGCATGCAAAAGAAACCCAGGATGACACCCTGTGCCCTCCATCTTGCTTCCATCCACAACATACTAAAAATCCCAAAACCTAAATTTCTCACCAAGTGATGCACCTGCACTACTCTCTATAATCTATTTCACACTTTTTGTGGATTCCATCAGTCTTGAAGTCTAGGAAACTTTCTCCATGAATGAGGGTCAAAGTCAGTGCTCCCCTGGGGGTCAAGGGTACCCCAGAGCAGAGAAATATTCCCGGTTCCCTGGGTTTCCACAGAGCCTCAAAGCCTGAGAGCGTGCAGGCACAGCTTAACCTGTCCCCCTCTGTCCCTCAGCCATAGCCGAGTGCGAGGCGCTGCGGTGCCCGGCACACGCCAGGTGTGCTGCCTCAGGGGAGGATGGAAGACAGCTGCAATGCACGTGTCTGCCCGGCTTCCATGGGGACAGTACACGATGTGAACGTGAGTAATTTCCATGTCTGCCCCAGTTCCTTAAATACACCACCATTAGTGTTGTAGCTCAGATATGGAGTTTGCTTTTGAGCCACATCTCACCATGTAATTTTTCTCTTGGGTTCATATCCTAAAGCACAAACCAGGTTCCTTCAGGAAGAAACAAAATCCTAAAATGTGCTTTAGAAGCCCATCCATCCAACCTAACAAGTTACAGTCCATGCAATCAGACTAAACCTAATCAACTCCCTTGACTGGAGTTGACCCGGGTGGGTACTGGGTCATCAATGCTTACAAATCCACTGCTGTCATATCCTTCTGCTTGGTACAGTCCAGCCTCAAAGCTTGCTTCCATAACAACAGCAACCAAGTGCTTTTATTTATTCAGCATCCATCCTGTGACAGCTCAGTTCCATCAGCAAGCACAAACTCTACAGGCAAGTAAAGTTCATTTTAGCTTTCCTGTTTTTCATGAAACAAAGCTGATAGCATCTCAGCTACAGGTAAAATCTACCTTAGATGTGTCTTTATAGACTCAACTTGCTATTCAATGCCCAAATTAACTTCACAAGAATCCAGATTTTCTTTTCCCTACTCACTTTATGTCTTATGGTACCAGTCCGTCTTTCTAGAATAATTGCAACAAAGAATACTGTTTAATCTGATGCTGGAAGCACAATTTAGAAGAGGTTGGCTCACATCAGTCTCAGCTGAGGGGAAATCAAGGGAGAAAAGACAAGTAAACAGTGAGAAGCACCACTTTTTAGGTGTCTCCAGGGCATGCCATCTTCTAGATACAACATTTGCTTAACCGTAACCAAACGTGGACACAAAGGTGTGAGAAGATGCTCTCCAAGCATTGCTTGATCTTGAAAAGGAGCAATCAATGCTATTGCCTCAAAAAAATAGTTCATTGAAATAACTAGTGAACTTCTAGTGCCATCCTGAAAGCAGAAGAGTGTGGAAGACTAAAGTACTTGCTGGACAGTTTTCCATACAGCTGAACCGATGACATTAAATTGTTTAACTACCGGAAAGAAAACAGTGAAGGGCTATTGTATTGAGAAATATTTTCCAACTGATCTGACATGTGCTTGAAGCTTGCACAGACCTCATACCTCCCACCTGACCTTCTCTAGTTAAAATCCACCAGAGAACAAGGAAATAGTTGTGATATTTTAATGAGCACGTTACATGCTTTAATCTGTTTATAACTCAATTTGCCAAGTTAAGAGATCATTTCTGCTCAAAAGCAAACAGTTGGTTGCTATGTTAGCATAAACACATTCCTCCCTTCCATCTCCACGCGGCCACAATACTTCAGACTTGGCTGTTATGAAAAGTTTAGTCTGCCCAGGCTTTGTTTGGCATGGAGGTGCTCTGGTAAATCCTTGTCTCCAATTTTAGAACTGTGGGCAATGATTCATTTACTTCACTTCTTTTTTACAAGCTATCAACCCGTGCTCCAAAAAGGTCTGCGATCCTAATGCCGACTGCGTTTACCTTGGGCCAAACCAGCACAAATGCACCTGTGGAGAAGGTTACACAGGGGATGGTCAAATCTGCCTGCCCATAGACCCTTGTCAGGCAGCACACGGGAGCTGCCCTGCACAGTCCAGCATCTGCATCTACGATGGTCCAGGAAAGGTCAGTGTAACTGCCCAAGCAGAAATAATGCTTTCTCTCCAAAAAGAAGGCATTGGGGGTATGGAAACAGCTCCCAAGAAAATCAAATGCTATTCTTAGCTTTGCCATAAGCCCTACTGTTGACCAGGAGGGAGTCCTTTTAGCTCCTCTCTGAAAATAGGAATGGCAATAGTGTTGTTTTTTTGGGGACTATTTTGACTCTGATTTGCCTCCCCAAAATGCAGGCAATTGAAATAGATCTTCTCCCAGGTAAATTTTGTCTCTCTGACACAGGGGACTTGTAGAACCAGCAGGGTCCTTATACTGGTACCACATAAATCTAAATTTAGTTCATTTAGGAAAGAAGCAATCTGAGTCTTTGAAAACAATCAATGAACAGCACTTTACAAAGACTACATATTATTCATGGTGTTGGCAACTGGCTCCAATTTCTGTGTGTAAAACTTGCACCACCAAAAAAGCAAGGCTTCAGAAGGCCTGGTTTGCCTGGACACCCTGAAGAGCCAGAAAGGGACTTGATTATTCAGGGTTCTTTTGCAGTTCATGGTCATGTCTCAGTGAAGTGCAAATGGCTGAAACACAGGCTGGTGTGTACAAATATAAGCTTTATATTTGTGTCTGAACTCACCAGGTGATTAACACTATGTTCAAGCCGTCATTTCAGAAATTATGCTGAAATCCACAATTTGTGCACAGCTAATTTTCTCTCCCCTCTCACATCCTTCTAATTTAGTCCCACTGCGAATGCAAGGAGCATTATACCAACTTTGTACCTGGGAAAGGCTGCAGCATGATGGACAGCTGTGAAACAAGCAACCCCTGCCACAAAAAAGCCAAATGCTTAACAGTTGCACCAGGACAGATTACGTGAGTCTTTTTGCTTATGACATTTTCCCACAGTTTCTCCCTCCTTCCCCAGTTAATAGGCTGCTAAAACAAATCCTGTAGATGGACACCTCCTGAAATTATCTTTAATGGCTTCTTTATCAAGGACAAATCACAAGATTTAATGGGGTGGGTTAGGGTCATTAACACAGTGATAGATTTCAGCAGGCCATTTGCTAATACCTATTAAGTTTTATTTTTAAAGCACTCAGAGGTCATTTCTACACTAGTAAATAAAAGGACCAAAACCTCTTTTCTCTTCCTCGGGGCAAGCAGCATTGTCTGTCTCACAGCTAAAGTCTCTTCCAAAACAGAGTAACTTTCTCTTGGCAGCAGTCCCTGGCACATGCTCTCCCTTCAGCTGTGCCTGGGCACTGCCCGGGAAAATGCTCCTTGGTGAGGGCCAGAAACACGCCAGGCAGCATGCTGAAAATTAATCAGCATTAATTATGGGATAGCACTGGAGCTCTGCCTCTTCTGAGTCTACTAATTCAGACACAACCAGGGGATCTGCCCCCCAAGCTGTGAAAGCAGCACCAACCCCAGCAGATTCCTTAAAACCTCGAGTCAAGCAAGTGGGAAACTGCAAAACCTCTGGCAGATTTGGCTTTTGCTGTGCAGAAATATGTTGCATGGATGTTAGGAAAAAGGCACAGATGGCACTAAACTCTACAAAGCTCTCTTAAACCACAGAATTTGGCTTATGTGTTTCTATAGCCCAGTGATGGCAGGTACTGGGTTAAAGAGCCGTGCCTTAAATAACAGCTTTTGGGAGCTGAGAAATTGAACATGAAGGACAATACGGGCCATTTATTGCAAATTAGGAACAAATTATCACCTAGATCCAGAGACAGAAAGCATTCTCTCGGGAGAGTATTCTCATTACCAGTCCTTGTGCCATCATGTAGCTTTCCCTGGCAGGGTAATACCAGCATCACTTCTGCATCAGCTATTGTGCATTTCAAACAAGTTTATCTAGAATGCATCACTTCTGCATCAGCTATTGTGCATTTCAAAGAAGTTTATCTAGAATATCCCCTGGCTCTCTTCTACAGCATAGTGTGCTACTCAAACTGCTCACTACAGACTCGCACAACACTTAGTATTGAGTGCTACCATACTGCACAACAGCAGCTGAAATTTTGAAATAAAATTCCAAATCAGGAGCTTTTTTCCCTAATTAGTCACTGTTTCAGCATTGTAAAACAATTTTTGAAAGCTGAGAAAGTTTTGAGAATCTTAGAATGAGAAAATAAAAAATTTATTACTGAGGATGGGACAGAACAATAAAAATTCTCTGCACATCATTCATTTAATGATATTTAATGGCAAAAAAAATACAGAAGAGTAGAGCAGGATTGAAATAAAACTTGAGCTAAGGAAAATCTTTTTATGAAAGAGGAACTTTAAAAAGAAAAACATTAATTTGTAAATGTGGGCACAAAAATAGATTCTGGTAAGCGGCAGACTGTATTTTGGCTGCATCTCAGATTTTAAATGCATTTTGGGAGGGCTTTCTTGGTTATTTTTGTTTGTTTGTTTTCTAAAACACAGAGCTGTAACAGAGACCACAAAACTGCATTGTTTCCTTTATATTTTTGTTTTGTTTTGCTTTTTTTAAGGATACAGTTGTGCTATTAGCTTTCCTCACACAGAACAGTTCTACTTTCTCCAGAACCAAATTATTTGTACAGGAATAAATCTCTCATACAGGCAAGGATGTAAAAACTCAAACATTTGATTTGTGAAGGTAACACAGCAACCTCCTCAAAAATCACAATTGCCTATGTCTTATGTTCCCATGTAGATTTTTCCTGAATGAGTGCTGACACTTTCTCTGCTGTTGCTTCAGCACAGTAATCACGTTCAGCCTTGCCCAGGAGCTATGAAGCTCTAACCAGTGCAGAGTTACACTGCATATTAGATCATAGCCTCTCTGGTTTCCAAGGAGAGCTGCCCTACTGTCAGTTAAACTCTATTATTTTCTCTTAATGCCACTCTTATTTTCCCTCTAGGTCTTCAATGTAGAAATTAGTAGCTTCATAAACCAAAACTCTATTATAGAGGGTTTTGGTAAAACGGAGACAGAAAACTGGGCTTTTCTCTTCCAGAGAGATAGAGTTTTTTCTTCCCTGAATAAGCTGAAGTGGTGACAGTTCCCATCTTTTCCCATCCTGCTGGTCTTCCCCATGCCCAGCCACAGAAAGTCAATTCCTCCATCAGAAGGAGTGAGGAAGCACACAGATTGAAGGGCTTAATCCCATGCAATAGGTGCTAATCTGTAATTGCTCAGTGCTTTCCTTTGGCACACAAATCCAAACTGTGTCACTTGGATGCCCACTCAGTTATGAGCAGTATTGCCCTCAGGAGAGAAGTTTCAAACCATGCAGGCATTTCTGCAGTTCACTGTGCCCCCAGAAACAATAGCCAAAAAAAGTTATTATGTTTAAACACCTTCTTCTTTATGAACATTGGATGAAAAAGAGAGGAGAGCTTTATTTTGAAACCTGGATCTGATTTGTGCCATAATTCAAGGGTAGCTCCTTTTTTCTACTTTGCTATTTCTCAGCTCCTTTGAAGCCTCAGTTGTTTTCTTCTCTGATCAGAAGTAGAAGGGAGCGACCTACAGCAATTCAGCAATATTTGCCCCACCAGAAAAAAAATGGATCAGCTCCCAAGGAGCAGCTGTTCCTCCCTCCCAGCTGTAAACCCTTCATCCAGGCTCCACAGTCATGCTCTCTCTGCTCAAGAGATCCTCTTAAAAAGAAGTGGATTCACCCTCAGAATAGCATCCTAAAAATGTAGGTTGCTTTTAGACTGCCATTTTTACCCAGGATCAGAGTCAAAGCCTGAGACTCTTGGCCAAAATTTCAACACTCCTCTGAGCCTGTGTGCAGCTCCCCAGACTGCAGGGACTTGTGGGGACTTTCCAATAATACTGCTCTCACTGGAGAAACAGCTGCAGCAGACCATGCATGGGAAAAAGGAGAGGGTCTGGCATGTGGCTGGAACTGCTGTGGGGTGTTAGTGGCAGGGGTGTGTTCCTAACACCCAGCACATGCAAATGAGTAATTACAGAAAGGGCATCTTTTGCTGACATGAAGCAATGTTCCTTCTCCAGTGATGCCATTAGGAAAAAATATCCAGAGAGATGAACCATTGTGGTTAGAGCTTCTATGAATATTGAAGGTGCTGCAGACTTAATTGGGAAGGGTACTGTTAATCCAGTGTCTGTCTGTCCATCTCATGGGCGCTGTGACCTGAGTCTGCTTTAGGCACTCAGAGTACTGGGTCAGGCACACCCCACTGGCACCCCCACAGGCTGGAGTCCCCAGGACACAGACAGGGTGTTACATATGAGATGCTATTTACAGAAGAGAGACAGCAGCAGCAACACATACCTCTAAAAAACCACAATATTTTGTGCTGCAGCAGAAAATAAAAAGATAATGTTAAAAGTACAAGTATTAATGCCCACAATGATGGCATTACTTAAAGGGCAGGGTAATAAACCACCACTTTTGCTTTGTTGAAAGGAAAAAACTTTTTCTACAAAACCAGTGCAGCTATTCACTGATGAGCTGCTATCACCTCCCTTAACTCCCATAAATCTGCCAAATCCCATGTCATGAGTGAGCACTTCACAAAACAGACTCCCTGCTGCAGGAGTCACACCTGGCACATTTATGCTCTGCTCTGTCCTCACCCACAAACAGGGTAGGTTCTGTAGATTTCTGGGCTCCAGCAGCCACAACACTTTTGGGAGCAGAGGCTGCACATGGCCTCTATTCACAGGTCCTGCAAGACGGACACTGCTGGCTCCTGGCCCAGCTAACAAGAGCCCACCACACGAGGCAGCAGCCATCCGTGCCCCACACACTGACTTCACAGCAGGCACAAGCAGGGAATTACCTACAGTGCACCAGTGCTTCCTGGAAATGCCTTCAGGGGAGCAACAGGTGACACCTGGTGCCAGTTTATTGCGAGGCACAGCTAAAATCCCAATCCTTTCCCAGGTGCACGTGCCAGGGGGGCTCCGTGGGGAATGGGTTTGTGTGCTATGGGAACATCATGGAGCGCCTCCAGGAGCTGAACGCAGAAGTGGGAGGACAGTGGCAGGGCAAGCTGACATCCAGCCTCTTGCTCATGGGTGAGTAACAGCACAAGCAGAGCCCAGGGGGCTGATCCTGCCCTGTCTTCCCCCCGCAGCATGACAGCACATGTGCTGCCCACTTCAAAGCCCCTCAGACCATCTGAAGCTGCTCTGCTCCCCACACTGGGAATGCAGACTGCAAGAACTTCCAGGCAGAAGTGCTAAACATGTTCCACAACCACTCACACATAATTCAACATCACCAGTGGATTTTGCACCACAGTGTAACAAGTGGGATTACCCCACTTCTTCTCCCTGCCCCCACTGTTTTGGACAAGTGAGATTTGGCCTAGAATGACCCACACTAGTCTATCACAAACACTGGCATTCCCAGTTACCTGGTGAACTGAACAACCCAACAGCCTTCATCATCTTCTCTATGGCCAAAAATCTTGAGGCATGAACAAACACTGCTAGAATTAAGCTGGATCTTTGACTTAAGCTTGTAAATGTGGAGGAAAAAATCCTTCTCTTTAATATAATTTGCTCAGTCCCACGGAGCCCAGCAATTAAAGACCATGAATTCCTGAACAGAAGGAATAGGAATCCCCTGTAGCTGGCCAAGGTCCAAACCTGGCAGAGCCTTTCATACTGAGTGCTGAAGATCAATATCCATTGCCTCAGCACTGAGAGTTCAGTTGCAGTTTCTCTGTGCATTTCTCCTCACATGTCTGCAAAGTGCCCAGCATGCTGAGTTAACAACAACCCAGATTTCATGTGCTTTGGTTAAGTTTTGGACATCAATGTGCCACATGATCTACTTGCCAGAAGCTACCACTAACCAGGTTAACTTGAAATATCTTGACTCCACACCGATGTCTTTCAAAAGCTAAGAATTTGTAGATGTTTTGTAGGACAGCATATTAATTTTGAGATACATTCTCTGTATAATACACCTGTAACGACTGTAAAGATTTTTTTCAGTTCTGATTTTATACCTCTAGAAAAAAAGCTGAATATCAGAAGTATTTAATGCCTTCAGCTGCAGAACCAGTGATCTCTCATGCTGCTGGCCTTGGATACAGAAATAGCCTCTGGGTAGTAAATGAATTCTAATTAACTTTCAATGCATCTAGTTTTGATTACCAGTGGTGTGGTTGCTGATATTTGCAGTACCAGCAGGTTATCAGCTGCATATTTCTCACCCCATGGAGACTGAATTGATTTAAATCAGAAGGCTGTCTTCCTGTAAGGACACATCCCCAAAGAAGCTGCTGGTTCTGTGTCCTTGCTCTGTCCTGCATGCCACAGAATCCAGGCTGCCGGAAGCATCCTGAATGTTTTGCCTCATTTTGTGTCAAATATGCAGCAGCACCTGGATTTCACATCCCATCTGTCTCTCATCTTTTAATGGCTTGTACTTTAGAACCTTAAATTAATATTTAATAATCAGATACTATTGTTGCTTATTCTCCCTTCACAGCTTCTCACAGTCCCTTTGGCAAATGAGGTTTTTCAATAAGCATTTAAACTTTTTTTATTCCCTCTTCTCACAAGAAAATACCTATGAATGGCAGCTGAGCACTCTGGGACCATTTACTGTGCTTGTACCAACAAACAAGGGACTCAAAGGCACAAATGTAAGTAAACATGAGAAAAGGTTTCACATTTGGGGGATTTGGCTTCTGCAGAAATCTCATCTGCGTTGTGTTTTGATTCAGCAGATATAAATAATTTGCTCTAGTCCACTTCCAGTCACATTTAAATCTAGGGCCACAGGCTGCATTTTTCCTACTTTAAAGAAAAACAAAATAATTTGGTGAGTTAGGGAGAGCACTGTCACACCCCAAGCTAAGTTTTGGATTGTCTTACATGACCTTGCTCAAAGTCTTTTCACTCAGTTGAGCCAGGGGTTGAACTAAGATCAGAATTGTCAGCAGCGAGGCCTGCAGGTCACCTTTTACGTAAGGGAGATAAAAAATAATGGCTTTAGTTAAAAAAAAAAAAAATAAAGAGACTGATATGTAATTAGCACCTTCCACTGACACCAGGACAATTCTGGAGGCACCTGCTGCTCATACAGGGATGTAAGGATACAATGTGAGCTGAACCAAAACCAAGAGAGGTCTCCACTTTTTTCAGACTCCATCACCTTGCTTCATGGTAAAATACATAATTTCAGAGTGTAAGAACTGAAGAGAACAAAAAAGCATTCACCATGATTTTGTTTTGTTTGGTTTTTTTTATTTTGGGTTTTTTTTTTTTTTTAAGATAAAGCCTGCATTGAAATAAATCTCTGTTCCTCTGCTTTTCTAGGTAAAGGATCTTCTGAAAAATAAACAGAAAGCCCAGTACTTCATTAAACTCCATATTATTGCAGGTCAACTGAACACCAGTAGCTTGAATAATGCTAATGTAATATATACTTTGACTGGCAAGTCAGGAGAGATGTCAAAGGGGGAAAAGGTAAGTGGCCTTTCAGCCTCCCACAGCAAGGATAGTGCTCTCTGTTCCCCCCATGAGGAGCAGGAAAGCTCTAGCTGCAGGGAGACATCAGGGTGAAGAGAACTCTTGGATTAGGAAAAACCACAGCCATGGCCATGTACTACAAAGAGATCAAGTCAAACCTAAAACCTCACTGGCATCAAAGATCCCACTAAAACCAGCAAAAAGTTACCCTTAGTCATTTGTCAGCACTGAGTGACTTGGCAGACCAACAGACTGGTCTAAAATGTTTGCTAAAATGATGTTATCTTAAATCTGTAGGTATGACCAACAGAGCTGGGGGGCAGGAGACGGGTGTTAAGAGAGCCCAGGTGAAGTAAGAGGGGTCAGGGGGAGAAAAAAAACACAGAGTTTATGCTGGAAACCTGTGAACACTGCTCCCATGGAGCAGACACTGGCTGAGCTGCAGATCCCACCTCCCACGGAGCATCAGCAGCCTTGGAACCTGGCAGCAGATGGAAGTCCCAGCAGAGAGAGAACATGGGGCAATTAACCATGGGAAATCTATAGCAAAGTCCAGCAGTAGCCCAGATTACCCCATGTCAGTAATCATCAGGGCACTGTGATCCCACAGTTTAAAGAAACTTGTTGTCTGTGGATGATACACTAGATTTTATAATCTGAAATTATTGTTCTTGGTCCATTATGTGTCTCTTGATGGACTGGGCCTCTGTGGAGGCTGAAATCAAGTCGTTCTTATGTTTTGCAGTAGCTCAGTGGCATCTGAGCAGAGATATCTGTTTTGTATGTTCAGTAGTACACACTCCATTTGTAACAGGAAAATATCCTTGCTGTCTGAGCCCTGCTTGTTTCCTGGAGGCTTCAGTACAGTGCAGAATCAGCAACAATTTGTTGTTTTAAATGTACATTGAATATAAGGAAATGGTTTAGAGTCCCACAAGATTATAGGAGCAGACCTTTCGAGTACAACAATATTTTAAATCATTTCCTGGCAGATTTTTATTACTAGCAGTCACCACAACACTTTCAGGTATGCTGAATTCCCCTCAGGGGCTGTCTCTTTTTCTCTTCTGAATTTTGCTGTCCTGAAGCAAAAGAACATGGTCCTGATCAAAAGGATTTTTTTTCCATTTCCTTGATAAGCATTGGAAGCAATCTTCAGCATATTTCCCAGATTTAAATTTTTTAGCTGTTGGCAACAGGAAGGGGTCTTAGAGTACATTCAGCCTATGTACACACTCTGCTGTCATTTCATAATAAAGAATTCACTATCTATTGCCTGGTTTCTTTCAGGATAATCAATTAAGGATTAGAATCCAAGGAGGAAGGGGGAAAGGAAAAATTTTGCAGGGAGATATTATTGCTTCCAATGGAATTTTGCACATTATTGACAAAGCCATGGACAACGTGGAGCCAACATTTGAGAGCAGCAAAGAGGTGAGCCATAAGTTACAGACATGCCATGTCAAGCTTCCTCTTAAAATAGTCTCACATGAGGTGAATGTGAAGGAGGGTGAGTGACAGAAACCAAACAAACTCTACTGAGCCATTGCACATCAGCCCACAGAAGCAATTTTCAAAGTGAAAGGTAATGACACAGTTCCACAGAAAACAGACATTCACCCTTCTGCCAAGCTGGACCGTGGAGGGTTTGGATGTTCTCACTGCATCTGGTTGGTTCCTTGGAAAACTGGCAGTCGTGATCAGTGAATTTCACTGAATGCCAGAATCACACACTAAAAGAAGGGACATCTGTACCAGCCAAGACTTGTGTTCAAACTTTCAATTCCTCTCCCCAAAAGGCTAATATTAAAAAAAAAAAAAAAAGTGATTTTAAATGCTTTGGGTTTTTGGTTCCCAGCTTATCATGCTTGCTTAAAATTTTCCTTCCTTATGTTGCATTTTTCAAGTATTTTACTCCTCTATCTTTTTTTTTTTTTTTTAACTGGGGATGAAGAGATAAAAACCTTTTCCCCATACACACACAACTGTGTTTCCTGTGACCACCCAGTATCTCAGGAAAATTACAAAATCTACCTATAAACCAGAATAGCACCAGGAAAAAAGTGCTGCCATCTCAGTCATTTCTAAGCATCATCATCCCCTCAAATTCAATGTATTCAATCTGTAACAACTGAGACTCATGCAGTAAGTCAAGAAATGTCTCATAAAAGCTGGCATTTATTTCATATTCCCAACTAAAACAAATGTTACTTTTATCCTATTTCAGAAAACGATAATGTCATTACTTCAAGCTAATGGAAGATACAGCCAATTTACATCTTTGATAGAGGTAAGAATCCATTAAAGCAATTACAAAAGGCTAATTTCAGATATTCTTCAACATTAATATGTAATTTCATTTTTATTTTTAAATCAAAACAGAAAACTGGCCTAGGAATGGATTTACAGCAGGACAACCAGGCTTACACAGTCTTTGTTCCAAGTAACAAGGCTCTGAGTAATATGAAAGCTGAGGTTCTGGATTACCTGCTTTCTGCAGAGGTACAGTCTTTCTATGAGGCAAATCTTTCTCAGACAGCAGATAGACAGGAGATTCATACATGCATAGTCCAGTGTTCATCTGAATTAGCTCCTATGATCAAGGTTGAAAGCCATCTCTAACAATTAAAGATCAAGAGAGGAAGAGGATGTGGAGTCTCCCATCACATGGAGGGATGATCTTCCTCTACACCAGCCCCCCAGTCCTCTGCTTTTACCCAGACATCACAGCCTGGACAGACACTTGTCACAGCCCCAAAACCTCTCCTGAATGCATCACCCTGGGTGGCAACAGTCAAGGAAAGCAGTTGTCACAAGGGTCCCACTGGATGGGAGTCACTGCTGGTGGGATCCCAGGAGCTGGATATTGGTATCCTGTCCCCTGGACACCTCCTGCCTGTCCCAAAACAGATGCATGCCATGGAAGGCCCATATCAAAATAAAATGTGGTGTAGGGATGAGGGCATGGAACACCAGGGTGCCTGCCACAAGCTGAACACCACCACTGACATAGAGGTTTCTGGTGCACCAGCCAGTGATGCTGTTCTCATCCCCATGTCCACTCAACAAGCCAGACTGGGTTTCCGAGGCTCATTTTGGGCTAAAACAGCCTCTTTTCTGCACTGGCAGGGTTCCTGGAAGCTGCTGGAGCTGGTCCGATATCACGTTGTCTCCAACACTGAGGTGAGCATAGCTGCTTTGCCAGCCCAGAGTGTAGAAGCACAGCCCTGTCAGGGGCATTGTCAGGACTGCAGGCATGAGTAGCAGGAAAAGGACTTTCTGCCATTGAAATCGAGCTACCTCTGAGCCTATTCTGCTAAAATCAGTCTTCTGTTTTGCAGAAAGTGCTGGTACTTCCATCCTCTAAGCAAGCCCCCTGTTTTTCCTGGGGGGAAGTTCATCCCCACCCCAGTCTCTGTTGTGGGGAAGGAAGGAAAGAAGTGGCTGTGTCCTTAATGAAAGGCTCAGTTTGTATCATCTGACGTGGTCACTCCCAGCACAGAGAGTGGGAACAGAGGCAACATGAGAACCACGTGAACCTTCATGATACCAGCACCACCACAATGGTCTATGGATGCAAACAGGGCTATTTTTAGAGAAAAGTATTAACTTTAATTAGACTGATTGTTGTAATTGGAAGAAAAATTAATATTCTTTGGAGTAATAAGGTCCTCACCTGCAGGAACCATCAAGCTCAGTCATGAGTTAATGGCACTCACTTTGTGAGACAAGCTGGTTTGCCAATTGATAATGATTGTCACATTGATAGTAATTTCCTCGCCCCAAAGAAAGTGTTTCTTGTGAAATCTGTCTGGATTTGAAAAGAGTAATGATATAACACTTGTCTCAACCAATTTACATTCATTTCAGCTGGAGGTTGCCAGCCTTGTCTCAATAGAGCACATCAGGACCATGGCAAAGCAGTTCATTCACTTCAACAGAACCAGCACTGTAAGTCACAGCCCTCACCTGGGAGCAGCTCGCTCTGATCCAGGCAACTTTGCATGCAGGGGCAATAAAAAAGGGATAAGGGGAGGCATTAGCAGAGGAATTTTCAACTTCTCATTCCCACCTACTGCTAACATTAATTTTGTAAAGGATGCAGAGTAAATTATTGGTATACAAAGACAGCCTACAGGGATTTTGTCCTTATGCTTATCCACAGCCCAGGAATGATTCTCATTCATGCTCTGCCTCATTAAAAAAAAAAAAAAATATCTATTTAAAATATTTCAAATCATTGTTACATATTTTAGTAATTTTTAACACCAATGTACACAAAAATATTCTTTTTCTCTCTGTAATATTATAGTCTCTGATCCTGATGTACCTAGTGAAGACATTTTTTAAAGTGTTAATTCATCAGTACTTGTCCAAAACCAAGGTGATCTGTTAGGTTAGCTTCCTTCTCTTCTACCTATAAAAATTCTTGTAAGGGCAGAGCAGCTGCAGGAGTAAATGCAGAAAAAATACCTTTTTTTCCCCTCTCCTGTGAATTTGGATAGATCGCAGACTCTCTCTCACTTTCCCCCTCTTCTGTCGGAGAGAACACCAAGGCATGCTTAAACCCACTGAATTCAGTGCCTGAAGTCATCAGTAGTCTTCCCATTTTGGCCAGTCTCTTATCCACCAGTTACACAGGCTGACAGGGCAGATTCATAGAAAAACTTTAGATACCTCTGTTGAAGACCAGCATTCAAGAAAAGATACAATATATGTGTGCTTCTTGGATAAATGAGCATAATAAAATTCAGATAGCAAATTCAAAAGAAGTATGACTAGGAAGTAATTTTAAACATTTAAAATTAAATCATCAGCAACTGAGGAGCTGAAAACGCTTTATTATTATTATTATTGTTTTATTGTTTCATAGGGACAAGTCTTGGTGAGTGGAGAAAAACTGGAAGAAACTGATATTGTTGCAAAAAATGGTCGTATTTATATCCTTGAGGGCGTTCTCATCCCTCCCACAATTGTTCCAATCCTACCACATTGGTGTGAGGAGACAAGTCAGGTCACAAAGGTAAGAGAATCACGATGAATCTGTCTCCAACCCTTCCAAAGAAGGCATTCCAGCTTCCTCTTCACTTTACTAACTTTCTCTGATATCATCCATTTGAAAGAGGTATTTTTGGAAATAAGTAAATCAATGGCCACCAGCCTAGCAGTACTGCAAACAGGGAGCTCATATGAACACATCCTATACCAGCTTAAAAAAATATAGTTGTTTTATTAACAAGACCCTTTGTCTCTCCAGTCCAACTCTTTCCTCCCTGAGTTCCTGAATCCCACCTGTGCATACAAGTAAGAAGGGAATTTACAAGTCATGTTCTCAGGGAAAACTACTCCCTGTTTCTCAGGGAAACTACTCCAGACCAGTATTTTCATTTCTACTAAATATGCAGGGAAAGGAAACAGCAAGTTAAAATATTAACATAATAATTTTACATTTATATATTAGAAATATGTCGTTTTCAGCAGCCACAATTTCCCCAAGCCCTGCTTTCCTTCAGAAACAACACTTCTCCCATTTAAAAGGGGAGATTCTGACAAACCTAGCTGACTTAGGTAACATTCAGATGCTATTTCTGGTAAGAGGGCTGAATGTCAGACCAAAGTTTTCCCTTGGAGTAAGCACAGCCCCTCTGGAGCTGCCTCTGGACCATGTTCAAGCCCACATGTGGGCCAGTGACAGTTCCGGTACAAAAGGAAAACATTTAATGTCTTAGCTTAAAACAATCCAGAACCACAGCCTGCAAAGATGTTCCCAGCAGAGCTGGACAGCATCAAAATGTAATGAAGAAAACACTGGCAAAGATCTGGTGAAGATCTCTTACCTCTGGCAGTAACTACAAAGTGCTGTATGTGCAATATAATCATAAACCAGGCAGAGCTCCAAGCAGCAATCTCTGATGCAAAAAGCAATCCACACCCAGAACACCCCAGTAATCTGAATTCCTTACCAAAAACCTACCTGAAAATTATGTCCAACATCAATCTATCCTAAAGCAATAGGCAAAAAATTATCTAAAGACAAAACATGCGCTGTCGGTCACAAAAATTATTCCCCAAATTTAAGTTGGGAACTTCTGTCAGCCTTGAAAGCTTCATGCATAGTCAAAAATATATATAGTCCAAGATTTAAGCAGAGCATTGCTAGCCAGGAAAACACAAAGGAGCAATAGCTTTTGCAATTTTTACTCTGCACCCAGCATTCCCATCACTGTTAGAAAACAGGAGTAACAGCATCTAATAAACACTGCTTGTCTTTGAAGAGTTAAAAGACACAAACCTTGTAGGAACTGGTGGATCTACACACTTAGAAGAACTTTGCATCCCTAAAGATGAAGCCTTTGGGCTAATGAAGACTTTTCCATGTCACCATACCTAAATGCTGAAAGCTGCCCCTGAGCATAACTGAAGGACAGCAGGGCTTATTCTAAATGTCACAAGGAGCACAGAAGGGACAGCAGGTCCTCAGTACTGCCTGGTGTGTGGACCACAGCCAGTTTGGATGATCTCTGCCAAATGGTGCTCAGAGCACTGAAGGAGCAGCCGACCCCAGCTCCCTGCTCCACCTTCCCCCAGAGATCATCACCCCAGTGGCAGATTTGATGGGAATTGATCTCTGTGCTCCAATGACTTCAGTGTGAAGGCAGGGTATCAATCTACCCCTGAGAACAGGCAGATCTGACCTCGCCTGGAGGTGTGGCCCTTTTCTCTGTCCTCTGCTGGGGCGTGGCAGAAGAGAGAGACCAGACTCCCACCCTCAGGAGGAGGAGGGAGCAGGTACACGTGGCTGGGACCATTCCACGGGGAGAAAGGGACTGAGCAGGTGACACCAAGTGGCACTGAGCATCAAGGAGAGCAGCATCAACAGAGGGAAACATTGCCCGCAACAATCAGCCAGATTTTTAGGTTCTAAAGGGGTAAAGGCACGCTTACAGGAATTTTCAGAAGCACAAAGGCAAGACCCTATGTCAGCTTCAGATGTGACTATGCAGGTTGTAAAAGAGCTTTTATAATATTGAAATGTATTTGCCAAAACATATAGATCTGACCCACACACCTTGAAAGCATAGTAGTGGTACTGGTACCTCAGCTATTTGCTGCACAAATGCTTTTGTAATTCTGATCCTTTATTCCTTTAAGTCCTGTACAACATGAGGGCCTACTAAATCCACACCAGTACCTGATTCTTTCCCCACAGCCCCAGTGATAAATGTGTGGAAGAAGTGCCATAATTCAGGTTTCTGGTCTCCTGTTCAATGGCTACAAAACAGTCACGTAACACAATTGACACTGGCTCTAGGATTTATGCTAACTTGATTGAAAAACAAGACATTGACAGTCACAAGGGCAATAGCTTTGACAAACTCCATACCCACATTCTGAAAGGTTCAGCCTCTCAGAGGTTATTGCACGTAGAGCTTGTAGAGAATTCACCTTTAAAACTGCCAATGGAGTTTATATCTCCTCAGTAATGTAATTGCCAGACTCTGTCACCACCACATGGTGATAAATTAGCTAGTCAGGAAAAGCAGCCAAAGGGTGAAGACAAAAAATATCTGTGTACCACTGGATCATAATGGAGTATAGGATCTACCATGTGGAAGAAAAAATATTTTTCTCTTTGCCACCTATACACAAGAAAAATTTCCATTCACAGTGCCTGCATTCTAGACTCAATTAATCTGTGTTTTTCCAGGAAAAAATAAAATATTCTCGTAGAAGTTTAATTTGTAGGTTTCACTAGACTCGCAGACAATATTAGTTTACTCATTATACTGAGTCTAGGACACCAGTGCATTCACATCCTTGTTTTCTTCTGTTGAGGAAGCTTCATGTTCATTAAAAGAAGGGAGTGAGGGAAGGAAAAATGGGGAAAGAAAGGAGAAAGAAATTAATAACAATTCTTCAAAAATTTGTTCCAGATTCATGCTGGAGCACTTAGAAGTCATAAAACAGAGATACTTAAAATTTACAGGGTATGCAATCCATAAGCATGCCCCTCAGCAGTTGGTATAGCACCTTTTCAAATCCCTGTCTCCAGTGTTTCCACCTAGGGTGTGTGTGCAGGCTGTTTGCAGCATGCACTGCCTCCCTGTCCCCAGGATGCACAGCCCATCCTGAGACCATCCTGAGACATTTCCCAGCAGACTCACCAGATGTACAAAAGGCACAGGGGGAAGGCATGTCCATATTTTGGTTATTGCTCTGCCATGATAGAGAGCAAAAAAACCACATATGAAAACGGGAAACTGTTTAGAAAAATACAAATATAGATGGTTCTTTCATCTCTTTTTGGCAATGGCTGAATCATCTGACAATTTCAGCATTATTTTGTTTGCTGTTGCAAAATTCCCTGTATCCTTCGTAGGAGCTCTTAGTTGTTTCTCAGCTGAAGCAAGTCCTATTTCAGCAGAGGGGAGATGTGAGGAATGAGAATCACTGTGACAATGCTTTGAGAGTTAATAAACTGGATATGTTTAAAATAGACCTCACATCTGTTAAAAGTTTTCTTTTGATTAAGCATCCTCCCTGAAGTAACAGTCTGCAGACACAGGTTCAGGAAGGATTGCAGATCTCCCATCTGCTTTGTATCTAAGAGATTCAAATTTAGCTGTGTATTTCTCCACATACAAAACTCAAGCCTAGCTACCACAGAAATGTTATTCCCCATTTTATAAAAATCCACTGATAGTAGTCCTGTAAGTCAGTAGTCAGAAACAATGAAAAGAAAGTTCATATAGTGAAAAATACATAACTTAATAAAAATTTTTAATGCAATACCAGCAAGGTTCTTTCTGTACTCCAGGTAAATTATGCTGTAATATTATCCCTGTATCACAGAATTCTACATAGCTTAGAAATACTAATGCTTCCCTTTTGTGCACGTTCCAGCCTCTCTCAAAACAGAGCTGCATTATTGAATGCCCAACCTTTCAAAAAATTGGCTGTGCTAGAGCCTGCAATATAACAGCAAAGTTATAGAATTACAGCTCCTTAAGGTGAAATGTGTGTAAAAGTTTTCCAAAATATTCTCTTATACATGGTGAACTTTCCTTTTGGAGTTGAGAGGTGTTTGGACATGTCCATGTAGTTTCCATGCACTTCAACATCAGGCTGAGAGGAGCTGGTGTACATCTCAGAGGTAAATAGCAGGGAAAATCCAGATTAGCTGTCATATGTTATTGACAACAGCACACTCATACTCCGCCATGCAGGAGTTTCCACACAAGGCTCCAAGGCCAGGTGTATTCATTTTCCCATACAGCTTCACCCATGAAGAACAGGACAGCTCATCCTCTCCTGCTCCCAGCCACTCCTGTCCCAGGACTTCCCCTGATATTGGATAGCAATGAGTGGGGAACAGTCACGAGAACCACACCCCAACTACTGCTTGGGAAGCCCAGTTCTGGCAGAAGTCATTAGCCCTAAGAGAACATTATACCTTTCTGGGGCTCCTAAATAAGCTTCTGCACTTCATGAGCACCACTTAGTGACAGGCAGATAGGTCTAAAAACAGTAAGCTTTGTAAGCCCTTTGCTGATTCCTAGTTCTCTTGAATCACACGTGCAAATTAGTCCTTTCTAACACGCTTTCTCTTTACAAATAAACAGATCAAGAAGCCACTGCACAAATTAAACAACATACAGCTGAAAAGGCCATTCAGAGCTGCATGGTGGCTAAATCCCACCCTGGTGCAGAGGGGAAGGAGGAAGATCAAAGCAGCATGTCTGGCTGTCACAGCATCTCCCTGTGGTGAAACATCCTGAGGTTCCTGATCTCAGATTCCAAGGAAACTGCCTGCATCCTAATTCCACTGCACTCCCACTGGCAAATATGAGACTGCACACAATATGAGCAGATACCCAGTGCCATGTGGGGACAGGATGGGGATTTTAACACTGAGAGGGCAATATCTGGTGGTCTGTGCATCCCCTTAGTGAAGTGGCAATACCCCTCCTGGTTTTTAACTAGGCCAGAGCAGAGCTGGTTCTGGTTCAACACAAGGCTTTTCAGAGACAGCTATCCATGCAGGCATTTCTCAGAGGGCTGAAACTCAACAAAAATTTGGTATTTATGCACTGCCTCTGCCTTAAAGCACTGAAAGTGAGAATATTTTCTTTATTTTGCAGGAACCAAAGTGTTGCAAAGGCTTCTTTGGCCCTAACTGCAGACCATGTCCAGGAGGTTTCTCCAAACCCTGCTCAGGGAATGGGCAGGTAAGCAGAGCATGCAACAGCACCCTGCAATCCAGGGGGGAAGGATGAGCTGTGTCCCAAAAGCCCCTGGAGCATTTCTGCACAACAGGAATGTTGGGCTGCGCAAGGACTGCCCCCTTCATCTGTGCCCAATGGTGGCTGTGGATTTCAGGTTCAGTTATAGGTAGGAGGGAAAGGGAATCTGTCACCTCTCACATGTCCAAATTGCAGATTTCTAGGGTTCCAGCACACAGGCAAGGCTGAGTGGCCTGTTTTAATTTGCACAGCACAGTGTAATGACACCCCCAGCTCACTATTCTCACATAAAAACTGCAAAGAAAGGTAGAATATATAGCAGCAAAGAAAAAGCATAAAGAAAGTTTTTCTTTGAAACACCCGTCTCAGCAAAGCTGGAGTTCTTCCTGAGAGTCTGTCAGAGTCACAAAATATGGACAGGCATGTAGTCTCTTTTCTAGGGTAAAGACTTGTTTGAATTCATACATAACAATCACCTCCCTTCCACATCACAGTGTATGGATGGCCTGGATGGAAATGGCACTTGTGTTTGCTCTGAGGCATTTCAAGGCTTGAGCTGCCAGTTCTGCTCAGACCCTGGCAAATATGGACCTCAGTGTGACAAAGGTAAGTGCAGGTCTATAGCCTCGGCACAAGAGAGTGAGCAATAGCCCAGCAGGGTCTTTTGGACCCTAGTGGTGTTCAGGCAGCAGCTACCTGGCTGCTAAACAGTCCCTATGGAAGATGAGCAAGATGTTCCTGGGGTATTTTCATTTCCTATTTCAAAGGGACACATCATAAGGCCAGGGTCTGTGTAAATACTCTAAATGACTTTTTTTGCAGGGGCCATAGCTTGTTTTATACGAATTCATTGTTCTTTTGATTTCTGTCTCCCTCACACAAGTAACTGAAAAGAAAATGTTTGCTATTCTGTTCCCATCTGCTATTGCCCACAACAGAACAGATTCTGCCTGCTATGACAAACATATGCAATCTAAGAACAACTAGATCTATAAACAGGTTGTGTTTAGGCCACTAACTACCCTTACTGAATAATTCCTGATCTATTTTATAGCTTACAGCTCTGCACTGACAGGTTTAATGATACTGAGCCAAATCACAGTACCTTTGAGAGTCTACAGCATATACAACATCAAACATACATACATTCCTCATCTACAAAACCATTTCTAGTCTGTTTTGTTATGAAACAACCTGCCATTCATGAAGCAAAGCTCCCTTGAAGGTTCAGAGGTACATGGACAAAAGCTGAGACACAAATTGCATCAGGAATTGTGGTAGTGCCTAAACTCCAGTCCCACTGAAGTAATAAGTGTTTGCTTGACTAGTCACTGACACTTCTTTGGAATGCAAAAAGCTTTCATGCTGTGTCCCTTGGGCACATTGCAGCACTAATCCAGCCAGCAATGTGCTGGTAGTTCTGTGCTGATGCTCTGTGCACCCTGGAGGATCTGTGGGCTCAGTGTTTAAAGGCTTACCCTGTCACTGAAAGCACAGCAAAAGTCATGCAATGAATAACTTTAATTCTAGGACACAGCATTTTGCTCCTACTTCTCTGAAGCACTTTGAAATTCATTTATAAGATGAGTGTAAAAATACAACAGGTTTTAAGTTACCCATAAAACACACCTGAAAAGACATGGCTATGATTAACAAAAGTCCCCCATCAGAGTGAGATTAAAAAATACAAAAGTTTAGATTCTTGAAAAAAAATAGGAAGAGCTGATTCATAAGAAATGCTGTGTGAGTATAAATGCATTTTTCCACTGTGGAAGTGCACATTGTAGTTTATCTCTGGTAGAGTGCCCCTGCATTAATGGGAAGTGTGATAACCAAATAGACAGCGATGGGACCTGTCTGCCTGGATCCTGCAGAGCTGGATACACGGGGAAACTCTGTGAGAAGCAGATTGTTCCCTGTGAGCCCTCCCTACAGCTCTGCCATGCACATGCAGACTGTCAGCTCAGCGATGGCACGGTGAGGTAAGTCAGCAGCCTGCATCTCATTAAATTCACTGTGCTGCAGCTCTTTCCTGTTTGCCTGACCAAAAGAGTCCCTGAGCAGTGCACAGACAGCAGCCACTGCAACTCTGCTCTGCTGCAAACAAGCATAACCATGCACCACACCAGCCTTGAGTTGCAAGGTGATAGTTACGAGTTCTCAATAGCCTGTACCTTACATATTTAACACTGATAGTTGCATACAGATCTGATCCTTGGTTGGAAGCCTCCTTTCCTACTAACATCTACAGAGGCTTTTAGGAAGCTCTTCTTTCTAACCACCCCTTAGTGATTTAGGAGTTTAAGCCTGTCTGAAAAAGAACAAAATTCTCAACAGTTTCAGGATAGATATCTCACTCTGGTCAGGTCAGGTAAGTTTTGCACACCACAGCACCACAGACTTAGCACAGGTTCCCCAGTCCTGCCAGGACTGGCCACAAAACTCTGTTACTGCTTCAGCTGCCCTGCACTTGCCTCAAGCTCACCCTCACATGCAGCAAGTTTGCCTCTTGCTGCAGTGTATCCATAATGAGTCATGACAAGCACAGTGGGGGATGCTGCAGAACATGAGTGCTTCAGTAATTCCTTCCAATATAGGTTAATCCTGGGCAGGGAGCCAGGGAAACAGGAGGGCTCATTGTCTCACACACATTTCAGGGAGAGAGCCATCTTCTGTGTAACTGAGAGAGGGCATAGCCAGCCCATAAATACTTTAGAGCTGTTAGCTCAACTTTGCAATGATAACATCAGCTCAGAATTAATTCCACTCCCTGCCTCATATGCTGAGAATGGATCCCTGATTTGACTCAATTAACCCAGTCAATATTTTGGAAAAAAAGCCCCATAATGTACACACTTGAGCTACTTGCATCACGAATCCAAGGTTACCAATTTTAAGCTGCCTATAAATAGCACGTTGCAGTGGAAAACAATCACTTTGCTTTGGAGCTGTCCTGTCACGTGTAACGCCTCCTTCCTCCTCTTGTCTCTGTAGCTGTGTCTGCAAACCTGGCTATGAGGGAGATGGCTTGAGCTGCAGCAAAGTTGATCCTTGTGCTGTTTTAAACCCTGGTGGCTGCAATGCCAATGTAAGTATGTGCTTTTCCCACAGAAAGGCAAGCAAAGAGGAAGGTTTGGCCAGAAACTTCTACACAAGAGTCACAGTTTTCACTGGAGTTGCAGGCTCTTTCCGCAGATACCGCTGCAGAGCTTGGACAAGCCTAAAGGCAGATGATGCCTCAGAGTCCTGAATGGCTGCCTCTGCATCTTCCCCTAGGCTGAGTGTGTTCAGACAGGCCCAGAGGAGCACAGGTGTGTTTGCCAGGCAGGATGGACAGGTGATGGAAGGGACTGCTCAGCTATCAACACCTGCCTGCTGCCCAGCACAGCACGGTGCCACGAGAATGCCACCTGCATATACATCGGGCCAGGTCAGGTAGGTCCTCACATTCAATGCCACCTTCATTGCATGTCCTCAACCATTTTGCTCTGCCAGAGCTTGGGCTTCCTACCCTGTTTTCTTCCCCAAATCCTCCTCTCCCTCACAGCCATGATGTTATTTCCATATGGTGCTCTCTATCCAAAACAGTCTCCTTAAATTCCAGTCCCGGTGTTCCCTCCTTTCTACATGGTGGTGCTCTGCCAGCAAACATACTTTTAGAAAGTACATCAGTAGATGTCATTTCTGAAGGTCTTCTGCAGATATTAGTCAGTGTCATTCCACTGAAGTCAATGCCAAGCTATAGAAACACAGAAAAACTGTTTCATAATTCACCATGTCTAGAATATGAACACTATTTTAATCATTTTAATGAATTGCTGTGTTTTATTGAAACGACAGAATGACTGTAAGTGTAAGGATGGATTTCAGGGGAATGGAATTGAATGCACACCCATAAACTCGTGCCTGGAACAAAGTGGAAAATGCCATCATCTGGTGAGTAATTAATCATTCCCTGAACAAAGTGTTCAGATTCATATCACACCTCGCCTCCTGCGCACATCATAGAATTTATTTGCCATTTCAAGCCTGCAATTTCCTTTGGAGAAAGCACTTTCTAAGCAGTTCTACAAGCACCAAAAACTGAGTGAACCACATCGGCATGGTACATGAGCTGAGGATAGACTGAAAGGGCTGCTTCCAAATCTGCCAGTACAGAAGGATTATCTCGAGCCTGGAATAAATAAATGCTGGTTTTCTACCAGGAATTACATCTTGGATCCACTATCCTGTTGGGATATTTACCCAAGCCAGTCTCCACCCAAGCATCTATCAGCTTTATCAGTTGCTTCATGTGCTCTGCTGTGCCCTGTAGTTCCATCCTCAGCTGGGCCACAGAGCTGAGGTGAGGAGCTCTGGGGAGCAGAGTCAGATCTGCCATAGTCAGGTGAAAGAATAGGGCCTCAAATGTGTAGGGAGGAAACAAAAAGGTGGAGCTAGGGTTTAGAGTCCTATAGACTTAGTGCATGGTGTGTAAGGGAGAGAGTTAGTGCCCTGCTGATGGAGTGTGTCCTACAGGAAGATGGGAACACACATGGAAGATGGTAAAAAGCTCCTTTGTAAGCTTATGCTTATATATAAACAGGTCCTAGTAAGAGGTTTCACAGGCCATCCGTGCTGGAGTGGTCTCCTGAGCATTTGACAAATTCTCTCTCTTTCTGCTTCAAAGGCAACCTGTCAGTTTGAGTCTGCTCGTGGCTGGGAGTGCGTGTGCCCACAGGGCTACGAGGGGGACGGCAGGATCTGCTACGGAAACGCTGCAGATGTAAGTGCTGGGGGCACTTCCTCTGGGCACAGCCTTGCTGCACAGCTCTCACCCTGCATCTTACACAGAGAGAACAGCAAAGCCTTTACAAACAGTCAGAAAAATACGATGCCCACCAGTGATCTGTGCAAAGGATGTTCCAGTGGGAGCACTCACCCGGTTAATAAATTATTTGTTCTGTTTTAAAACGTGGCTTGGAAAGGGACCTAAGGGAGGAGAGCATATTTCTGACTTCAAACAAATTGAAAATTTGAAATTGAAGACAAATTGAAACACACCAACGCCAGAGTCCAGACCTACAGAAGTGCTAAGCACTCGCCTCCCAGCTGGGAGCACCCAGCAGTCAACTCCTCTGAAGTTTTGCCCTGCAGTCTCTCTCAGTGGAAATGATCAATTTATCATGTTGAAACAAACTGTGCTGACCCACAGGCAGATAAAACCAAAGCAAGTCAATTGGTGAAATAAATATGCATTTTACACCACAGGAGAAATGAAAGTGTCCTCAGTCACAGCTCCTGGCAATAATCTTACGTGGCTCTCAGCACCATCTGCCACCCCTGCTTATACTATCACCTATCTCTGTTTTAAGTACTCTGGCAGAATAAGGGCTGAGTGATGTGTAAGATGCTGTACAAATATCAACTAAAACAACATATATTTCAATCAATTTTACATGGACTTAAGAGAATAATTAAGTTTAAAATCACAGAAAATTAATGCTTAGCCTGGTGTCAGTACACAATACATACCAAGGTCAGGTACACACCTAAGCAATCCGTGGCCTGATTTTCAAGAATTGATAATTCACCTTTCCCATTACAAGAAAGTATAAAAAAAAAAAAAAAAAGACAAACAAACAAAACAAACAAAAAAAAACCCAAAGAAAAACCCACAAAAAAACAAACCCAAAAAAACCACCCAACATTAACTCCGTCCCTTTTCACACACACTGAAGACCTCCTCTTCCTCCATGTCACATCAGCCAGGCCAGACATGGTGGATTGCCCCACAGTCAAGGTCACTTTGGTACAGCTAATTATAGCTTACAAACTCATTGATCTCTCTTCTTTCTCATCAGGAGCTATCCACTCTGTCAGAAGCAGCTGCTTTTAACCAGTGGGTTAATGTAAGTACACTTCATGGTTAATTTCTGTACGATGTTCAAGTTTGCAGGAATACATGAGCCTTGTCGAGTTTAGAAATGGGAGCCTCACAGCAATATTTCCATCAGAGAGAGGAAACTGAAAATCTGGAGAGACATCAGGGTGCCTTTCCCACCTGTTGTGGGGGGGGTTGATCATCTGGTTCCCTACTTCTGTCTGAAAACCAACTTCTGAACCCAAATTCAGTGCGTAAGGAAGCTTCACAAGCAGCAGAGCTAGTTCCAAGCCTGCTCTCTGCGGCAGGGAGCTACATAAGCTATGAATAATTTTGCATGAAAACACACTGCAGCCCAGATGAGCAGCAGCAGGGTGTGAGTAGAGACTGAACATGCCCCAGGTGTCTCCTTTCAGCTTCTCTCATTCAATAAAATGATAAGTGGGAAGGGAAGGCATTGCCCTACCCTCCCATTTTCACATGCCCCATGGCAGGAAAACGCAAGTGTGTGGCTGGGCAGTGTGCTGCTGCCACAGCAAGAGAGCAGAAAAAACTCAGGCCAGGCTGAGGTGCAGGAAATAGAATCATAGAATGGTTTGAGCAGAAAAAGACCTTTAAAGTCCATCTGGTCCAATCTCCCTGCCATAAGCAGGGACATCTTCAACTAGGTCAGGTTGCTCAGAGTCCTGCCCAGCCTGATCCTGAATGTCTCCAGGGATGGTTCATCCCATCCCACTTGGTTATAAACAAAGGATTGAAATAAAGCATACATCCCTGAGCGACCTCTTCCAGTGTTTCATCACCCTCATTGTTTAAAAAAAATACAAATTCTTTCTTATATCAAACCCAAATCCACCCTTTTTCAGTTTAGAACTATTGTCCCTTATTCTTTTGCAAAAGGTCCCCCTAAAAAGTCTGCCCCACCTTTCTTACCAGCTCCCTGTAAGTACTGAAAGGCCAGAAAAGGTCTCTCTGGGGTCTTTTCCCCAGGCTGAACAACTTCAGTGAGGAAAGATTAACTTGTTTGGCTCCAGATTATGGAAGAAGTACCAAAGTATGTTTCAAACCCAAAGTTCTGGATACACCGGCTGTCAAAATCTACTTTCTATTTTCACATGCTATCATTTATTACTGGAGCAGCAGTAACATTAAGGTCCTACCCCACTGTGATTGGAACTGTATGAATGAAAATCAAAACTGGTTGCTCCCACAAGAACTGGAACCCTAAATGTAAGAAGTGTTCAGCAAATACATGGTGAACAAGAAAGGACAGTGATGTGTTAATAAACAGCGTCAGAAGCAGAAGTCCCAGCACCTTGTTGCTTTAAGGCTTTTCACAGGTAGATGGCTTGGGGATCATTAAAGTACTTAATTGCAAGGAATGCCTCAGGGAGCTTCTGAAGAGAGCTCCATGTGGCTAATTCAGGCCAGTGGTCTGCCTGGCCCTGAGCTCAGATTGTGGCACTGGACACTGTAGAGAGAAACTAAAGAATTTAAAGAAATGGGCACAGTAAGAAATGCTGTTCTCCTGCTGACATTCTCTTCAGATAACAAGGGAACAAGGCAGAGGGAAGATTCTCTATAATCTATTGAAACAGATGTGGAAAGTTCTGCTACATTTCAGAGAAATGGTATCACTTAAAATAAACACCGGTAACTACAAACATGAGCAAAATAGGGAGGCATATCCATCTGTGGGTTTTTAACTTTGTACTTGAGCAGGAATGTGATGTTTACCACTTTTCATAACCAAATTCTTTTCTTTCTGCTCAGGAAGGATGAGAAGTTTGTTGCTCTTTCTATATTTAAATATTTGGAAGGTGATAGGGATGATGGCTAGGAAGAAAAATGATCTTAACAGAGACAAAATTCCCAGCTACTTAAGGGAGCTGATTCCCTTCTAGATTCAAAACCCAATATGGGTAATGAAGTACTATCCAAAACAGCTTCCAGGCAGCATACCAGCTGCAAAAAGGTAGACTCCAAGCTCACATTGCTCCCTCAAGTTTTGCACTATCAAAAATGGCAAGTTGTGGGGCCTGTGAAAAGCTTGGAGAATCCCATCTTCAGCAAGATCACATGTAAATATTTAGCTTTTCATTTTTCACTCAAAAAAACCCGAAAAAATTCCTCACAACTGGAAAAATCCTCTCCAGTGGAAACTCTTTCCATCCTTAAGGCAGATAAAAACAGAAAAGATAAGATTAATTAATTCATGCATGCTACAGATCTCACAATCCTCATCTAAAATTAGAGCTGTCAGCAGCCAGCTCCACCACAGTGCTAGTGGACTCAGATAACTCTTGGACATCTTGAAAAAAATCCCAGCCATGTTAAATAGTCTTCTTCCAAATGGGAGCACTGTGTCATGGGAGTTTCTTATGTCATGGTTCATAGTCCTTCTATATATTGAACAGCATGGAATGCTCTGGAAGAGCAAATTACTTGAATTTATCAGTAACTTCTAGAATTTATCATCTCCATTTATCACCACTATTTTTTTTAAACATTCAAGTGCATAATTCAAAGCCTATGAGACAGGCTAACTTTTGTGGGGGTCAAGTTACGTATGTCATCATAAAAACCAATTCTGACCTGGACATTATTTCTGCCCTTTCAATGCTGGCAATCTATTCTGCAAAAAAAATAGACACTCGTTTACCATTTTTGTACAGCTCTAAGTGCTTTTGTTCAAGTCATTGCTCAGTATAATAGTTTTTCCCTTTCCAGGCTGGTCACAAAGCACGTCACATACTCCACCTTGCCTAAAATGTCACCAGCTACTATTTATAGACCATCCTTAGAGTGAATTATTTTACCATTTTTACTTCCATGCAGGAGGCCAAGATAAACTCAGTGTTGTCTACCACCTCAAACCTAACTGTCCTTGTGCCTTCTCTGCAAGCAATTGAGAACATGGATGAAGATGAGAAAGCCTTTTGGATGTCAAAAAGTAACATTCCAACTCTCCTTAAGTACGTTAAGGGTTTGGGGGTTTGGCTTTTTAAATTAACTGGTTTTATGCTAAACAAGCCTTTGATTTGAAGCCACTAGAGCAAGACAGGTATTTTGATTTTAAAGGAAGGGCATAGGATTCCCCTTCTAGTTCCAGTGGCATATAAATCTCTGAAGCAAGGCCACTGGCAAAAAAGGCATTATTAATATTATGTTAGAAATGTTTAAAGGTTGAACAAAGATAAAAACATAGAACAGGGTGTTGTAGAAGCAATTCCTGCTTAAAAACTAGCATTTGAGACACGCTAAGAATGTTTTTCTGAAATAAGACAAAGGAAAAAGAGAGAAAATACAAAACCTTCAAATCCTGTTAATTTCCTTTAGGTATCATGTACTGACAGGAGCTTACAGCTTTGCTGATTTCCAGAATTTATCGTCCTCTGACGTGCTGCCAACAACGCTGCAGAGCAAATTCCTACACTTGTCTAAAGAAAATGGGGTGAGATGACCTGCAAACCACTGTGGTATCATACACCAAACTCTAGCCATCACTGCCACTGACTTTCTTGTATTACAAAACCACACATACGGTATGTACTTTTTAAAAATACATGCCATAAAATTAAAGGCAAAGTTCAATTATATGGGGCCCTCTGGGAGAAACATCAGCTTGTTTTTCTCCACCGCTTTACATCACTGAAATTTGGCCACAATATTAATTATTTTGAATGCCCCAGCAGCTGCTGCAAACACTGGACAGCTGTAACCAAGCAGAATGGCAGTCCTTGCCTGGAGCAGCCTGTGTGAGCTAAATTAATACAAAGAGCATCAAGGAAACCAAATAACTTAATTTTAGGGAACAGGGAACGTAGCAGGAAGCAGTGATAACACACATCTCCACATATGCAACTTGATAGTCCTAAACCACCTGAGGGTATTTTTAATAGTAAATAAGTTACAGCCCTTCCCTCTTAGTCTTTTTAGCAGGTAAATTCCATGTTCTGAGGAGGATATCTTGGAAATACACAAGTCACATTTAAACACTTCATCCCCATTAAGGGAGAGGGAAGTTCCCCCCACCTCCGTGCTCCAAAGGAAACGTTATGAACAGGGTCCTTCAAAGCTGCACAAAGCTGGGAGGGTGTGAATCAGCTCAGAGCTCTGCCTACCCTGTGCTACAGGCGAGTGCACCAAGCCCAGCAAACCCCTCCAGTGCCAGCCCAGGGCTTTGCCAGTCTGCACAGAGGGCTTTGCCAGTCTGCACCCAGGGAACAGCCAAGGGTCCCCAAGTCACCTCCCCTGTGCGTGATTCCCCGAGGGTCACCCAGCCTCTGGTGTGAATTAGTGGTGCCACGGTACAGCCCTAGGCAAGCATTTGGGAAGGTGTGGAAATCCACAGGATGAGCTGCTGGGAAGCAGCACCCCAACAAGGCAAAGGCAAACCCTCTCTCTTCTCCCTTTTGCAGAACCTGACCCTCGAGGGCGCTCACTTTGTGGCCAGTGACATCGCGTCCACAAACGGGGTCATTCACGTCATCGATAAGGTATCAAAAACATTGAACAGGGTTTGCTCTTCTGCACCACAAGCAGTGCTAAACTATCAACCCTCCTGTGGAAAACCCTGTGCACAGAGCAGCATTTTGCCCTGCACGTGATCCTTGCAGGTGATGTGGAGTATCTGCTCCTCTGCAGGTGCTGACCCCGCTGCGCAGCGCTGTCATGCCGAGGCTGCTGGCCCGCCTGGAGCAAATGCCTGACTACTCAGTGTTCAGGGGCTACATTATTGTAAGCTTTCACACCATGCTCACAGTGTTTCAGAGCAGAGGAAGCTCATTGCTTTGTTTGCATCTCAGACTATCAGTGGTCATTCTGATTTATTTTTTTTTAAATGTGTTTCAAAACAGCAATACAGCCTGGCTAACGAAATAGAAGCAGCAAACACATACACAATATTTGCCCCAAGTAATGATGCCATAGAAAATTACCTAAAGGATAAGAACTCTTCTACTCTAGTAAGTATTACTCACAAGGCTTGTCAGTATTTCATCTTTGTTTCAAGTGGATGGGTTATGAGGACACAGATAAAGGAAGATCCAGTAAGTTAGGTTTTGTCTGTAACACCAAAGTTGAAATGGGATGGATCTACCTATATTTTCCTGAGTTGCTGGAAGAGCCTAGCTATTTGTTCTGTGTTTTGGCTTCTTCTAGATTAAAAACATGGTGATAATTTCCAAGACATCTTGTCAGTAGACTTTTTTTTGTTGTTTGGGATTTTGAGAGAGGTTTTTTTTATGTAAAGAAGGTCAGTACAGGATTTACCAGAAAAAACACTGAAATGAGTTTTTCAGGTGAAGAAACTCCAGTCCCCTGACATCACTAATACCCCATCATTAATAATGCCATGAAATATTGTAAGTCTTTCTTAAAACTATCCAGATGCTGGCCTTGTCACTCCTGCAGGAATGCTGCAGCAACACTCTCTGGCATTTGTACCCTGACATATTTACAAGTTCAAACCTCCTTCTCAGCCTTCTTGGTTTCCTCCCACGATAAGCTATCCTTTTTCTGCTTTATCCCAGCAGCTTTCTTCATATTTTGTCCAATTTGAAACAGCTTTATAGATTGCACATACCAAGAGCCACACACCTTGCAGAGCAATCTTCACCCATGATTTGCCCAGTGGCATTAATTCTTCCCTTATTCTTCCAAAAATATTTATCCATACTCCATCCCTACTTGCATGGTCTCCATTCACAGCCAGGAAGCTGAGGAGCACAGAGCCCAAATGACTCGTCCCAAACCATTTACCAACAACAGCAGACCCGTGGCAAATGTCCCCTGTTCACAAGTGATCAAGCTCCATCTGCTCAAATGGCTTTTGAACACTATTTTAGTTGTTTCTTGACACATCATAATTTCCCCATCACTACAAGAAGAATTTATAATCAACTTTGAGAGACACATAGGACATCAATCCAAGTAGATCTGGATTGCACAAGCACGCAGAGAAATCATTTTCATTTCCACTACTCACCAATGTTTCTTCAGGCTTTCTTTCATCCTCCCAACCTTGCCTGATGTAGCAATATGAGAAAAGAAAAAAAATTTAAAAACAACCATAAAGTTAAGTCTGCCTGAGGCTTAACCTCTTTGTTAAACACCTGGGAGAACTCTGCTGCAGAGCGGAGAGTTTGGCACAGGGAGAAGATCCCATTTCGTGGCCCTGATGGGGCAAGATGTCCTAACTCTGCTGGTGATTAAAGACAGAAATCAAGATGGATCAGTGCTGGCTTTTCCTACAATTCATCGAAGTCAGGATTAAATAGGGCGGGATACTGGTGGAGATTAGCTCTATCTTAATTCCCACTTTCTCATCTGCAAACATTTTTTGCCAAATCTGTGGAACAAAGCCAGCCCTTAGAGATGTCAATGCCCCTTTTTTATTCTGTGGGCACAGCCAGGCACAAATCTCACATCCTGAGGATGCTTCATGCTTTCACACACTTTTGAAGGAGCAGGAGCAGCATGGACATTCAGAATAAGGGGACAGTGAACGACAGGATTTCCCACAAGCACATTTTTATTTCAAAGAAAAAGTTGCAGCAGCACTGTGTGTTGGCTAGGCAGCTCCTAAACTCCCCAAACAGCCCAACTTCTCACACATGGGTCAATCTCTCACCAACACATCCTGCTTCTGCTTCCTCCTCCTAGTTAGGGAGAGCTCTGGGAGTCTCCTGCTTCAGAACAAGCTGTAGAAGCCTTGGGAAACCCACACAAAATTTTGATGTATAGAAAGTAACTTCATCACTTAACAGTGAAATATGAATATACTCTACCAACCAGGCATAGAAAAATTTCAATTAAAAAAAATTAAAAGCAGTCTTTATTGACTGAGATTATATTTATATATTAAAGATTATATATATAGATATAAAATATAAATTTACAGGTACAAAAATTACTCTAAGCACTCACCACAGTTTATTCCCCTATAGGGTATTCAGGGATTCCCAAAGGAATAAGGAATAGGGAAAAACCATAAAAACATTCATGAATAGCCAACCCTTCATGTCAAATGAACCCATGAAGTTCAGAGTCCTAAAAACCATCTGACTTTTCCCTGAATTCAGCAGCAAGCCCCATGCACAGAAACACACTACAGGCTCAAGCAAACCTTGGTCCTCCCAGGTCAATAGCCTTTCATCCTCCACGGTCAATAACATTTTCATTGTGGCAAGAATGCAGGCTGACTACAGGAGGAAATATGAAATAACCTACACACTGGAGAGGATTCTCTTTAAATTCAGGCAATCTCTGTTTGGAAAATGCTATCCCTAGGAAATTTTCATTCTTTATTAGATAACTCTGAATGTAATTGTGTGTTGGCAGAATGAAGGCCAAATCCGCTATCACGTTCTGCTGGATGAGAAGCTCCTGAAGAACAACCTGCACAATGGCATGCACAGGGAGACCATGCTGGGGTTCTCCTACCAGGTTGGGTTCTTCCTCCACAACAGCCAGGTACTGCTGTCTGCACTTGCTGGGAGAAACAGGTCTCCTGCCTTTTACCAAGCCAGCTTCAGCTTTAAACTGACATGGAGTCAAAAAAAGAACTGTGTGTCCCTCATTAGCTTCTGTGACTCAACAGCACAAAAGTTGTCACGCAAATGCAAGGCCTGTCTCAGACCTGCTTAATTCAAAGTCACCCTTGAAGATATCTTTGATTGAATTTGATTTCAGTTGTGCTGTTCACATTTAAAATTGAATTTTAGGTATCTGTCTCTAGCAACTTCAAGCCTGAATTCCAGAGCAGTCATTAATCTGACTTCCAAGGGCTATTAGAAACCTGCCCTCAATTATCAAACATTATTTCTATTTTCTGTGGATTCACTCCACTTTCAATCCTAAGAACTCAAAGCACTGTGCAACAAATATGAATTGCCTTTCAATACCACTCATGGATAAATCAGGCACGGCAAGATTAAAAGACAGGGCCAGGAAGGGCACTTGTTCCTTTTTCTCTGTCCCAGAAGTTCCTGTGGGCATAGGCAAAGGAAGACGGAAAGATTTTTACCCATAGAGTTTCAGCCCTGCTCTTTGCTCTGCCCACAGCTGAGCTTTAAAAAGCTCCTGCAGTGGGACTTGCCGGTGAGGGCACGATGGGAGTGTGGGGTAGCACTGAGATGATGGAAGTCCTCCTTGAAAGGGCAGCTACTGGTAGGGTTTCTCTGAAGCCCCACATCCCCCAGACACAGCAAACCCACCTTCTGGCACGCCTTAGGCTCCTTCTTCATAGCCTTTACACCCCTTGGAAAAAGCTGCTCTGCCAAATCCTACTGCTCAGAAGTTTTAACAGGCTGCAAGTCACCCCATGCCCTCCAGGGCAGTGAAGCAGTTAAATGCAGCAGCTGGAACATGAGTGAGTGCCTGAGGCTAACTCCCTTTGTTGGCTTTCCTTAAGTGACCCCTGTGCATTTCTCCCTTCCAGCTCCTACTGCTCAGGAGCCATGGAACACCTCTGCTGCTCTCTAACTGATTGCATGTCTCTTGCAGCTATACATAAATGATGCTCCTTTAAACTATGCAAATGTTGCCACAGACAGAGGAATTATTCATGGACTGGGAAAGGTTCTGGAAATCCAGAAGAACAGATGTGATATCAACAATACCGTGATCCTTGTAAGTGATAAAAGTTCATAAAGAACCTTAAAGCCCCTCAGAGAGACCTACAGCCAAACAAAGCTCAAAAGTATAGCATATGTGATACTACTTCCCAGCAAGGAATGCACACATTTTCCACAAAGGATATTCCTACCAGAGTTTTTAGCATCTCTTAAGACAACTTCGGTCCTGAAATCAGTGTTCTGACAGCCTGGATAAATTGTAGTCAGAGTAGCTCAATAATAAGAAATTCCTGAGCTCTAGTATTCAGATAATATTATTAGTAATACATTATTCTAATACATCTTCATAACTACACCACTTGTTTATAAAGTGGGAAGCATCACTTTGGAAGAGCAAATAACAAATAACCAAATGATCTTTCCTTCTTCCCCTTGGGAGAAGGGTGACCTCACAGAGCCACTCACAGGGATGTTCCTCCTTGCTGAGCAGGACAGCTTCCCTCACCCTCTTTACCAAAGGAGTTATCCTGATAACCTCAAGCACTAGGTTTAGAAATGTGGCTGGAAGTCATTCTTTTTCTGTGAAACAACCTGCAGCTCTGTACCGTCTGTTAACTACCTCTCATTTGTGTTGCATAAGGAGAAGTGCAGAGTTTGTTCACAACCATCAAGCTGTCCCCCAGGAACAAAAGAAATTGTAAGTATTTTTTCATTAATGCTTGGGTCAGTTTTTCTCCATATCTAAACTGACTATATATATGCATTCAATCCTATTTTTAATATAATTGTCTCAGTTTCACCAAAATACATAATAGTTATCTCAGCCTGCTACATACATTGCTTATAGTCAAGAGACTCAATCCACCCTGACCTCAGAGATCCTTTTGCAAAAATCTATCTGGAATCCAGGTAGCAGAAGGGCAGCTTAAAGACAGTTTTATCTTTCAAGGACAGTTTCTCACATGCACCGGGACAACTAAGACCCCTTAAACTGCAAAGTTTACCTCTACCATGCAAAATTAAGGGAGTTCAATGTGGTGTATGCCTGTTCCAGAAGGAGTTACAGCACCAGCTTTGAGCCCTTCAAGTCAGAGATGCACAGAAGAGCAAAGCCCATCCATCCCCAGCAATATGCTGTAAACTCTGGTCACAAGAAAACTTAGAGATAAGAGAGACTTTGGATGCCCAGGTCCAACACATGAGAACTGCAGATATTTAGAGTTTCTTGGTATCTAACTTATCTGTGAAAGCCTCTCCATTTGGATTACATAAATATATTTTCCTTTGTTATTCATTTTTTAATTAATTATGCCAGTAATGGTATTCTAAAGCAGCTTAAGTCCCATCCACCTCACCAAAGTACTTGACTGACAAAACAAAATTTAACTCCTCATGGGTAAAAATCAAATTCCTTAACATTTCCTTTACAATGAACAGCTGGATGGATTCCTGTCTCAATCTCTTCACAAGTGTATATTGAGATCAAAATCTTTCTCCAGCAAACAATCTTTCCCCAACTGTGTTCAGACCTAGAAGATAATTTTTCAACAGTTGTTTTTGCCCAACTTCATAACTCAGTTTTCCAAGAAGAATTAGAAAGATCAGAAAATGTGAAAAATGAAAAAAAAATTATAAAACTTTTGCATAGAATCTGTTCAGTTCTGAGTAAAGGCAATTTTAGACATCTTTAAAACACCACAAGACATTGAGTTAAACTGATAATACGTTCATTTTTATTTCTAAAAGTATTCCCTTTGTTTTAATTTTGATGTGTGAGTCAGCACACAGCATGCATAAAGCTAATGACCCATTTATTAACACATTTGGAAGCAGCTGATCACTATTATTCAGAAGTGCCTCTGTTTCTCCAATATTTGCTCAGGCAGGGGTGAAGAAATACTGTGTCCTCACGGAAAACCACATGAGACAGTACACCATCCAGATCGGGTGCAAGCCCAAGTGTGCCAAAACCATCATTGTGAGTTCACTTCTCCTGCTGTGGTAAAAACCAGGAACCCCCTTCCCCGAGCTTCATCCTCCTCATCACTCTCACTGAGCACGCACAGCACGTCAAGGCAGCTCCTGACAGTGCATTAATTGACCTTTATTCTGGACACAGCAGAGATTGGAAGGTTAAAGACTGATGACAGCTGCAGCACACCAAGAAGTGCTGCATGTCCACGTGGTGCAGAGGGAGCACAGGTTTGGGAAGGGTAAACCTGTGCTTGTCCCTAGCAATTCTCCACCTCTCCCTGAAGTGGTGAAGGGCACCTGGGTCCCACCAAGGACTTGTGGTGGCAGCCTGTGTCCTGGCACATTGAGGAGTGTGGTCACAGACCAGCAGAGCTGATGTGATGCTAAAAATCACAGAACCAAAGACTAGTTTGGGTTGGAAGGGACTTTAAAGTTCATCTAGTCCCAACCACGCTGCCATGGGCAGAAACATTCTCCCCTTGACCAGGTTTCTCACAGCCCCCCACAACCTTGCCTTGAACTTCCAGGCATGGCTCCACCCATAACTTCTCTGGGAAACCTGTTCCAGTGCCTCACCACAGTAAATAATTTCTTCCTAATATCCGATATAAACCCACCCTCTTCTCCTATCCCTTATAAAAATCCAGCTCTCTCCATCCCCCTGCTTGTCCCCCTGCCCCTCAGCACAGCATCTCTGGCTTTGCAGAGCAGGGAGTGCTGCGCGGGTTTCTTCGGCCCGCAGTGCCAGCCGTGCCCAGGGAAAGCCGGGAGCGCCTGCTTCGGGAACGGCGTGTGCCTGGATGGCATCAACGGCACCGGCACCTGCCAGTGCCAGGAGGGCTTCGTGGGCACGGCCTGCGAGGACTGCAGCCAGGGCAGATACGGCCGCAGCTGTGACCAAGGTACCGAGCACCCCCAAAACACAGCAGCCTCGCTAGCCCTTGTGGGGGCCAAACCTTCCCCTTTTATCTTCTAACCATGTTCAGGCCAGAAAGGTACAGCACTTCCTAATAGGCCAGCCTTAAAAACATCATTAACCCCTTTTCTTTCCCCATTATGGGGTTTTCTTTCTGATCCCTCGGCTGGAGACAGGGCTTTTTACTCTGTCACACCACAGAAAAGAATCCAGGAAGAACCATCCCCTGCAGCACTGCTATTTTTCACCAATTCTTTCCCATTAAAATACAGTTTCAGGCCCTGCATTTGGGAATAGAGGCAATATAAGCATAGTATTGTATTTGCTGGGAAAGTCTCGATGAAGGTAGGAATGATGAATCTGACTCCATGTTGTCAGAAGGCTAATTTGTTACTTTATAATAGTATATTATACTAAAGAATACAGAAAGGATACTTATTAAATGCTAAAAAGATAATAATGAAAACTCGTGATTGTCTCCAGAGTCCCGACACAGCTTGGCACTGATTGGCCACTGAGTGAAAACAACTCACACTAGAATCCAATCAAGCAATCACCTGTGGGTAAACAATCTCTGAACACATTCCACATGTAAGCACAACACAGGAGAAGCAAATGAGATAATTATTGTTTTCCTTTTCTCTGAGGCTTCTCAGCTTTCCAGGAGAAAAATCCTAGGAGAAGGAACTTTTTTCAGAGAATGTGCATGCTACAAGCATGGTTTGAATTTAGAGTTACTGTGTAATTAGAAACCAAAGGGCACAAGACAGTGCCTTTCTTCAAATAGCCTAGAGCATAAGGTGCCAGCAGCAGGTGACATCTGGGCCACCCCTGCCTTCCTTCCTGCCCCTTGCTGCCCACATTGCCACGCTGCCAGGGACAGTGACTTGCCCCCATCTCTCCCACAGTGTGCACTTGTGTCCATGGGAAATGCAGCAGCGGGATCGACGGGGATGGCTCCTGTGAATGTGACATTGGCTGGAGAGGAGTGACGTGTGAGACTGGTGAGTGTCCTGCTCTTTTCTTCTGAGGTAAAAGGTGAGCATTTCAGAAAATGATGGCAGAACTACAGTCACAATCAGATCCCAGTGCAGCTTCCCACATGCAGTGAAATATGGGTCACATTCCTGTGCTATGGCAATTAATTACTGTATTATTAGAGAGCTGGTCGAGACATCACTCATGACACTGAAACGCTTACTTAGCTAATTCTCACCCTCTATCTGCCCCAAAAGAACATCCCATTTATTAAAGCTATATGTTTTCCAGAGCAGGATTACCCAGCACATTTTGACCTTCAGATCAAAAGCCTCTCAAGTGCTTCTAAAAGTTGATTTATCTACACAACACCAGATATTAAATTATGTTCTTGTTAATGAGATAAAAAATAATTAGCAAATAAATCATTTTGTGCTGGCTTAATACAGCTTCTATATCCAATCAAATTATATTCTATTTTTACATAATTAAAATGCACTCAGTAACTATTTCAAAACTCTAGCTACAATAGTATGAAATTTTAAAATGTTACAACCACATTTATAATTGCATTCAAGATCAGTTTTATATTTTCCCAGGGAAAAAATTAGTAATAAGTACAGTTTTGTAAGAGAGTACAGTTTTGTTGCTATATATGCTCTGAGAAAAATTTCTGCTCCTTTAGAAAACCTACCCTTATATAATTCTAATATTATACAAGACTCACCAGACTAAACACAGGCAAATGACAACAGGTGGAATGTTGTCCTGACAATATGACACAACTCTTCCTTGCAAATCAATTTAAGTGGTATCCACTGATCTATACAGACTCTACAGGTGGAGTCTCTGTCCAGACGGAGAGCACAGCTGTCTGGCACAGAACTCAGCCTCCAGCTCCACATGGTGGGAACAAAAGACTCTGAATCTAGAAGCATGTTGACCCAAAAGGTTCTGATTCCTACTTCATTTTTTTTCCCACTTGCAGAAATCAAAGATGACGCATGTAATACCTCGTGCCACACCAGTGCTAAGTACGTATGAAATGTACTCATTTAGAGGAGAGGGGAGAAAAAGGGGACCTCTTGCAAGGCAAAAATCAAGTCCACCTTGCTCATGGCTTCTCAGCAGCATATCTCAGAGATAAGGAGCAATGTAAATCTAATGTATGGGATGATGAGGCCAGAAAGTTCAAACCTCTCCTCTCTTTATATCAAAATATACAAACAACAACAAAAAAATCCTCTCATCAGTGTAGCACCAATACTGGCACACTAACTAGTTTTCAGAGGAGCAAGTGAGCCCCATTGAGCCATTTGCTGAAGTTCATCTGTCCCCTCACCACTGACCAGGCAGCAAGATTTACATTAGTCAAGATATCTCAAAAAAAACCAAGAAAAACTGGCTGGAAAGATTCTTCATTTTCAGCCACAGCTCTTCTGTAGGAGCTGAGAAACCAGGGGGGCAAACCCCCTTTTTCCCAGATGTAGGTCATTCTCTCGCCTGTGTATTTGTGGCCTTCAGTTCACAGTAGCAATATTTTACCAGGCTTTTTTGGCAAAACTACACTCTCAGATGTGCTCACGGGGACCCCACACATTCTGGAATCAAGACTGTGTTTCTGACAGAAGCAAATTGTTCCTCTCCTGTGTATTTTTCATCCACTCACATACACCTGTAGGTCTGGGGATAGGTGCAGGCATGGCAGGAGTAGGGGGCAATGATGAATTGTGCTGGCTGCATCCCTCCATAAACTGGGTGCACACAGACAAAAATTGTGCACAGCTTTTTGGGTGAGCAGCCATACAATTTCTGTAGTTCTGCACAAAAAAAAAAAAAAATTCAAACATCAAAGCATGGCATTCTAATACCTAAAATAATACATCCAAAACACATTTGAAAAGCTTGGTCCAGCTAGGTCCATTTTTATGGTTTTAGCTACCTCCTACTGTATGGTTAAATTAATTAATTGCCTTGTTATTTCTATGCAACATTACCTTCAGAAACACTCACAAAAACAAGGGCTGCACAAAAGACCTGACCAGTTTTTTTTTTTTTCCCTCTCTGTTAAATGATGCCTCCCTCCTTTTATTTCATTAGCTGCCTCCTCCTATCAAATGGCACTGCCTATTGCAAGTGTGCAGCTGGCTTTGAGGGGAACGGGACATTCTGCACAGGCAAGTGAACTTTGTTTCTTCCCTTTGAAAAATAAAAAAAAAAATTAAAAAGAAACCAAAAGGAGAATGCTTGAAGCACTCTCTGGTCACAGTAGAGTTGGTGAGAGATGAGCAGTTCCCTATGCACCAGTTAAAAACCAGGAATTGTTGCCAGTTCCCTCAAAACAAACAGCAGCCCAACAGGTGCAGATTCATAGCAAACAAAGGGCTCCAAATCTCCAAGTTGTGAGGCATTGTGCTGAGGGAGAGCAGAGAAAAGGGAACATGCTGTGCACAACCCCAGCCCCATTGTTTGCAGAGTAATGAAACCTGCTTTGTGACTTTTACTCCCTTTCCCAACAAAGCCCAGCTAAGAGAGGCCAATTCAGGGCACAATAACACTTCCAGCTATTGGAAGCTGTGTAGCTCAACCATTTCCTCAGCTTTCTAAACTTGCTCAGATTTCTGGTGTGGCAAAATCCATTTCTTTAGACTAGAGAGGTTTAAGAGACCCTCAGAAAGGGATAATAGAACCTTATGCTAGATGTTCCTCCAAAAATCTGGGCTATCCAAAACAGACTGCTTCCAGCTACAATAATAATAATTAATTATAATTATTCTTAATTCTTAACTGATTAAAATACTATTTTTTTCAGACAGAAGCCAATTTTTCTACTTATAATGGTGGCAGCATCCTAATCCCAGATTTTGCTACTCTTACTCTGCCTGTTTTCATTTTCTCTTCTGGCACAAAACAGACAAATCCATTTTAATCTGTTGGGGGGCAATTCCCCATGTGCAGGAAGAGCTGGGTGACACGGGTCACCCACAGTGACTCTGCACTCTCCTTGCTTCCATGTGCAGGATTCCCGGGCAAAACTAGTTGCAGAAAAAAATCAACTCCCTGGCCTGAAATTGATGAAAGAGCCATTTAGGGTCATTTGAAGCAGAACTTCAGGCAATTTTCAGGCTGACTTGAGGACGCTGAAGATCAGACCAGGCTCCCTTCCTGCTCTCAAGCTGTGAGCATCCAGCTCATCCAGAGTTGGAGAAACATATGAGTATCCATCTGAATAAGAACATGGACTTACTCTCACAGGAGGGCTAGGTGGTATTATACTCTAGACCTCCTGCAAGAGAAGTTATATGATCTGTGTGCAAAAAATGTCAAGCTCAGGGAACACTTAAATGGCTATTTAAACTAGAGATTAACACAAAAATTCCTTTTTTTTTTTTTTGGTGTTTTGTTGAAATGGGCAGAATTTGAAGAGAGAAAGTCAGTCCTGGATGAATTCTAACATTCCAGATTAGAAACACCATTTCAGATTTCCCTCTGGAAACAATACTATGTATTAAACAACTGGCACTAATGAAATCTGTGGCCCCCTAATTCAGAAAGACTCATTCCAAAAACGTTAGTAAATCCCTTTAAAAATTGAGACAGATAAGCATGAGAAGCAAGGAACCAGTCCAGCACACTGGTTTAATCTCTGCTGCTGTCCCTGTTCAGCTATTGATGCTTGTGAGAGCAGCAATGGGGGCTGTTCCTCCAAGGCAGAGTGCAGGAGAACGACACCGGGGAACAGAGCCTGTGTCTGCAGCGCCGGCTACACCGGGGATGGCATCGTCTGCCTCGGTAAGCACCGCCCTGCCTCTGCATCGCCCTGGAAAATAACAGCAGAGAGGTTTCCTCTAGGGGGATGTTCCTCCTCCCACTCTGACCCAGAAGTGCAGCGTGCTGATACTGCATCCCCTGATGCCAAAGGCATCTTTTCCTGCCACGTGGCTGGTGCTACCTGGCAAAGCATGCACCTGCAACAGTGTGCTGTGACACCAAATCTTATCAAACAACATCTACCCCTAGCAAGGATAACCCCATCTCCAGCAGCTTGATGTGCACACACTCCTCTGACCATCCCAAACAGACTTTTAGATACTGTACCACACCTCCCCTGGTCTGGTTTCAGAAATGCTGCTGGCAGTGCTTTAGCCTCCACCAAGACAACTGAAGACCTAGACTGAGGTGCTAAGTAACTGAGGGAATGAATTTTGTCACCAATCTTCATTTCTAGTATGCTTTACTTAAAATTTATTCTCCTTGGGTTTTCAGAATTACTCTGTTTATTACACTGTTTCTGTTTTATAAAGAAATCAACCCTTGTCTGGTGAACAATGGTGGATGTGATAGGAATGCAGAATGCACACAGACTGGACCCAATCAAGTGAGTACTTTGTTAGTGAAGAAAAGTAGGCCTAGTCAAGTGTTTATTGTTGGGCAAAGAAAGATTTCCCCATGTCAACCTTGTTTTTAAGTAGAAAACTGAATTTCATAACAATTCTGGAAAGTATATGCTTCCCTCAAAAAGGCATTTGAGGGGGAGGGTTGATAAACCTGAAAATAATCTATTTCAGTGAAAGAAAGCCAAAACTGCAGAGGAAAGCAATGTTTTGCTGTTTCAAGTGGTTGTTTTTCTCCTTTGAGAGGTTTTGCTGTAAGTTTGAAAGTATTGCTAGATGATGTTTCTTTTATTGTTATAGAAACTGTCCATGGAAAAAATTCCATTTTAGAGTAGCCCTTCTCCCACACTGTTCAAATGTATCCACAAGGAGACAAAATGGCCTAAACCATAGCTCTTGCATAGGGGTTACAACATTCTGGAGTTCACTCACTCTTCTGCTGATCTCTAGAAGTAGTAGCTACAACCTGTTTATTTATTCTTCCTTACCTGTGAGAATGTAATTAACATCAGAGTAATAACAACCTCCACTACAAAACCCCGGCACTGCAAAGGCAAATTTATAGGACAGAAATGCCTCTACTTTCTCTAGGGTTCTCACTCATCCAGGAGGTACATAAACACTACCATTAGACTACCTCCCAGTTTTATTTCTGCTGCAGAAATCTCACTGAATTTTCAAATTCCTAGATTTTAAATGTAAATTCTAATTTCAGAACAATTATCAGTGAGTTGGAGAATATAATTCATTTCTTTGCAACTATTGTTCATCTTTGTGATAACTGCAAGTGTAAAATATAGTAACCAGGACAAAGTGCCAGCTACATTTCCACTGGATGGGAAGTTGCCAGTAACACACAATTCCAGGTGTGTTTTGAAGCTACATTTCATCCCTTAAACAAAAAACAGGGGAAGAAAAGGGATGAGAGGGGAATACCAACCTATGCAAAAAACATGATGGAAACAAATTAAGGGTTTAGTTTGTTCTGTCAGCAAGACAATAAGGTGCCAATGTCAGAGGGGTCATTTCAAATGAACAGGACAGCAGAGAGGACAGAGAGAGACCAGAGATGGATAGGCAGGAAGAAGGCAGATGGAGCCTAATGAAAATTATTACTTCCCAATCTCAGTCTATCGTTATTCATACTGGCCAAGAAACTGCTCTGGGAGACATAATGTACTACTAGCTTAATAAATTCCACATCATATCACAATGAAATTGTCTGGGGAAAAAAAAGTAAACTGTATATTTCTGTGCTGAAAAAAATCCAAGCATTTTTCAATGAATGCTTGTTTTCTGATTTTGCTTTGCAGGCAGTATGTAATTGCCTGAAGGGATATTCTGGAGATGGCAAAACCTGCACCTATATCAGTCTGTGTTCACAAGTGAGTATCCATTTAAGGAGACAATTTCAGGGCTCATTATAATCATTACACTTTAAGGGTTTTGTGCATTCTAAACTAAGTTAGGTGTGCTAAGAATCTATTTACATTAACTTGGCTAATCTTTAAGTGTTCTTGGTTCAGTACATGCTTTAGTGCTGTCACTATGGGAGAAACTAAAGATGCAGGAAGAGCTTTTCCTCAACTGCAGCCTGGACATAACATAAGTGAGGGCCTGGACTCACTGAGTCTTAAATAACTCAGTTCAAATCCAATGCAGAGAAACAGACCCTGGTCTGTAGTGCCAATACCTAACTCAGCAAATTATTTGTCATATAGAGGTCCTACAAAAAAGCCAACAAAACCATTTCCTTCCATAACACCCAACCCTGGCCATGCCATGGCACTACCCATTCTGTGCCTCACTTGTCACTGCAGGCTGAAAATTAGCCACGTTTGTTTAACACAAGCTGGCTCACACCCTGCAAGCCACGTATTGGCAGTCAGTGTGGTTCTCTGCACCAGCTGCACTACTCTGCCTCTTGGCAAGCTGCAGCAGGGACATACCCACTCTTCTGTGTACATTAATCCTCTGTGCTCTGAGCACAGCAACAACAATTCTCACCCTCCCAGCCTGGCCTCTCAGCTGGCTTTCTCTGACCTTGAAAGGTTGCAGAGATGAAAGAGCAAGGGCAAAAACACAACCTGGAGGAAGGGGAGTTTAAAGTTATGAGACATTGCTCCCTATGATTTTGAATTCTCTTGCTTTTTTCCTGGGTTGTGTTCCAGCAGCTTTGCTTCCACTTGACTAATTATGCCAGGCTAACTATGTGTTAAAAATAAAGATCATCTTGAGGGGCATCAATGTCATACCTGAGGCTAACCTGGCTCCATGATGACCAAACCTCTGTGCAGCAAAGCTTCACAGGTAGCCAAGGCTGCCAACAGTCTTCCTAAGACAAGCCAAATCCACAGCAAATCCACCCAAACCCACTCCTTACAGCCAGGTGGCTCTCTGACCTGTCAGGCCCCACTGGCAGCTCCCAAAGGAGTTTCTGCTCCCTCTCATGGCCCATGACAAAGGATTCCTGAGATGATCAGTGACAGAAAGGACACCATGAAACAAGTACAAGACAAAAAAACAAGAAAGCTTTTCAGTTTGCCCCAGTTCGATCTCAAGCCCAGGATAAAAACTTATTTGCAAGCTGAGGTGGTAACAGGGGAGCACCTACTTGTGACTGAGCAGAGCTCTGAGCCCCAGCATGCTGCTCCTGAGTGAGGAATAGCTTGGTTTAGTACAGGGAGCTCTCTGGAGGCAGGCAGCTGGGCGAGATGCATCCACTGCTCCAAGCCTGATGTTGGACTCAGGTGCAGACAGATCTTTTAGCGACAAGGACAAGGCAAGTCCCCATTACAGCTGACCTGGGCCATCAGACAGTCCTGTGCTATGCTCCTTCAGAAATTCAGGCTCCTGGCACCATCCCAGTGATTTACAGTGTGTAAATAGTTCCCCTTAGGGTAAGTCAGTGCTGCATGGGCAGAGAGGCTAAGACTCATCCCTAAGGTGCAGAGTGAGACTTGCATGCAAATATTTTGCTTTTTCACAGTATCATGAATTAAATACATTTAGGAGGGAATCAAAACTAAATCCTCTGCATAAAAGAGGACTTATTTTTTATAAATCCTAAATGCTTTTTAGTGTTTGGAAGAAAATACATGCCATCAGATGTTCCAGCAAGATGTAGTTTCAAAAAGATCTTGTGATTAAACCTTTCTAAATTATATAAATGGGGGGAAGGGTGAATTGGAATTGTTTTATACACCTGGCAATGAAGGAATTACATATTTTTAACTTTGCCCTTACAAGAATAATGGAGGCTGCAGTGAATTTGCCATCTGTAATGACACCGAGCTGACAGAAAGGACCTGCACCTGCAAACCTAACTACATTGGGGATGGATTTAAGTGCCGAGGCAACATCTTCCAGGTAAAGTGCTTCACATGTTTGCTGTCCCCTATTTTTCTTCCCACGGTTACTTAATACAATGGTTGAAACACATCACTTTTTTCTTGGACAAAGCTGTACCCCGGAATTTGAAGTTATACCAATCCAAGAAAGCAGGAATAGGAACAGGATGCTGCAAGATAACTTTACTGCCAAAGCAAACAAAAGCCCTAATGGACAATCATTATGATTGCAGTATTAGGGAGTTTTAGGTTTCAAAGAAGCCTGCTGTTTGGCAGAGTTAGGTAAGAACAGAACAGAAGCAATACAGATATGAAGCACTTACTCCAAACCTGAAGTTCCCTTTCTTGTCTGAGTGCTGCATTTGTTTGCACTCCGCAGATGTTTCCTCACATGTGCAGCATTGTTACAGTCTTGTTCTTAATTGCAGGAACTTCTCAGGAACTCCAACACATCTAGGTTTTATTTTCACTTAGAGGTAAGAAAAGGTTGAGTGGTTGGGGTTTGTTGGGTTTTCATGGGGGGGGAGGATGGTTCTTGTCCCCTTTTTTCTCCAAGAGAGTAGAGCAGAGAGAAGCAGACAAGAATCTGGTGTGCACCAACTTCCTTCAATGTAATTGGGACTGGATTTGGATTATCAGTCACTAATACTTGAGATGCTCAAATATAAGCTATTAACTGTTACTAAAACAGTATTAATGACCTTGAGCATTAATTACCAAGAGCAAAGTCCCAGAGAAAGGTAAGGCCTCTAGATTTCATCACAGGTCCCCAGCCAGGTAATAATTAGCATTGACTTCATGATTACAGAAGGCTGATCAATCGCTTTATTATTCTATCTTATACTATACTAAACTTATTAAGAAGCTCATCCCCTTTACAGATGGATCCAATTGGTCAATCAATCCAAACACCATCACCAGTGGCCAATTAACAAATCACCCCTTGGCAAACAAATCTCCATTACACATTCCACATGTGCACAACAACAGGTGCAGCAAGTGGGGAGAAGAATTGTTTCTCATTCTTTGATCTTCTCACAGCCTTCCCGAGGAAAATGCCTGGGAAAGCCATGCCTGATGCTCTCTATGGAGAGAGGTGTGGCTACATCCAGACTGGGCATAAAACTGAAGCTTTCACCCATTCACAGTCTCAGATCTGCCAGCACATCTCTTGTGAATTCTGAAGCAAGGATATACTATTCATTTATTACCCCTTCTGCATCTCCAAATGGCAACAATTTCAGTTGCCTCCCTGAAACATCACAGGGTGCTCTGTGTCTCGCAAAGCAGCCAGTGTGCAGTCAGCTCTCACTGATTTTTGGAGACTGGCAACAGCAATTCTCTGTTTACCAGAAGCCTCAGGGCAGCACAGACCTGTGTACTGGCCTGCTAACCTAAAGACCTATAATCCAGTTTCAATTTTGCTACCGTGGTAGACAGGTGGCTTCCTCTTGGTTTAAGAGAGCTCTCAGTCCCTCTCAGTTAGGGATGCAAGCATCATAAAGTCACCCCAGTACAGCTAATCAGTGGTCATTGCAAAGTGCCTGCAATAGCCCAGGTCCATTTGTACTCCTAAGAGTAATTAATTCCCTCATCTCCTGTTTGTTTTTGCAGAGGAGATAAAGACATGGCTATAAGACAAAATCTTCTGTTTAATACCTGTGTGCAAAGGCGACAGACAAGGCTAGGAGTCAAAGCCCACAGGAGGAATTTCTCTCACCCTTGTGTTGCAGGGAGGGGAACTCAACATACGGCAGCAATGGAGCTGTAGGCACCACCTTGCCCTCCACAGGGCAGTCCCTGTCACTGTGTGGCATCACAAGCATTAACTCATTGCTGTTTTTTCCTCTTCCATTTGGCAGGCCTTGCCCATCAGGGATATCTCAGGCCCCGGCCCCTTCACCCTGTTTGTCCCTCACACAGATGTACTGAACAGCGATCCACGAGTAAGTAAAAGGGCTCAGTACAAATGAGCTTTTCTCTTCAGATGCCTTGCCCAGCTGCTTCTCAAACCCTCCATTCCCCACTGCAGGTCAAGGACTGGATTGCCAAAGGAGTGATGGCTCAAGTGCTCCGGTACCACATGGTGGGTTGTGCCAATCTGCTGTACAAGGACCTGACAGCCATCACCAACATCACCTCTCTCCACGGTGACCTCATACACATCAGCTATTCCCAGGTAACCAAACATGGAACAGAGCAGCAAAACAGTCCACTCTCACTCACCTTTTTAAAAACTTCACTGGCTCCCTTTCCTCCTCTGATGCACAAAAAGAAATAAATTACTTTCAGCTAAGATTGCCTGTTCAGCTGAAGAGTTCAGCACTTGTTTGGTATTCCAAGAGTCGAGCTCTACAACACTTGCTTTGACACAAGCTATTTTATCCTCAGACTCTGGCTTTATGAGCATGAGGAGAGTTCGAAAAAGCAAAGGGCAATTTAATAAAGCTGAAAGAACTGTTTGCTGCAAAGAAGAGGTGGTCTGGGCTCATGAGACCAGCAATTCAGCATCAGCCTCACTTTCCCAACAGAGTTTCACAGAAAAAATGTTTTTGTTGCCTTTCCAGAACTCGCTGGTTTTGAACAACAAAGCTGAAATTGTACTCAGTGATGCTGTTGGCACAAATGGTGTGATCCACGTCATAAACCAAATCCTGGTGCCTTCACAGATGCAGGATTTCCCCCTCAAGAAGGTATGTGCAGTTTATCACCATTGCCAACCCAGGGGCTTTTCCACAGTTACTGTCAGATAAATAAATCATATAAGTCAACAAAAAAGTGATGCTAAAAAGACCTTATACAAACAAATACATTAAATATTATTTTCAAATTCACCAGAATTACAGATAAAGTAAGGACAGTATAAGAGGATTTCTGCAGAGGGTTTTTTTACAGCAGCTTTGATTTTATAACAAAAAGTGACTTACAGGGAAAAGCAAGCTCTTACCTGCTTTCTAATACCCAAATAATGTATTTTTAGGTAAATTACTCACTTTTCTTTCTTTGTAGGAAAGTCTTAAAATGGTTGCAGCCAAGCATGGGTACATTCTGTTCAGCACTTTGCTAGAGGTAAGGACACAAGAGACAGGAGCCATTGGGAAAAGGTTGTGTTTTGTTTTTTTAAAGACAAACACACAGAGAACATGTCAACACTGGCAGGATTTTGTTCAGGAGAACCAAAGGACTCACCATACTGTACACAACAACCCTGCTCACCACCACTCACACTCCCTCAGAGACTGGGGATGTTAAGCAGACCCACAGACACCGTTCCCTGCCCCACTCAACTCTGTCCAACTGTATATCAAGTTCAACTCACACATCTACTTTTTAAATAAAAAATAAAACTTTTTATTTGCAGGCTGGTGCCCAGGCAGCCCGCAGAGTGCCACACCCCAGTGTCACCTGACATTCACCCCACAGGGTCAGTGCCACTTTGGACAGAGCATTAATCTTCTGCCCCAATTGTTGCTGTGTTGCAGAAAAACAACCTGCTGGGGCTGATCAACGATCCCATTCACAAACCCGTCACGCTCTTCTGGCCCACTGACACAGCCATCCGTGGACTGCCACAGGAGCAGCAGGACTTCCTCTTCAAGAAATCCAACACCAACAAACTGGTGCAGTACCTCAAATTCCACATTGTCCGTGATGCTGCGGTAAGCCCTTGCATTTTGGGAGTGTTGCCACAGGCAGAACATGCAAAGCCAGACATGTGCAACCCCCCTTTTCTTTCCCAGGTGTTGGCCTACCAGCTCCCCAGCTCCACCTCACTGAAGACCCTCCAGGGCTCCAATCTCAGCGTGAGCTGTGGGGATAACGGGGAGATCGTAAGTGTTCGCTCTGCTGGCGCCTTTATTCCTCACTCCTGCTGCAGGATCCGCTCCTGCAGACCAAACTCTGCCTTGGCACGGCCCCCAGGGAGGGTCAGTGGCACCAAAACTTCGTTGGTCATCACTGCTACATGCCAAGGGCCACACCAACAAATTCAGCAAACTGTATGGTTTGCAGGACTTTTTGGAGCTGCCATTTGCTCTGTTGTAAGATGCTGTTTGTTCACAAAAGCTCTCAGTCACCTTGAAGCTGAAATACGAGCACACTTGAGCTTCTACAACATGAGTGCAAAACCACTAAGATCAGCCTGGTTTTGAGTGCAGCCTCTGCATGCAAACTCTGGAGTGTAAGCACTTCCAAGCTGAGGTTGCAGGAACACACATAGCCTGATAAACCAGAGCAATGTCACATTTTTCTTTGCAAATGTATCAGATCATACCTGGCAAGCATCTAAGTCTAAATATACATAAGATAAACCTGCGAACATAGGACTGGCATATTTGGGTTGGAAGGAACCTTTAAGATCATGGTATTCCAACCCCCCTGTTATGGACAGTGACACTTTACACTAGACCAGGTTGCTCAAAGTCCCATTCAATCTGGCCATGAACACTTCCAGGGATGGGGCATCCACAGCTCTCTAAGGAACCTCTTCCAGTGTCTCACCAACCTCACAGTAAAGAATTTCTTCCCAAAATCCAGTCTAAACCCACTGTCTTTCAGTTTAAAGCCATTATCCCTTGTCTTCTCATTACATGCCCTTGCTAAAAATCCTTCTCCAATTCTGACATATCCCCACTTAAGGACTGGAAGGTGCTCTAGGGTCTCCCCAAAGCCTTCTCTTCTCCCAGATGAACAGACCCAACTCTCTCAGGCCATCTTCATAGGAGAGGTGCTCCAACCCTCAGAGTATCTTCGTGACTCTCCTCTGGACTTGCTCCAACAGGTCGACCTCCTTCCTATGTTGGGAGCTCCAGAGCTGGACACAGTACTCCAGACACACATCTGCCCATAGGAAGAGAGGCCCCAAAACTGGGTTTGAGCCCCTGTAGCCATCAATTTTACTTACAGGATAGTTTGACATTCCATCTTGCCCCAAGAGCATTCCTACAGAGAGCAGGAACCCCAGGAGGAGCAGCTCATGACTTGCCATGTCTCTGTCCCCCTCCCCCCCTCCCATCTCCCAGGGCGCCCTTTTCCTGAACGACGGGCAGTGCAAGGTGGTGCAGCGGCAGCTGGAGTTCGACGGGGGCATCGCCTACGGCATCAACTGCCTGCTGACAGAGCCCAGCCTGGGGGGCCGCTGCGACAGCTTCCTCACCATGGAGTTCATGGTCAGTGCCCCTCGGGGTCCCCCAGCCCAGGCACTGATGTCCCCCTGCACTGGGTAACACTCCCTGCAGCTCTGGCACTCCTGCCAGTACAGCCCCTCTGCTGCAGGCTGGCTGCATCTGCTGCACTGGTTAGAGAGGGATTCAGGAGTGCAGCACAATGCCTCACAGGAGCACAACACAAATCCTGCCTCCACACGAAGCAGCACGCAGGACAAGGGGTTCCACTGAAGGCCATAAAAAACTTGCAAGCAAAAACTTGAGCAAACAAAAAAAATCTCTGTTGTGCTCTTAAATTAGTGGAAGTTCACACTACAGATTTGTCCGTAGAGATCATGTTTACAAAGTTCCCTGCTAAAAAAGAACAGCATTGCTACCCCAGCAGCACAGGGTATGAAGGACACAAGATAAAGAACTGCCTACTCTGTCTCAGTCAATGGCATTTCTTGTTTTTAACACACCTGAACAGGCAGTGTTAGCATGGAGGAAGTTTCCTCCATGAACTTTGATGGGTGCCACAAATGGGAAATTTTGAAAGTCATCTTCAAACAGTTTCAACTGAAGTTTACTTCAGTTTAATTTGAAAGTATGAAAAAATTTCCCAGAAGTAAAAGATCTTTCAGGTAGTCAGTCTTTAAAAAAGCTTCTCAAAACATGTATTTCAATTATAAAACCAACAATTGTGTACATCCCATCTGCTAAAGCTGCCTTTTGTTTATGATGTCATTACATTAAACAGATACCATTTCCTCAAATTTCATAAGCAGTTCCTGAGAAGCAAACATTTTTCTGTACTCTAAATTAGACATCCAGGTCTAATACAGACAACATCGATACTTGTTTGAAGAATGTTTATCATCTCTTCCCTCCTTCTTTAAACCCAGACTACTTTCCTCTCCCAGAGCTTATATTCTGGTATCAAAACTATTTTCTTGCATTTTTGTGGCACTAAATTATTGCATCTATTTTGTTGTCATTCCCCTCTCTTGCTCTTCCACTGTTTTCTATTATTTTTTTAAGTGCAATAAGCCTTACCTTTTCTGCTCTCATAAAACAGACTTTGTCCAAATCAAGCGGCCTTTTGTAGCCATTATTTTAATATATTTTTTTCCCCTTTTCCAGGGGCATTGTGCTAGCTGTTTCAGTAACTATAAATGCCCTCCAGGGACAAAACCAAAGGTAAAACATTCAAATCTCACACGTAAGCAGACTAACATGCTCTTCTCTATACTTCACAACAGCAAACCAGAAAAAGTTTCTTAGAATAACTAAAAAGAGAGCCTTTGACAGTGCTACCACACTACTAAGTGACAAAGCTGTCCCTGGGCAAACACGCGGGTGCTGATGGTGGTGGGGGGTGCTTGTTGGTACCACACAGCACCCAGTGCAAAAGTGCTTCAGCTGACTCCAGAGCAGCCCCTGCACTCTCAGGAATGCTGCTTAGCATGTCAGGAATCAGGGAGGGTGGGGGTCTCCCACCCGCCCCCTTCACACATCACATTTTGACTCAATGTTAGAACAGAAATTACAATTTAAAGAGGGGAAAAAAACAAACTCTCCACGCAGCACTCATTGTCCTGTGTTCTCCTCCTCCTCTCTCCGGGCTGCCTCTCGTGGTACGCAGGAAGGAATCCAGTGGTGCACCTACGAGTCCTACGGGCTGCGGAGGGATGGGTGCCGCAGGAACTGCACCATGGCCATCCACATTCCCAAGTGCTGCAAGGGCTACTTCGGGCCAGACTGCCAAGGTAGGATTCCCACATGTTGTAATAGGACACAAAAAGACGACACAGATACTGCTGCTTTCCAGGTGAACAAAAAAAGGGACCTTTATTTTCTGACTCCAACATTTATAGTTTTCCAAAAGTGACAGTGGATTGGAGGGTGACAGTGCCACCTCTCCAATGACACTGGACAGACCAAGAGTCCATCAATTCTCTCCTCCTCCATGAAAGAATGCAAAACATAAGTTGTTTACAGAACTGTGTGTGAGAAAGTTCGTTACAAGAATGCAAACATCAGAAGGCTTAGTAAAGTCTTAGAAAATCAGGGTGACACCCACACACTCGGCCATCCTGTGCCCTCCCCCAGTACAGCTGTGTAGCACCCAGCAGGCAAAATTGGGAGAAGTGTGTTAAGGGGCACCAGGAGAGACCAGCTACAAAATGAGGGAACTTGGTTGCAAGAGCTGAAGAGCGCAAGGTGTTAAGTGCTTCTTCAATTCAGATTATCACCTCATATTTAGAGCAAGTTTTAAACCCCATAGTGATAGCAGGTGAGTGCTACAGAGACTAAAGGCTGTCCTGCTAGCAGGTCACCAGCTGAAAGTCCTTTAAACACAGGCTCGGGTTCACACAGCAGCACCAGCCCACACCTGAGAACCACTGCATAATTGCTCAGCCACAGGCAAGTGCACTCATCAGCAGAGTAAGCTCAGAAGTTGTAGTTCTGAACAGGTGGAGACGATTTGGGAGGCTCCATCTCAGCAGTTTGTTAGCAGACACTTCCAAACTGTTCTCCTTCACCTGCCAGCCCTTCAGGAGAGCAGTACTGGGGTTCCACCAGGGCACACCGGGTCACAGTCCAGGTCAGGACCTCTGCTGGCAGATAGGTCCAGCCACACACAGCCCTGCCAGCTCTGTCCCGGTTTCACAGAGAAACATGTGCAGATCCCATGCAACTTTGGCCAGCTGAGCCTGAGCTGGCCTTTGGGTCACCCTGACAGCAAACAGACCCATAGAGACACTCAAGAAAGGCTCGATTTGGGAAGTACCATTCACACATGGGTCTGAATGAGCAAGCAGCCAGATAACAGCATCCACAAGTCAGGGCTGGAAGGATCCTCAGCACCTTTCTGATAGGAGCTGTGGAAGTGTGTCAAGGAATTTAGAGCACAGGGCTCACAGTAGTCCTAAGTGTCACAGCCACTTTTACACACCTCAGGAGAGATGCATTTACAGGCATTCCCCGCTCGATGATTTTTACAGAACACTAGACAACCAACAGTGACAATGAATAAATAAATGTGCACTTCACTAAAGAGCCACGTTTCCTTTCCAACCTTGCAGCTTGCCCAGGGGGCCCAGAGACCCCATGCAATGGCCACGGCTCCTGTGACGACGGGTACACGGGAACAGGAGAGTGCCACTGCAGCAGCGGCTTCAACGGGACCTCGTGTGAGCTGTGCTCGCCGGGCAGATACGGCTTCACCTGCAGGCGTACGTCTGAGTTCCCTTCCCACACCCAGGCCCACGTCAAGCCTAAACTGTTCTGTCAGCAAGGAGTTTCTGAGTAAGCCAAGGAAAGCTTCCCTCTTAACATCAGGATTTTTTCCTGAGTGCCTTCTCACACCAGGGCACGGCACAAGGTCTCGGAAGGGAGGAGGAGAAGAGGGCATGCAGAGGTTGCAGGGCTGCCCCTGCACAGGACCTCCTACTCTTACACAGTACATCAGTAACAGAACAGAAGCAGGGCCTTCAGCAACAAGTGGTTTTAGCTACAGCACAGCTTTTTCCTCCACCCACATAAAGCTCAAGACAGGATTTTAGTAACATGGCTCCTCAAGGAATGCAGGAGGCCGAGGGCATGTGCGGCTCCCACAGAGTGGAAAAAGGACACCAAGGCGACAGACAAACAGCTGCTCACAAACTCCACCTCTCTGTGGCTTCAAATGTAAATTAGGTGGGAGGAGGATCAATATCTCCCTTGAAACTTAAATGTTTTCCTACCATAAGGAAAGCCTTTCAGATAAGGAGTTATAACATTAATACTTCCATCCTAACCCTGTGCACCTGTGCTGCTCCTGAGGCACGTAAAATGGGGGATTATAGACAACAGGCTTGGACACAGGTTCTCAGGATTATAACTACCTACAATTCATCCACTTTATAGCACAGCATAGCATAAAATGTATGAGCCATTACCTTGAAACCAGATTATGAAATTTAGGAAGAAAAAGGTGTATAGTGCCTTCCTTTTGATATAGATTTAATTCAGGCAAAAATTAACTAATCAAATGAAATGAAAAAGCCAGCAAGTGAAGCTCCTTTTCAGCAGTACAGGTATACAAAAAATCAGTTCCACAAATCCCACGTAATTTTCTTCTCTAAACAATAGCAATATTTCAAGAAGAAAGATAAGACCATAAAGGATGCTGCAGCATAACATTATAAAACAGAGAGCCATGAATCATTCTTTAGGAAGGATTCAGCACATAAGTTATTGCAGGGCCCAAAGAGGAGAGGAAAAAACATCACCTATAGATTAAACAGACCATCACACCTCAGCATTGGAGGGCAGAGGCAGCAAAGCCTCACCTATAAAAGGAACTGAAGGAAGCCAAAAGCTTTTAGTCATGAAAATACCTGCAGTCCTTAAACAAGAAATTACAGGTGACTTGTCTCCATTTTACAGAAAAGCTTACTAACCTCATAGCTGGTTTCCTTACTTAGCTGGACCTTCTCCCGCAGAGCAGCCAAGCAGTGTCCCTCAACACACCTTGTTTTTCTCTAGCCTCCCCACAATTAACAGCTGCTGTTCATTAGGACTGATTTGTCTGGGTCTTCAGTTCAGCTGTTAACACTTTCCTGCCACAGTTCTCAGTGCAGTTTCTTACTCCACTGCAATTTGCAGGTCAATACTCATTTTCATTCTCAGAGGCACATTGAACAAATGTCAATTATAAAATCCCAGGGCCACAGGTTAACTCAGATTGGAAGGGGTTTCAGAAGGTCTCTAGCCCAACTCCTTCTCAAAACAGGGCCAGTTCTGAGCTCATGTTGTTCAGGACTTATCCTGTCAGGACTTGAAAACCTCCAAGGATGACGATTGATCTCTGTGTTTCTCTTCCAGCTTGTGAATGCAAGAACAACGGGCAGTGCGATGAAGGATACTCAGGGACAGGACGATGTTTCTGTGAAACAGGATGGACTGGCCGGCTGTGTGAAACCAAGCTAGGTCTCTGCCTGCTCTCACCAGTCTGTCCATGGAGCCAGAGGTTGAAACTACTTGCAGTTCAATAGAAGGTTTCCGTAGATAAGATAGAAAGGGTTAATAAATGTCAGGACCCATCTAAGAGCACTTAGGGGCTCTGCTCTGGACTGAGGACAAATCCCTTCACCCCACTATCTCCTCTTTTGTGATATGGCAATATGAGTTCCTACTTCCCCTGTGGAGGGCTTTGGGCTGTGGCAGTCATAAAAATAAAAATAAAATTCTTACAAATTTTCCAGTTAGCCAGACTGGTACTAAGGATTCTCCTTGTGCAAGAAAAAAGGGTATTGTGGTGCCAGAGCTGTTTGATTCCAGCTCTCCTGTCTTCCCTGCAGCTCTGCCACCAGTGTGCTCCCCGAGCTGCTCGGCCAACGCCGTCTGCACGGAGAACAACACGTGCCAGTGCAAGCCCTTGTACGACGGGGACGGGATCACGTGCACAGGTGAGCTCCCACCCCACTCAGGGCCAGAAGGCAGGTTCTTCCCTCTTGCACACACACAGCAATGCACTTACTGCCCACCCTAAAAACTTCCACTCTGCAGTGGGTGAAACAAATTTAGGATATAGGGAGTTCAGGTTTTTCTGACTTCTCCAGAATTTATATCAAGCAGGAGCATGAGCAGCAAGTGCAGTTCAGTCAAGTTTTGAAAACAGCAGGGTTTCCCTCAGAAGACTTACAGTGGGATACAAAAATATCAAAGGGTTTTCCAACAAAAATGATCCTATGATTTCTTTTATGCCCATAGGCAAGGCAGTTCCCTGGTAACACTGCTACAGAAACAGTTGTTCTTTGTCAGACAGGTGTCTTTTGTCAGACAGGTGTCTTACATCTTCCAAAGTCAACCTGGCCAGAAATCTGAAGGTCGGTACCACATCTCCTGAATCAAGAACATCCTACCAAGGCTGTCAGAGCCCCAAGGGATAGACTTACAGAAATTCAGTAATGCCTCAGGAAATGGAAACAGGTTTTTTGTTTTTTTCCCCAACAAGTATTCTAGTATTTTTAGTGTGAAAGGACTGGTGATGGTTTGTATTTATGAAGAATATCCTCTTTAAAAGCAGACTTTTACTATCTTTTCCCCCTACAGCTGCAGAACTTTGCAAACAGAACAATGGTGGGTGCCACAAGGCGGCTGAATGCATACAGCACGGGGTGAAAGTCTTCTGTAGCTGCCAGAAGGGCTACAAGGGAGATGGCTTTACCTGCCTGCCAATAAACCCTTGTGCTGATGGCTTCAACGGAGGCTGCCACGAGCACGCCAACTGCATTGTCACAGGACCTGTGAGTCGAATGATTTCAGTGCCCAGCAGGGCAGTCTGAGGAGTTTCTCCCTGGTCCCAGCAGAAGTCTCCTCTGGCTGGATCACACCCTGTACATCTCTAAACCTCTCTTTTCCAAAACAATGTTCACTTAGCTCCAACCTACTATCCACATCAGTTTGGTACGCCTCACCGGAAGGCTGAGAAACATTTTAACATCTTTGCTCTGGGGAAAGGGGTAACACAGAAGCTGGGATGTTTTGCATATGTAGTCTTTCTGTCCCAATCTTAGCTCTCCCTATCTGTCTTTCCTTATTTGCAACACAAATTTCTTGGATTAAAATGAGATACATTTTGGAAGCCAAACAAAGGGACAGCTGGGAGAATAGTGTCACTTGTTGATTGCTTGGACTTGACTTGAAAAGCTCTGCAGCCACATTATAATAATTCCACGATCCACATAGTCAGTGTGGTTAGGGAAAACCTGTGCAGGTAACTCGATCCAGCATTTGTCCTGGTGCTTGCAGGATCACTTCTCCATTCCATTTTGGTATCTTGCCTGAGCTGCCTTTCTGATCTAGAAAAGTCTTGCTGATAATCCATTCCGGCTGTCAACCATTGCAATCCCTGGATGTCACCAATTCCTGCTTGGTTTATAGCATTCATTTATTACTAGCAGTGGGCTGTTAAATTCCATGCTTGCTTCCATGCCAAGTCATTTAAATATCGTTTTGATGTGTTTGCCATCCGTTTTTGTGAATTACATGACATATAACCCTGTGGTGCATGTCATTAACTTTGTGGATGAAATTATGCTTTGGTGTTAATTCAGCAGAGCACCCAAGTACATGTGTAAATATTTGGCTTACTTGTTTGTAGCAGCTTTTCTGTTTGTCCATTCCTGTTTATATCAAGTGAAATTTCCCCAGCAGTTCAGATTGTTGCCTGAAACACCAGAGTCACGTCACTTAAATGCTTGTCTTGGCCTTTTTCCTTCTCTCCCTGAGCAGGGCAGACGTAAGTGTGAATGCAAAAGCAACTTCATTGGTGATGGGCTGAACTGCTCTGTGATGCAGCTGCCCCTTGACCGCTGCCTGCAGGACAACGGGCAGTGCCACCCCGACGCCGACTGCGCCGACCTGCATTTCCAAGGTGAGGAACGCACACCCTGCACGCCACCAGCCAGCCCTGTGCTCTGAGGCCAGTGACCTGGAGCTGTGAGCTCACTCAGGCCTCTGCTTAATGTCCCCATGAAACAAAGAGATTACAGTTGGAATGTTGTGGGAATCCTTAAAATCAGAGGGTTTTGGGAAAGCTGCAAAAGGCAGGCCTCAGAGACAGTAGAATTGTGATTGGAGCTAAGCAGTAGCCATTCTGGTCAGCAGAATAATTATATAAGAAGTAGAAAAGTAAGGACGAATAGAACAATTGTCTGTATATTAAAGCTTGTCTAGAATAACTCCCTAAGCTGCAGAAAAGTCTATCCAGCAAGATATTAGGAAGTTCTAAGCTTAACAATGGAGCTCTGTGCATTGTGTTTTAAGGCTTACAAGCAGGTATTGTATTCGAAATAAGCAAGCATTGTTTTAACCAAAGGTTCATGTGCTTATAGTGGTTGGATAGAACCACTGTCAATATGCTTTTGCTCTGTGTGATTGGTCAAAAAACTTTTAAAGTTGTAACATTAAATTCTTAGTCTGCTGCCTGAGATATGAGCTGATGGCATCTTCCAATTGTCATAACCATGTAATGAGACTGATGCTGAAAAAATAAAACAGCTTAAAATGCTTTCCTAGCAGTCCCATCCCATTCGTAATTTGTACACAGCCCCTAGCCAGCAATAAATAGTTATAGAAGTTATGTTTGATAATAATTACATGTGAACATGAATTTATCATGAAGCTATGTGTGAAGGCAGTCCAGGTAGGAATGCTACCCCTGAGGACTCAATCTGCTCTAATTATAATTCACAAAATCCAGGGGTATTTGTATGGCAGAGCTGACTCTGCACCATGGAAGAGGAGCTGGTCCTTGTCTTCAGGAGGAGCTGGCCCTTGTCTCTCTTTGCAGACACCACGGTTGGGGTGTTCCACCTGCGGTCCCCCGTGGGGCAGTACAGGATGACTTACGAGCAGGCCAAGGAGGCCTGTGCCAATGAGTCGGCCACCATCGCTACCTACGAGCAGCTGCTGTACGCACAGAAGGTGAGGAGGCCTCTCGCAGGAAGGACATCCCCAAATAGGACTGAGACCCAGAATAAATGGAGAGGGAGGAGCTGCTCTGTGCTAATGAGCATCATTTTCCCTCCTTTCCTTCACCCCAGGGTATGTTTGGCTGGGAGCAATTTTCAGACTTTTTATTGGTTTCACGCAGCATTGAAATCATTTGCCAAGTTCTTGTTTGTGGTCTTCAGGGCAGCTAGGATGAGGGAAGAGATATATATATAATATTAAAAATGCTAAACTAAAACTAAATTAAAAGAACAGAGAGAAAGGAATCATCAGAAGGCGAGACAGGAATAGAATGAAATGAATAACAAAGTCTTGTGACTCCCAGAGAGTCTGACTCAGCTGTATCCTTGATTGGTTATTAAGTAGAAGCACCTAACATAGACCAATCAAGGAAACACTTATTGCATTCCACAGTAACAAATAGTTATTGTTTACATTTTGTTCCTGAGGCCCCTCAGCTTCTCAGGAGAAGAAAATTCTGGCAAAAGGATTTTCATAAAATATCATAACTACACTTGTTTCTAGTGATGCTGGGGTGGGAGGTAGTCAGACTTACAGAGTATTTTCAAAGGGATTTTACTTATTAACACTTCTTAAAGAAATGTGCACTTCAGAGTTATGCTTAATTTATTTCTTTAAAGTAAGTCTCCAGGAATCTTTTTCTCAAATGCTGTTAACAGACCCATTTCCATATTGCCTCCCTTGAGCACGTTATAGACAACACATGGCTGCTGTCAGTGTGATAAGCATCCCAACTTGGGTTTGCAAAACTTGTTTTGGAAGAGTGGGTAAGACTGACTGTCTCTCACTGGCTCCTTCCTACTCTGGAAGGAAGAAAGACACTCACTGTTTAGAGGCACCTTTAGCAAAATGTGAGGCTGGGCCAGTGCTGGCAGGGCAGGTGCTGCCTGAGTGCCCCGGGGGCTCTGTTCGTTCCATGTGCAGTTCCCCAGCCCCACCACCCGGCTTTTCCCCTGAGTTTTCCCTTCTGGCTGTGCTGACTGCAGGCGAGGTACCACCTGTGCTCTGCTGGCTGGCTGGAGGGTGAGAGGGTGGGCTACCCCACCGCCTTCTCCTCGCCAAACTGCGGCTCTGGATACGTCGGCATCGTGGACTACGGGAGAAGAGTCAACCTGAGCGAAACCTGGGATGTTTTCTGCTACAGGGAGAAAGGTAAGAGGGGCCTTTGCCTCATCCCTCTGTGAAAATGAGAGCAGCAGCCCAGATTTGGGTTCATTCCATCAGCCACAGGCTGGTAGATAACACAGCAAGAGACTCTGCCTCTTTTTTAACTTTAAGAAAACCTAACCTGTTGCTTACAAGTAGTTTTTCAGGCACAGGGCGGCCTAAAGCTCTTTTGGAAAGGGTGTTTGCCCATACAGCTCTCTCTGTTTGTACCTTTCAGAGGTGAACTGCACCTGCAAGCCAGGCTACGTGGGGGATGGCATCTCCTGTAGTGGGAACTTGCTCCAAGTGCTGATGTCCTTCCCAACACTGACAAACTTCCTCTCGGTAGGAACAAAGGCTGGGGCAGGAGTGGAGCAAAGCAGGCCCTGGGTGTTGTATCCAGGGTTTGCTTTGCTAGCCCACCAAATACACCAGTGAAGCAAGGCAGAGTGGTCTAAATCTGCACCTATCTGGTCTAAATCCAAACCAGAACTTAGTTACTACTTTTTTAATTACTTGCTGCAAAGAGGTTTCTGGGTTCTGCAATTCAGTTGGAATTAAAAGCCTGGTACAGCTTTAGCTTAAAGGAGATTCTCTGCACAACTTTTTAAGCATCACAAGAGGCACTGTGCTTTGGAATTTCATTGAACTGCTACTGGGAAAAGACAAAATGTTAAGAGTTCTTTTCTTGTCGCTACTCAGAAAGGCACTAGATGTATCAGCAGCCTCAAAGACAACAGAGGTCCAATGTCTGCAAATCAGTTTAATATGCCCTTACCAAATCAGCAGCTGGAGCTGGGTTTTGAATACAAACTTCCTTTGGAAAGTAACTCCAGAGCTTCCTCATGGCTAATAACAGAGTTCCTTTGTTGTCATTTGTACAGTGTCATCTTTTCTGCTCTCCACACAGGAGTGCACAATTGCTCTCTAGTAAAGCTGGATTTTCTTTCTGCTCAGGACATCATGGCTTACTCCAACACCTCCAGGAAGGGGAGAGAGTTCCTGCAGTACCTCACAGACCTGTCAGTGCACGCCACCCTCTTTGCTCCCAACGATAGTGGGTTAAAGGAAAATGAGGTCAGGGTTTTTGTCTTTTTTTCCTTCTTTGTTCTAATGACACCTAAACAGCTATTATGGGTTTTTGCATCCCATTGAAATTTAAGCTTGGAAAAATAATCTTAGTATGATGTGACTTCTGCTTAACCGTGTAGAATTTAAACTGTGCTCACAAAAGACATGAATTCATTGTTTCCATTTCCCTTCCATGGTTAGTGGTGCGAGGTTATTGAGTGTTCAAGTCACTACAGAGACTTTTCCATCAGGGATTTTAGTTACCCTGATACAAAGGAGTCTGCCTGAGATGAAGTCTGTTCTGGCTCATCAGCATGGAGCACAGTTCTTTTAAGAAAGCAGCATACAGCTTTCATATTTTCTACAAATACATTAAAGGCATCCATTCCTAACTTCATTTCTATGCTTTCTCCTTTTTATTCTTTCCTTCCTTCAATCAAACACTGCTTCAAACAATTCATAAGGGTTTATTCACTGGTTCACGTCGTCAAGCTGTTTGGAATATCTGAGTCTCATCACTTCAGGTCATCCTACAGAGGAGTGAAATCCTTTGTCCTGCTGGAATTAAGGTCCTACCATCAGAAGCCAGCAGGGGCAGAATGTCCCACTGTTCCCAAGCAGATTTCCCAATAACCTCTAATGCTGCTGCACTTGCTGCAGCTTTAATAGCAGAGGGGGACAAAGGTCACAGGCACATGGCTTACTAGTAAATCCAAAGGATTAATGAGATCCATTAACACTCCTTGCATTTTGCCCTCATTTGCAGACCCTTTCTGGGAGAGACATCGAGTATCATTTATCTAATGCCAATATAATGTTTTATGAGGACTTGACCAATGGAACCACCCTTCTCACTCGTCTAGGGAAAAAGCTCCTCATTACAAGCACAGGGGGCCAGGAGCATCAAGTCCCCATGGCTGACCAGGTACCTCTGTAATAACTTTCCCATCTTCGTGCTTTTCCTCCTCTTTTGCTATACTCTGTAAGCAGGTGGCACACTGATCTGGAGGGCATTTTGATAAGCTGAGAGTGGGCAGCAATGAGAGACTGAGTTCAGAAGGCTCTTTCCTGTCCAGAGACTGCAGGATAGCAGCTGGCAGACTGCAAATTTACCAGCTGGCAAATGGACATCTCTTACCTGAAAAACTCAAAGGAAGCTGTTGAAGTGGCTCTCAGGAATGGAAAAATGGGGATAGGGGTTTCATTTTGCTCTCCTCTCAGCTTGGTAGGATTATGGGAGATGGCTGTGTGATAGGTAAAGAGAAGAAAGCAGCAGCTTATCATTAGAAAGAGATGTTGGCATTTGTAAAATTTCTTGGTAACTTTCTGGGAGAGGCAGGAGATGCCAACAGAGCCTTGCTCACAGCAAGCAAACTCCAGCCAGCAAACTCGAGTGGCAAGTGGCATCCTCTGCAGTGAAAGTGGCTGCCTGGCACTCAGGAATGACTGCACTTCAAGGCACAGCTTTGCAACTTCACAAAGATCACAAAAACCTTCAGTTAGAAAGAAAGAAAAAAAAAAAAGGTCAGAGCAACAAGAAGGCAACATGCAGGTGATGATGATGGCTGCTCCATGCACAGGAGAACCCTGACCAGCCAGGGGCCATCCCAGGCTGATGTCCAGGGAGGCAGCAGTGTAACTTTCTATGTTTTTTTCCACATGTTGTTTCTCTCTGGTGAACTGAGCACTCAGAAACTGAGGTGGGGAAACCATCTTAATGTCAATTTCAGTACCAAAGAGAGAAGGGTAAAAGCTCAGCTCTCATTGCTTCTTTTCCTGGCAGAGCAAGATCCGATACGTGGACAGAAGTGCTATTGTTGAGTGGGATATAATTGCTTCCAATGGGATAATCCACATCATTTCAGAGCCTTTAAAGGCTCCATCAGAACCTGTAAGTGCATAGTGATTCAGGTTTTTGGGGTGGGGAGAGGTAACTGTCTTATTTTACCCTAAAGTCATTACTGACATCTCTATATTCCCAGTTTCCCTGACATATATGCAGCTTTCAGCTTAAAAGGTTACTTTCAAAGAGAATTAGAAGTTGAAAACACGGCACCAGTGATACCAAAAATTTGTCTGAACAATTTCTTCCCACAGTTATAAATTTGTTTTCTGTATGTAAAATAATAGAGCTCATGTACGTCACAGAGATTTTTTAAAGCTCCATTTTAGTTCTTCAACTTCAAAGCTTTAAAGGCACCTTGTTTACTCTTGCCTTGGCGTTCATTCCTATCCAAAACAATGTTTTGAAAATAGGTGTCTTTTGCCTGCATGAATTCCTGCAAATTCTCCCAGTTACCCAGCTGTCTCCTTGGTCCACACCGTTTAGTGATGGGCTTGGCAGTGCTGGGGGGAACAGTTGGATTCGATCATCTATTTCCACATAAACTTTTATGTGATTCTATCAAAAGGCCACATTCAAATGTCTTTAGGGAACATCTACCAGGAAACCCAAGCACAAGAACAGCTCAGGACCACAGCATGCCTCAAAGGGACACTGCACGTGCTTGGGTGCTGTAAGCTGACCAGTGCCCACCCAGAGCTCACTCACCCTCTTCCCTTGCTTCCAGGCTCCTCTCCATGCCAGTACTGGGACAGGAATATTCTTTGGCGTCTGTCTAGTTACTGGAATTGTGGCTCTGATTGGATATTCTTATCTCAGGTTCAGGAAGAAAAACATCAGCTTCCAGCACTTCAAGGTAGGTGGCAGGTAGGAACACAAAGCAGGGTGGGGTGGACAACTGCACTTCTCATATTCAAACTTTCAGTTTTTCCATACATTTGGTTAAGCTAGAAACATTCCTGATCACTTCACACTTGAGCTGTTCAGACTGAGACACAGAGAAAGTGGGGAAGGCTGACATGCTTGCCTTGGACACGAGTTCACATTTGCCCCAGACCCCTCCACCCAAGTGTCTGCTCACACAGACACTTCCCACACCGAGGACTGGCCCAAAGCTGATTTAACTGCACCACAGCAGTGCAGAAGTCCTTGCCTCCCCAGAAAGCTCACCCTTAGGAAAGTGAGGAATTACAACCACTGAAAGGGCACCTGTTCTCCTCCTCCATTACTATCAATTTTGTTCTTCTGGAGGTTGAAACATTTCGTAGGAAAAAGGCCAGATCCAACAGACAAACTGAAATGCCTGTAGGATTGAAAAGTGCAGGGTTTTATTCTTTCATGCACTTTCATGTTTGATTTCTCTTAAATAATTTTGCTAGCAACAGAAAGATGCAAAACCAGTCAGCAAGAGCTAAGCTACAGGGATGAGGGATGAGGAAAAAATGTTACAAAATACACAAGAACATACCCGAAAGAAAGTCTACCTAGAAGTGAACAGAAGTCCGTTCCTGTTCTAGTCCCTGCATGTAATGTGAATCATCTTGTAGAAACAAAACCCAGTAGCCAAGAGCCAGAGAAGACACTTAGATTTTTAAATAGTTTCAAAGAGAGCCCTCAGGACTAACCAAGTACTTTTTACCCCAAGCACCATTTCAGGGCCACACTTCTCCCATTTTTTGCTGAGGCGTAAAAATAAGAATGGAGAGGAAAAGATATGTGTTAAATGTCAGTGTTAAATGACCTGAGATAAAACAACAAGCAAAACCACAGTTCATGCCCAGAGACAGATTTAGACAATAAAGACACCTGAATCACAGCAGTGCACCAGCTGGTAGAGAGGCTCAAGTGTCCCACTTAATGCACTGGGGGAAAGAGGGTGAAATTTAAGCAAGTTTGTGTGCTTTTGTGTAGTCCAAAGATGACACTGACACAACACCACTGGACAAGTCACAGCCTTCAAATATCACCAACCCCTCATATGAAAGTTCTTCAACACTGACTTCACCAGAACCTACTTATGATCTTTTCTCAGTAAGTATTCATTCTGATTTGAGATTGGGACACTGCTAATATAATGGTAAGAGGGAATGACTTTATAGAAGAAAAATATCTAGCTGGAACAGAAAAATAAATTCAAGAAACCAATATTTGAGTTTCTGGCTTTCCTGTCTCCCCCCCTACTTGAGAGTGGGTTGTCTCACCTGTAGTAAAATTGCAGCTGTGGTCAAAAGCTGCATCTCAAGGCCATCTCCGAAGACAGCTGAATTAAACTGGACTTCAAATGACACTGGATGACAGTGACACATCCATAAAATCTTAAAAAGCCTTCTAATTTTGTCTTCATGTCTCCTTGAGAGCCCCGCTAGCACTCCAAAGAATCTGAAATGCAGCAGGGAGGGGGCTGGGAATTCCGGGAAGGAAGGATTGCACTGTCATGTACATGCAGATTCTAAAATCAAAATGCACCATTTTGCATTCAGTAAAAGGACTTGTTTGGCGCAGAAATGTCAGGTGCCAACTCTGCCATCTGTATGGACAAAGTTGCCAAAATGTTACTTTTGTTTCTTAATGCAGAGTTCAAGTCTGATTTTCTTTTTTATTCTATTTTATAGGATTCAGATGACCAACAGCTTGTGATGAGTGGTCCTTATGATCAGAATTAAAAACTGAATTTGGCATTAGTCATCTAATAAACACATTTTTATTTACACTTACTGTGAAAAAAAAAGAGCGCCTACATTACAGGGAATAAAATCTTGTTACAAATTAAAAACCAAAAGAGCACAGCTTTGTTTAAGATGCCTTCTATATAGCTCACAGACTTACCAACTTCAGAAGTGTTGGCTGAATCTGAACAGTGCCAAATATGAGTGCTAAAAGCAAAACAAAGTCTCAACTAATCTACCCAGAAGCAGACACCTCTCTGAGAAAAGCAGCTGATTTTCACTCACCTGCTATTTAACTGCTTTTCTTTTCCTTTACAGACTTTAAAATGGCCACAAGCACACAGGGAAACTTGGCAAATATCCTGAATTTTTTAGTACTGTAGGCTTGTGCTTTCATTTTGGCTCAGTTACAATTAGAATAGGCAAGTGTGAAACAGAACACGTGGTAAACTTCTATTTTTAAACGGAGGGGATTTTTTGGCTGGTATACTTTCCTGTTAGATAGGCAGCAGCAGGAAACACAGCTATCCTGACTGTCCTCCTTGCCTCCTCTAGCTTCTGTCTTTCCTCGACCTTGGCTTGGTGTTTGCTTTACTGTCACCAAAGGGAAGCAGTGATTGAGGCAGCTTTGGTAAAAGAGGCGGGTGATATGAATGTGTCCAAATGAGCCATTTTTGGGAGAAGTGGACTGTGAGGATGAACATCCCCTTGCCATGCACTGTCTACATTCAGTTCTTCAGGCCTGAGAGGAGCAGCAGCAGCTGCTCCTTCACACACTGTGTTTTTACCAAGCACAGCACTAATAGCTGCCACTGTCACCACACACCACTAGAGACGGATCAAACTTGAGATCGAGTCAGTGTCACCTCCTTCCATCAAAATATTGAATATCATAATGAGAACATGAAAAGACCACAAAACAGCAAGAAAAGAAAAGTTTTCTTTCTGGCAGCAGTAACATCCCCCCAGTCTGTAGGGGCAGGAGGGAAGCCCAGGAAAGCTTTAGCTATCTCTGGGAACTATCCCAGCAGGCATTCCCTCAGAACAAGACAGGGGCCAAATCCAGTGTTGTTGATGCCGCTATTAAGCACAAGGAAGGAAATATGTAAATACAAATTCATCTGGATGAAGCAAACATACAGTCAATTTCCTCAACTCCTTCCCCTGCCGCCCCACACAAGCTTGCTAGTTTTCACAGACTTTAGAAAATTTAGAACACAAGAACACTTAAACACATCTAGGAGTTTCCCCACAGAATTTTGCAATCGATACAACTCGTGTTCTTTCCTTCTCCCCAGTCAATAAAAATATTAAGGCTTACAGAGACCAGAAGATAAAGTCCAAGCATTTATTTTTTGTAATAATTATTAAATATTTTTATCACAAAAAAGAAAAAAAAAAAAGCAGCTCCACAATTCATTAATCTCTTTTTTTTTTTTTACTGACAGGTTATTCAGCTCTGTGTTTTTGATAGACCAGAACAAAAACTTTTTCTTGCTTTGGTGTTCAAATTAACCATACTCCCAAAATTAGTACAGAGACACTGCCCATTAAACATGCCTAAAAATCTCTTTGAAATCAGTAGCATAAGGTTAAAATGAGCACTGCATAGAGTGTCAAGGTGAAACCATTAAAAAAATGCAAGACATTTTTAAAAGTTACAAAGCAGCACTTAAGCACTGAAAAATAAATAATACATTTGAATATTTTCACTTAAATGTATATTATATATAGTTGGGTTATTTTCAAGAAACATAACCCTTCAATAATTAACTTTTTTCATGCAACATTGTTTATTTCAGTAAGTCATGCAATATCAACAATATTTTACTTCAGCTGGCTGTTGCAACATAGCTTGGTAGAGAAGTTTGATTTCCAACTTAAGAGAAAGAAAGGGTGAGAGAAGAAAATCTTGAAACAAAACATGCATTATGTGCATAATATAACCATCCAAGCCAATTAAACTGTTCCTGCTTAACACAGGATGAATGTACAGTGGTTTGGGTGGGTCTTTTTTTTTTAAAGAGTGCATTGAAATCTCTGAAGCATGAGAGGTGCTCCACACACATAACACCAAGTTCAGTTGAAGCTGAGCATTAGGATAAAGAACAGAAGGCAAATCAGGATATTTCTATCTTTATATTTCATTATCAAGTTATACTAAATATTGCTTGCACAGCCCCACCAAGTCAACTCCTGAGGAGTTGCAGTCAAACTAACTTCCTGCAACATGTTACCTTTTTATTCCAACAAAACATCAGGACAGTCAGATGAACTTACTCATTTCAAGTATATTCATCTGTTTAAACATAGGGGTGTTTAAATCACACACTTCAGTCAAGTTTGAAATAGGAGTATAGGAAAATCATAAAATCTAAACCACCTCTGAGAACATCGTACTGATTTCAAGCATACAGGAAAACTACTTACAAAATTGTGCAGGCTAAATTACAGTACATTCTTTACTTTGCAAACATGCTTTTAAAAACATGAAATATGTTGTATATGAAATTCAATCCAGGTACTTGCACATACAGACAGGTTAAAAACCAAACAAACCAACCAAACCAGAAAACTTTTGGTCAACAAAAGTTTGTTTGCCTGCAATCATGATAGAAAGCAAGTGATATCCCAAAATGAATACCAAATGCTGTATGTTTTGTTAATCACATGCTTTTAAAAACCAAGCCTTTAATAACTAAAATTTGAAATTATTAATTATATTATGCCTTCTAAAGTGGCTGGGGTGGGAAGCACCACTTTAAAAAACAAACATTTCCTTTGGATTCAGAGAAAGGAAACAATTCTTATTTAAAAACAACTATATAGCAGTTCTATAAAGTGCCTCTTTGAGGAAATACATCAACAGATGCTTTCCTTGTGCAAAATAGACATTTCTCAGCTCAAATCTTTGAAACACATATGCTACCCAGAGTTTGTGTTCATGCATTACCTTCAATATCAGTAGTTCAATAAAACTTCTAATCTATACCAAAACTATTTTTCTTTATTCAAAATGTGTACCAATGCTAATTTAGCTTTCAGGGCTTGAGCTAAAAACACATAATCAGAAAACTCTGGGTTTCTCATTTCTTAATTCTTCCTCTAAGTCCCTTTCCCATTGTGCGTGTTTACTTTTGACTCTAGAAGTCCATTACTGAAGGCTATATGAAATACATTCTCTCCTAGGGAACAGCAAAGCCACATTGCATACCACTGGAATAAGACACTGTTTAAAATCTTTAAAAGCAGCATTTAGGATCAAACTAAAGCTTGATAGAGAGATCTGTCTGCACTTAGAAATGCAAAACCTCTTAAAACTACTATTATTGGAGAGTGGATACTTGAAGTGTTCTGAAACTCAAAAAAAAAAAAAAAAGGTACCTGAAAGTTAAGAGAAGGAAGCTGAAGCAGCCCAAGCTACTCCAAGTTTCCATTTTAGGCTCAGGTTCACCTGCAGCCAAGCACAGACATGGCAAGAACAGAAACTGCACAGACAGGAGAAAGAGCCCAGGAGCCTGAGCCCAGTGCAGCAGAGCCAGGACACTTCTGCCCTTGGCCCCTCACAGGTAAGGCTCCGTCTGTAGCAGCAAGAAAAGGTAAAAAGTGTGACCATCCTTCTCAGTATCACCCTAAGCTGGTTACTAACTTGTATCACTGAATTACTAATACTGGATTTGAGCTCTTCCATGCCACAATCGATTGCAGGCTCCAGCTGGAAGGCTGAAAAGGGCCAGAAGAGAGAGTCCTGGTATTTCTGTGTAAACCACAAGGCTGCAGATGGAAGTTTTCAATGAACAAGCTAAAACAACCACCCCAGAACAGCAGCAGTCCTCCCCTTCCAGTGTGCCCTCCCTCCTGACCCACTACTAGTTTGGCAGTCCATCATCTCTTCTGTGTGTAAGAGTTTTCACATGTCTGAGCAGGAGAGGACAAAACCAGATACAAAGCTTATGAGAATAAGTCTGAAATACATATAAACCAAGGTAACAGATTTAAGTGACTTAAATAAAATACAGGTACATTCAAGAAAACCAACAGATACTTGTCCATTTTAGAGAAGAGCCACCAAGAGTTTATTTGATCTGAACTGTCTCTTGTAGGAAAGGTATTCTGAATGTACCAGTGCACAGCTGGTCTGACCAGCCAGGAAGTTCATGCTGCAAAGGAGTCCTTCTTGGATAAAATGTGTAATCAGGTTCGTAGTTCAAGAGACAGCTCAGTGATGCCATGTAGATATCTGCAAATCTAGAGAGACGTCTCAGGAAGTAAGTTGGATTCTCATCAGTTCTGAATATGCTTCCAAAGTGTGCATTGAAGAAATTCCTGTTCATCTCCCTGTTTCCCAGAAAGAGAAAACAAAGACAGCGAAGTGAACAGATCTGCACACATCTCTTCACCAGCTGGTATCCATAACCTGAAGCAAGCAGATCCTAAAACCTGTCCTATGCATTATTCTCTTGCCATTGTTCTTCAAAACAATAAAAAGTGCCACAGAAGTTTTTCACCTCTTGCACATATACAACCCAGGTCTAGAAATCACAGTTATGAAGAGCTTCACACATCTCCCACTAGAGATAAGTTGTTTCTGATGTCAGAAACATGACATCTCAAGCCTTCTTTTCTAGGAATTGTGAAAGAAGATTTTTGCCTTTATCTAAATATTAATGACATCAAATGTTCCAAAGATAAAAGACTTCTTAAGAAAAGGCAAAGATTTGGTTAATGCACTCAAAAAGTTTAAACACATCTTGGAATTAAGTTCTGGGCATTAGTCACTGCCAAGTATCATTCCTATTTCATTTATTCCCACATTTCTGGAGAAGGCTGCTGGTGGTACAGCTGGACTTGAAAAAGTGCACTTCACACCCCCCTGTAGTTAGGGATTTCTCCTTCATGATAATAAATTATTAGGACTTCTAGCCCCATTACCTAACTTTGTGATAAATCTATGCTAAATCCAACCTAGAGCAGAGCTCTGCTTCTATGTATTCTAAGATGTATTACAAACAATCTGCAGAAATCACATATAAAAACCTGGAAAAGTGACCTAAGCCTTGACAAAGAAATACAGTTTTTATTCATGCGGAAGCTGTTTAATCAACAGTGACAGATGAACACAGAGGGACAGAAGAATCAAAGTGAGAGGGAAAGGGATTTGATGGGATGTTACCTTTTCACACAGAAAAGTTACATCTGCTCTAAAGACAGGGAACAGCCAAAAGGGTCCATATGTACATATGGACAAAGTGTCAGAGGGGAGAAGAGCTGCACGAGAGACACGTAGAATATTGATTCAAAAATATTTCACACTATCTGTAACTACCAGGGAATATAAACCAGGGATGCAAAGAAACCTGTGGAAGACATTGCACAGAACCCTTGGCTACCAAAGCATACTGCAAATTCTTCATCCCCTGTGTCTTACCTCATTTCCTTTCTTTCCTTCTTCCATTCTTCTAAAATCATTTGGGAATCAGGATCACGGTGAATCTGAAATGTAAAGTATGGATAACCTGTAACTAAGGATAATTCTGTAAATAAACCTTTCTATTAATAAACCCTTATCAGCTAACAGGACATGAGCAATAATTCAGAGATCAGTATACTGAACTTATCCACGTGCATTTTAAACAACCAAAACCAGGAACTGATCCAGGCTGACAGTGGAGAAAAGGGACAAGATGTTGAGAAAACTATTAACTAACCACTCAAATAATTGCATTTATTTACATTAGGTCCAACTCTTCGGCGAGACTGAAAGCACTCACAAACATCAATGTCCAGCATTTAGAAATTGGCCGGATCCCTCTGGGTCTCCAGAGCTGATTACACACACAGAGAGCACAAACCTGCATGTGTTCCAATAATCCTGTCAAGGTTTGCAGCCAGGTCATGGTTTGAATGTACTTCTCTGTGTTCATGATTTTAATCTCCGATCGTAACTCGGGAATAATCGCTCCAGTGCGCCAGCCATGCTTCAGGGTCAAGTCCTATTTACCAAGAATTACAAAATACAGATATTAGTCTTAAAAAGAACTACTTAAAAGAAAAGAATCTGACTATTGTTTATCCCAAAGCAGCACTAATTTAATTGGTTTTTATGTACAAACAGAAGTAAGAAACAGTGGGACTTAACTGTGCCAATGGACAATAGAACTTAATTTCAGATTAAGCATCAAATCCTACATTTTTGAAGAGAGAGAGATGAAGAACACACAAGCACTTGCAAATAAACACTAATTCATTAGGTTTAAAACAAACAGCAGGAAATGCCTATGTAGATGAGAGCTCTGCTGCTGCCAGCAGTACCTGGAGGAACTGTGTGCTGGGTTTGTGCTGGTTACCTACACACCCAGCTGACAGAAGGCTACAACCAGGAGCCCCAGCTATTCAAGCTGCTCCTGACAGGGACAACACAAGGCAGCTGCCACCTGTGCTCTCCTCTCTCACTGTGCCAGAGTGGAATAGAGCTGCATCCTCCTCTTGGCCCTCACTCTTCTGAAGCACCCAATGTTACTGTTCTTTTTAAAAGCAGACTGAGGGAAAAATGTTAACATCTGCTGCTGCTGAAACATGTTACAAAAGCGTGGAGTGGAAAAGCCACATCCAGGCATTCAAAAGGAATCAATTACAAAAGAGCCAAGTGGTGGTCACTTACCCTAAATTAACAATTGACAGAGCATTTGTTCATAAGGTGGCAAAAAAAAAAAAAAAAAAAAAAAAGCTTGAAGAGAGGGGATACAAATCAGAGCAAGATCTTGGGAAGAACATAATTTACAATTAGTGACAGGAAGATTGACTCCTGCATTCAAAACAGAAGTTCATTCAGCTGTCATCCAAGTCAGGCATATCCTGTACATTTGGATATCTGTGTTTACTCTCTAGTACATCTGACACAATCAGTATCTGGATCAGGAATACAACCTCACACATTCCTGACCACAGTTAGTAAACAACTTAAATGCTACAAGTCAGGTGGAAAATATGGTTGGCATTTTACAGCACCAAGGTTCCTGCTGAAAAAAAAAAAAGGCAATATGGCTTAACAACCAAATTTTGTTGCATTTTAAAATCTCAAATGAAAGTGTGTTACATTGAATAACTGCAGAGGAAGAGAGGAAAACTAACAGAAAGCCCCATCTTTTCTCCAATTTTGGGAAAGCAAACTACTTACTGCCAAGTCACTGTATATGTGGTCACCAAAGTAGAGAACCTTAGAGCCCCTCCAGCCAGTAAGCTTCAAAAATTCATACAAGTTACCCTGCAGAAATAATGACATGGACATTGCAGCAGTACTGACTTGCACCTTCACAGGCATGAAAAAGGAACTTAGTACACCACTAAAAATATTTCATAGCACAAATCTTGTTCTCAGTTTATATACTATGAATCCCAAATTTTACAGCTGATTTCGGTGACAGTAGCACTTCAAGAGACAATGACATACAATACCAACAATGAATTTGTACAACTTCAGACATTAAAATAACTCTCTTAAAGAATACATCTGCATTTAAAAAACCTTTATATCCAAAGAAGCTTGGGATTCTACGAAATAGGTATGAAACTACAACAGAAAGAGTCTATTGAAAGCATACCTGTTTGTAAATCTGGCCTTTCTGCAGCTTGTGAATCTTGTCCCAGAGCAAGACTCCCCTTTCATTCACCTTCCGAAATGGTCTAGAATAGACATGCAATTGTTATGCTGCTGTAGGAATCCTGACACTTCTTAGGAAATTAAAGTATTAGCATTAAAAATATTCATCTCTCAAAAGGAAAAAAAAGTATCTAAGTATCTCTAGCATCTGAATTTTCTAAGAGAAAAAGCAAAACTACAAAACTTCCACTTTAACCACTGAAAAGCAATGTAACTTTCCAGTATACCTATGACATTTATAAACACAGTTTGAGAACAACTGCTGAGAAGTAAGGCAGGGACCCCAGGCAGAAGGGAAGAAACAGCATGAGCTGTCTGCCACTAAGGAGGAGGAGAACACAAAAAAATAGACGTGCAAGAATCTTGCCCACTCCTTCAGTTTGTACACCTGGACATCTGAAGATGAGAGAGCACAGGACTGGGGCCAAGACATATAGCAAAGATCTTTTTAAAATTAAATGCAAAAAGTAAAGGGAAAATAATCCCATCTCCCTCTATCTCACTTTCAAATCATAAGCACACATAAAGGAACAGGTCTTTTTCAAGGGTAAAAGTAGGGCATACACATTAGAGAGGTGTTTACTTAATCACAACTAGTCCAAATATTCCAGTCTGTCAGCCAGCCACATGTCTTTTAAATATCATGTGTGATGAAAAAAAAAAAACAAAAATACAAACCCAGAAGCAATGGAAGACATTTCCAGATAAGGGTATGATTTGCAAGGCAACAAGACTTCTCAGGTTTATTAGGAAAGAAGCACACTTCACCAACATGCAAATAAGAAGTTAAAAATGGCTTCTGTGGCTCTAAGTCACTCCAGTACACCTCTGTGACAACTCCTAGAACTTTCTTAGGCAAAAAAGGGTAAATATTTAGACTTCAACATTGGGTGTTGCTGCATTTTGTAAGGACCTTACCCAGGATTTCATCAAATATTATTTCATTTTACATTGCAGCCAAACAAAAATATTTCCTAACACACTCTCTAGCCTTATATGGAAGGGCTGCTTGAATCATTCTTTACTGACTAAACACCCACCTTCGCTTATCATTGAAAAAGTTTGGTTTTTCAGCCTGGACAATGACCACATCAAAGAGATCCCTCCAGTCCTTGCCAACGATGAACTTCATGCCTTTGTCCCTAAAAAGGACAGAGGAATAATAACAATTAACTGTAGCAAAGTGTAGTTGCCTGTGCAATAAAAGGAATTATACTAGGGAACCTCATCTTCCCCATCCTTTACAAGTGCATAGTTAAACAGCAAACAACTGCTCACGTACACAAAGCTGCTGGGACTGTTTGTGATGAGAAACATCTTCTTGCCATGATCAGCCAGCTTTGCTAACACTGCACGAGTTTGTTCAGCATAGCAGATGTATTTCTCTGTGAGGATTGGGGAAAACACAGCATTAATTCAGAAAATAGTTGTGAAAAACTTTGCATGCATTCAACCAAGAGCTCAATACACAACGTTATACTTAAACACACCTTTGACAAGTGGGAATAAGTCTTTCAACTTAAAAAATTTTGAATTTGTAATCTTTAAATATGGAAGCCAGAAAAATCATATACTCTCAGTAAGAAAAGCTTTGCTTGATTATACCATTAGTACTTACCAATATCTGCTTCAATTGCTCTGTACATTATTCCTTTGATATGAACATCCCTGATTGAATCCTGTGAGGAAAGCAACAGGCAGTAAAAAACTTCATCCCTTCAAGTGTTCACCAAATAGCAACAGTAATTTGTTTTTAAAACAACTAATTTCTCAACACTTCCAATTTTACAGAAATGCCATGTCATGTTCAATATAATTATATATCTATTTGTTATATATATATATATTTATGATATATATGTCACCACTAGACAAAGACTAAGCTTATCTTCTGAAAAATTCACTTCATAATTTTGGGAAGTACAAAACTATATAGCAGAGGGGCTCTTTTACATAACTGTGAAAGGTTGCCCAGGAGGGTGAAGTGGGGTGAAAGCCCTCTGCAGAAGCAGAGTCATCACAGATTTCCAGTGACCTTTGGAGCATAACACATTCCTTTCCACTTAAAAAAAAAAAAAAAGTTGTACGTCTGACACATTTTAGATTACAATCACTCACAAATGCCCTGATTATTTACATAAGAAATTTATGAACAGATGAAAGAAGTTAAATGTTTGAACAAAGTACTTATAAGGCACTCTGGAGGCATTTAACAGCTCTCCTGAGCCAGTACTGTACCAGACAGCTTTGTTTAGAACAGTGGTAGTGCCATTTTGCTGCTTACTCAGGGTAAGTCCTCAAAAAATACCACTATAGGGTTTCCAAAATGCTTGTCATGCTGAATAGTACAGAAATTTCTCTTCATGCTTCAGAGAAACCACAAGAACTGGCCTTCTCTACGTTACATAACCATGACATAAGATTATCTCCTCTGCAGGACACATGCTGAGGAATCAAGAGGGTCAAATTACTCTAGACTAGTACTAGAACTTATCTGGAGGAGGAAGAGAGGTAAACAGGGAAAAGAGATAGTTTAAAAGCGTGAGATAGCAAATGATTGTACACTAGCCAAAATGAAAGCTCCAAACTGGAATTCCCTATAGCCTCTTACATTTCCTATAACCTAGTAAATCCCTGATAGGGAGAAAAAAGGTATGTTCAACAACAATCAAAAGAACTTTTATCACCTTACAAGATCTTCTTCACTTTCCCCTATTCACCCCTCAAACCCACAAAAAGAGCAAAAGTCCTAGAATGTCAGCTTTCAAACTAATTTCAGTTTATTCTTTTCCAAAATCTACCTTAATTTTACTTACATTTTTACGGTTGCATACATATAATTACTCCATACAAAACCTAAAGTGAGGTATTTCACTGAGGCTAGCACAACAGGTGAAAGCTTCCTGAAGTGCTCACAGGGAAGACACACAAATACACAAGTTTATCCAAATCTTCAAAGCTTGACAGCTACCTTGACATCTTTGTACAGATGAACAGGTTCATAGTCTATGTTGTTTTTCAGAAAATATTCATTCACACAAGAAAGGAGTGTCATTTCTGGCAAGGAAAATATATCCATGAACTGCTTCATTGTATTTCCTTGTGAGCTCTACAGTGATGGGAAGAAAAGGAAAGAAAAAACAAAGTCAGGCATTTCCCAGATTAGAACACTTTCATTTGTTCAGTATAAACACTTCAGCTTAGCTGCAGATATTCAGCTTTTGCCATCCCTCTTCACATGGCTAAAGACTGTTTTTTAACTAAGACCTTCAATAAAGTTATCTCCAACAAAAGTGTTGTGATTAATTCTTCAAATATATAAAAATCATTACTCTTAAGAGTGGTATTTGAATTCATAAAAACAAGACAGTGCTCAGCTAAAAGTCAAGAGAAGGCCTTCACTAGAAGTCTGCACTTCTGCAAACAAGAGGCACTGATGGAAGAGGGAGGTTTTCTTAGTTTGATGGGTTTTGTAGTAAGCGGAATTGCAAAACTAATTAGGATTGCAAACAATTTACCTCCTTGAAATGAGATAATAAAAAGATGTAAGGATCTACAATAACTAGCGCAGTAACAGAGGAAGAGATTTCTAGCCTGCAAAAGCTGTTATAATAATAACAATAATTATGTTTCACGGAAGTAGAAAATCTCATTATATAACAGCAAATACAGCCCAAATAGCTCAGTACCAAGGGAGGTAAAGCAAGAAGCTCAGGATCAGAGTAACAAAGAGCAGAGGTTGCAAGGGACTGCTGGACATCACCCTGCCCAAGCCCCCTGCTCAAGCAGGGCCACCTAGAGCCAGCTGCCCAGGACCTTGTCCAGATGGCTCCTGAGTATCCAACAACAGAGATTCCACAGACCCTGGGCAACAGCCTGTGCCACTGCTAGGTCAGCCTCACAGCAGAGGAAGCATTTCCTGATGGTCAGAGGAAACCTCCTGTGTTTCAAGTTGTGTCCCTTGCCTCTCGTCCTGCCACTGTCCTTTCCAAGACCAAAGAAAGTATAGACCTAACAGACCAAGGCATCCCACTGGGAATGCCAGAGTGATAGTCACAACTGCTGCAGAGACTAGATTAAGGAATTCTACGTTCAGCTCCTTAAAATAAGAACAAGTGCAAGAACAATAAAATGTTCCACATCACAAAGAAAGGCTTTTCATTTCAACATGAAATTAACATCTGTACATTAAAAGGGGTGAAATAAACTTGGCTTTTTAGCAAAAAGTCAGCTTCACCCTTTATTTGGGAAAGAGGAAGCAACCACCAGAGGGAAAAAATCAACTTTATTGGCAAAGTTTAGGATTTAACATAGAAGTTTCATCTTTTATCACTCATCTTTTGTCAAATCCTCTTACTTTGACTCTGCCAGGTTGCATGCAGGAGTTGCCTCCATACATTTACTTGCTGCTATACCAGCTAAGCAATCAGACCAGCAGGAAAAAGTAAAGTACATGAACCAGATATGGTTCATTTGCCAGCCTTTATCAGAATCTGTGTGCAACACTGAGCAAGTCACTTGATTTTCTGTGTTCCACCACTCTGTATGACTTGCTAAGGGAACAGTCAGAGAATGAACTACAGCAAGCAGCAGGGAGAAAAGTAATTTGTCACTTTAGATGGCAAACTTCACATATAGCACTAAACTGAAGTCAATCATATATTGAGAAAATATAACTGCTACTAATATAATGAGAACAAAATTCAAACACCACTACCCTCATGCCAGAAAAACCTCACCCAAATTAAAGACTGATTTGTGGTTTTACCTTTCCATAGAAGTCACTCATTTGTTCTAAAGGGACATGGGAACCATCATACATTGCAATGACTTCTTCATCTGGGACAACACTGAGGCCTCTGGAAAAAAAAAAAACCTAGCTTTAGTTCAAAAGTCAGATTAAAACTTTCAAGTAATCACCAAACCCTGACAGATTAACACTTAGATCTGAATCTTATTAAAATCCTAATAACATCACAGGGACATTTTTGTTTTTAAGTTAAAACAGCACCTTTCCTTACCAAACAAGTAACATTTTAACAGGCTTATGCACACAAAACACACTCCAAGTCCTTTCTACTTTCTTATGGGAAAAGAGCTTATTAGTGTCCATTAAAGCTAGGCCTCCAGGGGTTTTTTAAGAAGTGGTTAGAATTTCCAGTTTCTTAACACAAACTAATTCCTCACTCTGCCTTTTCTTTTATACAGCACTGATGACATGATAGTGCTTAAATCAGATTATTCTGCAGCATGACCTTGAAGATTTAAGGGAGTGAAAAATATACACAACCTTTAACTAAATAATTTCTTTTTAAATGTATGAACAGTTCAGTTTCCCAAAATTTAAAACTACTTGAAGGATGGTTGATAATTAAAACATTTAAATAAAACAACAAATGAGGAAGAAGGAGATAACATTTCCCCAGAGATTATCAACTATTAAGAGAGTACAGGCTTTAGTTTAGTTTTACATGTTTACAGCATCAAGCATCTTGCACTCAAGCATCTAAAAGACTGCAGGCATGCAAACATCCTCACCAGAGGCCACAGAAGTGTTGATATTTTACTCAGGATTAAAAAAACAACACTAATGCAAACCAGATCAGCTGGTCTCTTTTTTTCCAAACCTACTTAATGATGTTTTGCAGCCTTGTAAAACAGATCATTATTTCAGGGGCTCCCTTTCTTGGTCTGACCAAGAAGAGTTGCCAGCATTGAAATAAAAATAAATTAATTCACAAGCCTAGTGCTTTCAGTGCTTAGAGTCCACACCACCTTTGCAGTGGAAAGGCATGATACGTGAACTTCCTCAGGGTTTCTGTGGTGGCAGAATCCTACATTAACCAGCTCTTTTACTGCAGTTCTGTCTCCACACACCAACTGGGACACAACTCTGAGCTGTTGCTGGCAGAACTCCAGCATTCAAGTCGGTCTGGTGCACCAACAGGGCAGATAATACTTGGGGTTTGTAACATACAGAGTTCAGCATCACCCCCTCCACAGCAGCAAGCACAAAGAAATGCAACCAACACATAAACCAGACACCAAGTAACACCGTCAGAATTGAGGAGGTACCTTCTGGTCTGCAGACAGCTATGCCAAGGGCTATTTGAATACTGCTAGAGAAAACACTTGTGCATCAGCAGCTACTTAAGCACAGATCAACAGAGGACAATGTGAAAACCACAGTGGAGAGATGACTGCTAGGCAAAGCTGTAGATTACTTTTACCACAAGTCTCACAGTCTTGACACAGTTCACAGTGCAGTTGTATAACCACACATCATCTTGACATCAGCTCTCATGGCCCTCAGTCTCTTTTTTCCTCCCCTCATCCCTGTACAGGTGTTTGAGGAAACAGCATGAAGGTCTGATGCAAACCATCATTTCCAGGTCACATCCCCTTTCAGACCCAAATTTGGGTGTTCTGTCCTCATGGTGGGTGGGGGAACACAACTAGCAGTGCAACAGAATAAATCTGGGTAAAAGTCTTTTTGTCCAATGACTTTAAGAAGGGTGGCCTGGCTTCTTGTCTAATTTAAAGTCTGGTACCAAGTGTGGTGCAAGTTTGATTTGGTTGATGTGTCTTAACTTAAAAGCTCTATGCAAACACAGCAGGATCTCTCAAGTGTCTCCACAACCACACCAAAGTCATGCTATCAGGTACCCTGTGACAATTATTTACATAGAAAGCAACAGCAGAGAAGTCATCAGGGTATTTTTAGATGTCTTTCAGCACAATTTAACAGCCGGAAACAAAGTGAGTCAGCACTATGTGACCAACCAGCTTGCCAATTCTCCCAGGGCTGATCTGGGGAATCAGCTGTGCTGGATCAGGCAGTGGATGTGTACACATCTGTGTGTACACACAGAGATGCAAAGAAAATCCCTTCCAGCAAGGCTGGGATGCTCATTCATGTCTGTGGTCATCAGGGCACAGGTCCTGGTAAGAATCCAAGCTGTGCACTAATAGATGCAGTTAAAAGAGACAAAAAGTAAAAGCATACATTGTTATTATAAAGAAAAGTAACTTTACCCACCTGTAAACTGTTCCCAGCTGAATATAATGAAAAGCATCGATCTTCATTAATAATGCCTTGCAAGTAAGAAAAAAAAAAAGAAAATAACAATTTTTATCACTTCAAATATTTGACATGAAATTACAGAAGTCAAAGCAATTTTATCTACAACCTTTCTGTCTCAAGAACACCTGAGCACTCTCCTTGCAACTTCCTTCACAGCTTCCAAAATACTTTTAACAATGACTTTTGCCTAGTTTTATCCTGTTGCACCTTAAGTTGTCTTTCCCCACCCACCATGTGGACAAAATTCCCAATACATGATCTACTTAAGGGCCATTTAAAAAAAATATTATTCTTATTGATGATGTTAATAATAATAACAGTAATACCAATAATAGGAAGAATAAAGAATAAAGATTACTATTAAAGAAAAAAACATGAAACAAAATTCTGACACATCAATGCAGAGTGAAAAGTTGAAAGGCTTAAAAGCTGTCTTTACTTTTTTGGCTATGTTCTCAGCACTACATAACTCATGACAAAGTTATTTATACATACCCGGTGCACATCATAATGAAGCCCTCTGATGGCAAAATTCGGATCATAATCATATTTTCTTATTTCTGCAGGATACTAAGAAAAGAGAGCAATGATTTGATTTAAAAACCATAATTAAAACAATAAAAATTGTTTCTGCAGAATATTAAAAGTCTAAGTTTTCTATGCTTCTCATTTGCTGTAATCATTAGGAGAATTTTTCATAGGCTGGTGATTTGCAGGAATGTATGCTTACAAGACCAGTAAAACATTTTTCCAAAATCCAAGGTCATTGTTTTAAATCTAAGGCCATCCTGGTATCTGAAGTTGGACATTCAGGTAGTCTGTAGTGATTACCTTGAACATTAGCCTCTTGCTCAAAAAAGTTAATTTAATATATTCTTCATACATTAAAAAAAAAATCATTTAGAGATGCACATGAACTGAATGTCTGCCATGTACTCTTCCCTCAGGTTCTTTATATATAGTGGAGGTAGCTCACACCATTATATGGTGTGAGCTGTAATCTAACATTTTTCAGTACAAGCCCGTTATCAGACAACTGTAATTTTGTCCTGCTTTAAACACAGGTTGCCACGAAAAGAAATGTTAGGTGCATGTCTTGGGCCAAGAGCTTTGATCACTTATTTTAAAGGGTGGAATACTTCAGTAGTTTCAACAAGGCCTGAGAAAACTATAATTTCTTTGATTAAGACACCGAAAGGCAATCCTTCCTTCTCCTCCCACAGGTTACAGCAGCCTTGGAACCTGACATTGTTTCTCACCCTCTCTACAACAGTCTCCATACACATATGGCTAATTTACAAGCCTTCAGGGGTAAAAGTGCATTAGGCAGCTTCAACAGAGCCTCTAGCTACTTTATAAGAAATAAACTGTCATTTCCCCCCAAAGTTCTTATCTTGCTGAAGAGGACTTGCTCTGCAACTGCTGCAGATTGCATTTGTACTGAATACAGGCATCTACAGTTAAAGGAAACAGTCCTATCATCCCTACACTAGCACTTCCAGAAAACGTGGGGCAGGCTACTGATCTGAATGAAGAACAGCATCAAAAGCCTCCAGACAGCTTGGAAGAGGCACAGGTTTGGTCAGGGAACGTGCAGCAGAGACACAAGGGAAATCATCAGGGAACGATACAGAATGTGATCAACTAAAAGCTACCACGCACTGCACGTGCCTCAAAGCAACCCCATCAAGCAGGTACAATGAAATTTATTTCTGACTTTATCAAATTTCCGCATACTTGACTTGCTATTTTAATTTATTCTACTGGAAAGTTGCCTTTTCAGATACGTGCCACTACGTATGAGCTTACCCTGGCATATAAATCAAAGCTTCCTTGCAAACCAAACAAAAAAATGATAAAAATGGTTCTATTTGCTTACCCCACTTTTGGTAGGGACAAATATAACTGGACTGAAACAGCAGTCCTGATAAAAAAGCATAAGACCTGTGCATCAGGAAAGAAATGAACCCAGGAACAAGAGCTTACATAGAACAACTGCTGCCACCTCTGTGATTAGCATTAAATTGATGTTTATTCTCTTGGACAATTCCTTGCTTCCTACACTGCATTTTGCAATTTTTGATATATTACCTCCCACTGTCATGAGCAAAATTTGCTGTCTTTTGGGTTGACTGTGACAGTCATAATGGACACCGTCTAGAGGGTCTTTTTCTAATGGTAAAGGCAAAAAAAATATATTAACAGTATAAGCAGATAAATTCCAAAAGGAGATAATTTCAATAAGCTGCCTCAAAAAGCAATTACAGCTTTGTTTAGTAGATCTCAGGAGATTTTAACCAAGGAAAACTGGAAAGCTATTGCTACCCAAATCCATTCAAATTGTAAAGGCAGAACACCATTAGAATTTTTGTCTACAAGAATTAATCTTGACTCCTATAGTAACATGGGTTTTTCCCATGAACCATGTAGCTTTAATAAAGTATATTTACACATCCCACAGAAACTGCTATCAAGACGTGCCAAAATTGCAGGGGGATAAAACTGTGTATGCTTGTAGCACCCATGAAGTTTTGTTTGCTCTTCCAAGGATATTTATAGGTGTTTATAAATAGCTCCTAACCTTTAGATTCAAATACGAAAGTAGAATAACACCACGCATTCAGATTTAGGTTGTATAAAAATACACAAGCAGCTTTATTAACATACTCCATGGACCTTCTGTCTTTTCCTTTCCTGCAAGTCCTACAGTTTAATTAATTTTGGTTCTTTTAGTCCACAGATTTTTTTCAGTCTTTATCCCAGAAATACCTTCCATTTCCCCAGCCACCCATCTCCCCCTCCACTTCCTGACGCACGGGAGCTTTTCCCAGCCCCAAACTAGACAACAAGCAGCTCCAAACTGCCTGGATGTCAAGTGGTCATCAAAGCAAGAACACTGCTTGGAGAGGCAGGAGGGCAGTGCTCTGACCTGAACCCTTCCCTGTATCCAGGCTCTGACCACTGCACACGCTGCCCCTTCAGCCAAGGCAGCCAAAATGCCAGGTACACACAGAGCACATCACAAGCCCTCAGTGCAATCAAAGCCCTGCTGTGAAGTCCAGCTAAAAATATTTCATAGGGAAATTAATCACTGCACTCACAGCAAGGGATAAAACACTGTAATGGTAACTTTTAAGCTTCTTATTTATTAATGTGATTCCAATAAATGACAATCAGGAACAAACAACAAATCGCACACCCACTTTAAAAGCTAAGACAAATGTAACTGTATTCCTTAACAGACTGTTCTCTGCAGCTCAAAACTGCAGCTGAGAATAAAACAGGGTTCATATCCTGTGAATATGTAGCTGTTGTACAAAATGTGCTATAAGGGAGCCAAGCTAGGACTGAGGCATGAAAAGATGATTTATGCCTCTCAGTCAAAAAATTATTTATTATACTTTTTATTCATAAGTGTGTTGTTATTCCATTAATTTTACTTACCCGATGCTCATTAATAAGAAGATCTCTAGCAGCATTGAATATGAGCGTGTGAAGATGTTTAGAATAAAAGACCAAGGTGTAGTCATAATCAAATCCATAAATTTCAATGTCTGACAGGCTCATTTCATTGTTTGAAAAAATAGCATCTGGATTCAGCATGTTACTCATAATTGAAGGAACCAACTCTGTGAACAGGGGAGAGGAAAAAAAGTTACACCAGCCTTGTACTTTTATTGAAATAAAGACATAGAAATCCATTAGCAATTGCTAAATATAGATAAATGATGATGGAAATTATCAATCTAATTCACACTAACCAACTAGCAGTTAACAATATAATGCTATTGAACATGCTGTCCCTAACTTGTCTTGGTGATCCATAGGTTTTATTCGAAGTAGGCTTTTCTCTGCAGTCCAAGTTTGAAAAGAAGATGCATTTTGGCATTTTGCTTATCAGAGAACACCAGACATAATTTTTTGCTAACTCCATTAACACATTTATTAATGTTCTTGAAAGTGAATTTGGAGTTGAAGAATATTATTATATTATTATTACTACTAGTCTAGGAGCCTTGTCTTCTGCTCCCATTACTTGGTCCAGCTCCTGCCCCTGAAGCAGAACTGACATTGTTCTAATTTGATATTGCTTTAATTTTTGCTTCACCATTTTAAGGTTATCACATTAAACAATTTCAGCTCACACAAATAAATTATATGTGACTGTATACATAACAACTATTACATACACACTGTTATGCTTATTAACCTCCCAAAAATATCCTGCTTATTTTCTGCATACACACACAGAGTGTGCAAACACTTCCATTTTTAAGGGTATGTTTCTGTTGATATTAGATTGAAAAATTGTACTGACTGAGAAATAAAAACCATGATATAATAAATAACTTTAGGACCAACACCAACGTCAATAGCGAACACTGAGAGTGTTTATATTTCTTGTTTACAAAACTTGAAAGAGCAACATTAGGAGGTTAAACGCTACTCTCCTGGCAGCATAAAACACGAGCATGTTTTCCTTCCTTCCTTTCTCATATACTGTCTCTATACTGAAGATTTCCCTACCAGTGGAAAAAAAATGGGGAACATTCATCTTAAATCTGTGCTTGGAAAGGCGAGTTTAAAGGGAATATACTTTGTTTGGTTACTTTCCATATAGGTTTAACAGGAATTGACCAAGATTCTCTCAAAACCCTCAGCTCTGAGGACAGAGCCCTACATGCTCCACCACTGAAAACCTCTCAACAAGGCAAGTAGGTGTGGGGACTTCAGATGCAGACACCCAATTTAATTTAATTTTAAAGAGAGGGGGGGAAAAAGCAAATTCACTGAGTTTAATTCTGAACTTCAAACTAAGCCCAGCAATCAAATCAAATGCAATTTGACATGCCATGATTAAGGCAAATATTCCTATTCCTGTACAGAAAGGGCCATGGAGCATTCAATTGACTTGAAGTCATAAGCACAGTTTTTAATCAACTTCAAAAATCACGTTACAACACCCGTCTCTGTATTATAAAGCACTTTTTCAAATGTCAATTGTGCAGCTTGGTGAGTCAACACTTGTTTTAAAAATAAAGATATTTATGTAGCTATATATAGATAAAAAAGATACTTCAGCTGAAAACTAGCTTGACTGCTGGCTGTCTGAAAACACAGTATGAACAGTTGGCAGCTATTAGACATTCTGGCCAGCAGACAGCATCACAAGTGCTATAAACCTTGGGTCAAAAAACAGGAGAGCCTTGTAGCCTTGTCATCTCAACATCATAACTAACTGAAATATCATATACTTGAAGCCACTGGGTGACTTAGTTGTAATATAATAGCCTGAAATATTCTAGAAGCAGTTGCCTCATCTTTCGCCAGCTCACACCCACTGACCAACTTATTTTCTCACAACATTACCCTACCTCAGCTCTTAAGTATTATCAGGGTGTGGTTTAGAACAAGAGAAAGTTAATTCCAAAAACAGGAAAAGAAAAAATAGATTCAAAATGAAACACACTTCCCTTCTTCCTATCCCTTATCTCACCCTCCAAAGCCCACAGACCTCTCTTGAGATCGCTAACGTGGCTTTTAATTTCACTTCTGAAATGCTGACGCTATTCTACATTCACAAATGCTTTGCTTGCACCCAGTGCTCTGAAGTCCCAGTTCACATTCAAGACCCCTAAGTGCAGGAGAACACAATAATTTCTTTCTTTATAGGCAAAACAAGCAAGCTAAAGCATTATCCATTGGATATGCTCTTCCCCATGTCATTACAGAACACACTCTGCCTCTTTTTCTTTCAGCTCTCATGAAAGACCACATTTTCAAGCAAGTATTATCTTGGTAATTATCTTCCCATCAGAGCAAGGGCAGAAACAAGCATTTTGCTTGCTTTTTCCTCTAGCTTTTTGCCTGGCTGGGCTGAAGACCAGGGCTTCCCAGAGTCATGTATGTACTGCGAGCATTTTATAATGCCCCACACAGTGTTATGATGGAACCGCACACAAAATTAAAAGAGTCATCCAAAACTTCACAGCATTTTAACTTTTTGGAAAAGCAGTCTATTTCAGAATAGTTGTGTTGTGTGTATGTATATATATATATATATATATATATATATATATATAAGCCATCAATGAAATTACCAACTTCTCGATTTTCTTTCTACATTTGCTTTTCTGCACGCACACACCTCCAAAACCTGCCACTTCGCCCGGCCCAAGCTGCGCCGTAGCCAAGGCGCTCCGAGAGCCGCGGCCCCGGACGGGCGATGGTGCGAGGGGCTCAGCGCTCCGTCCGGGGGAGGATGAACGGGCGGCCGCCCCCACAGCCCTGTCCCCGCCGTATGGCCCCCGGGACCCGCCGGGCGAGGCTCTCCCCGCGCTGCCGCTCCGGCCCTGGGCACACCACGGCAGCGCAGAGCACAGCGACAGCGGAGCCGCTGCGGGACGGACCCGCGCCTCGGCCCCGGACCCTTCCCGCTCCCCCACAGGCTTCGCCCTTGCTCCCTCCCAGCCGCCACCCCGGCTCCGCTCCAGCCCGCCGAGGGGGAGCCGCGCCGCTGCCGCCCGCGGGCGCCGCTCACCCTTGGTGACCCTCTTGGCCTCCTTGTAGCGCGACCACAGGTAGCTCTTCATGTCGGGCGACGGCCGCTGCTGCTGCTGCGGGGCCACGGTGCAGAGGGGAGCGGCGCCCGCGGCGGGCAGGACGCGGCCCCGCCGCCCGCCCGCGCCCGCCCTGCGCGCCGCCAGCAGCGCCCGCGCCGCCACGGCTGCCATGCTCCGCGCTCAGCCCCGCCGAGCCGCTCCGCCGCCGCCGCCGGCTGAAGTCACTTCCTTGGGCCCCGCCCCGGGCCGGGAGGCGGGCCCGGCCCCGCAGGTAGCGGCGGGAGGCAGGGCTTGGCCGGGCCCCCTGCGCCCGGGAGCGGAGCGCAGCCGGTGCGGCCCCGCGGCTCCCATCTGCCGTCCCGAGGAGGAAAAGCAGCGTCCCCCCATCCACTGTCACTTCCGACAGCGTTTAACCTGCGCTGCTGAGCAAGGTCAAGGGGAGCTGCCTAGAGAACAGACCCCGACCTCACGGCTCTGCTGCTCTTCAGGTCTCTGCTGTGCTCGGAGCTGCCTGGGATTCTTTCACCCCCAACGCCGCATCAACAGCAAGTATTTACTTCTCCAACCCGCTTGCACTTCCGAAGTACTATATACACCTGCTTACGTCTGTAACAAAACAAGTTCAAAACACAAGCTGCGAGGAAAATACAGACGTTCTGTTGCTGTTTTGAGGCCCTCATGTCCCTGTGAAGCACTAGCCACTGATAGCTGTACACCCTGGCAGTCTAAGAATTTGAGCCATATTTACTATACTTGGAAAAAAAAATAAAATAGATGATACATGGATGAAGAAGAGCCAGACCAGACCACTGCTACAGTGAGCTGGTTACAACTCCACATGCAGAATTCCTGGTGTGCTCAGAAACTTTTTACAACAAAAGGAACATATTCTTTTTCCAGTACAGTAAATATTGAATACAATTTGTTCTTATTTCAAGGAGATCTACATAACCCATTTTCTGAATTTTCTGAATTTTTTTATGTCTGAAAGTTACTCAGCCATTCATCCCCATCCATCTCAAAAAAAAAAAAAAGCAATCCTATGCAAAACTGAATAATTTCAGACACAATCCTACTCTTTTTTTTGTTTTTCCCCCCACAAAGAATGACTCTCACCTTGTTTTTACAGGCAAAACCACAACAAACTGAAAGAAAAATAATCAGCTTTGGATTTCAAAGTGTCTGTCAGTAGCTATGTGTTCTGTACTTCCAGCCAAGGCTGAGTAATTGACTGACAGTACAATTATTACAATTGAGATTGCCAAAAGTCTGATATGCTTATGACTTCCCAGGCTTGGTTGTTGGTGGAGACCAGACACAGCTTTCAAAGTTCCTACATTATCCTTTATGTTAATTGCATTGTCATTTCGGTATGTGATTCTGGTAAGAATCACTACAAGTCCATCACAATAAATTCTGGGAAAAAGAAGAGATCAAGATCATCAAGATTTAGAAAACAGAGAAGGTGAGATGAAAAACAATATCCTAGAGAATTACTAATCAGGTACTTGCCTTCTTTGATGTTCCTAGTGTGAAAATATTTTTGCAGCAGACAAAATGAAAACTCCCATTTAACTTAGCATCAGATTTTTCCATGTAAAACTACAAAAAAATAAATTAGGTAGTCTATGAAGTTACAAGACTTGGCAAAAGTAATTGTGAATTTATGGCTTAGTTCTAGAGTATTGTAGGTATTCTTGTCAGCCCAACTCTTCATCACCTTCAACAAAACAAAAATGTATAATAACTGGACAGCTTTTTAAATCCAGCCCGTGTTAATTAATCCCACATGCAATTCAATTGAAATGAATAAAAAAAGTCTCATTGCTCTTCTCCTGAGCACAGCTTAGCCTGGTCTCCAAGTCCCAAATGTAAATATTGTGAACGATAACCACTTTGTTAGGTGAGGCATTCTCAAGGAAGAATTACAAGAACTCTTCTGAATAATACAAGAAGGAGTAGTAATGGAGAAGATATTTCCAGCAGTCAATGTGTTGACACAGGTGTTGTTTGTTGTGCCATAAGCAGTAAGAGGATACTGCAGAGACAGGGATTTATGTTTCCTCCCTGTGATACCAGTATTAAGGGTAGAAAAGTCTAATAGAAATCTGGAAAAGGACAATACAGTGTTCTGTAGCACTCAGTCATCTCTCAAAACCTCAAGGCTTTAAATCTTCACATTAATTTATTTTTTTATGTTATCAGACTAGACTGTTAATACTTCTGTTTCATCTGCAAGCACGTGCAAGAAAGAATCTTAGATGTGCAAACTATTATTGGTGGTAGAAATCCCATCTTTCCTGCAGACAGTTTAGGTCCCCAGATCACCAGCACTAAGCAATAAAAAAAAATCATTCTCCCCAAATACCAGACAACATGTTTCTAAGGCTTGATGTATGCAATACAAATAGAAAGAAAAGTTGTTTTCTATATGTAATTCTGTTAGCTAAGACAACTTCCATGGAGTGTTTTGCCAGCAAGTTAGTCTCACAAATCAAACTAATCCCTTAGTGTTAGCAGTGAGACTGACAGAACTAAAACATGAGGTAATGGTGTTTAAAAATAAGTTGTTAAACAACTCAACTTCAGACAACTCTGTTCTTTCCTGTGTCTGCTGGTCTCCAAGTAATGACTCAAGTACTGGAAAATATGTGATAATGTAAACTGGTATGAAGGAGCACACGTGGAAATTAATTTGTCATTATTTGGGGTCCACATCACTTCTTCCAATATTTAAATCAGCTTTTATTTAACCAGTAGAGAACATGCAGAAGTAGAGGATGTCAATTTCAAGAATTTCCTCTAAAATTGCACTTAACATGAAATATGATCCTGCAGGCTAATGCTACATTAAATACCTCTTAATCAGATCAGTCTGAGTGATCTTAGAGATGACTGTGATGACACAGTGCACAAGAGAACCCAGACTTTCCCTCCTTTTATTGCCAGCATTGACCACACCTGTGAACTGAAAGGTGTTTAGGTATGTCTGACAAAAAAAAAGGAAAAGAAAAGCCAGAAAACACCATACCCAGCACAAAGAGTTCCACAGAAGAATTAACCCCCAAAGAAGAACCTCAGAGGGCTGTCTTACAGAACAAGCAAGAGCATAGGCCTACAAGGAAAATGGCATGAGTTTTGTTATGTACGTACCACGTAAGCTGATTTATATCTGGCATCCCACTATTATTCATGGCCTGTGGAATTAACTAGGAATTCGGTGAGGGTAATAAACATGACTTCTTTCAAGCGAAAGAGAATACATACAAACTGTTTCACTTTTGACCTAATTTTGTGACCAGGAGTAATTCAGTGAGAGGCTACACAGTATCCTCACTCACAAACACCCGCTCTTGTAGCACTTCTGAAAGCTCAGGGCACAGAAGTCATGTGAATCTGCACATACGTCCATAAAACACCTCTGAGAACCTGTTAAGCGTTTCATTTATATTATGGATGACAGCTCAGACACCACATCTAATTTCTTGGGCTTGAAAGTTTTGTTGACACAGGGAAAACACACAAAGCTCCCTGCAGCCTGCTCAGCCCTGCCATGTCCTTCCCACATCTGAGATCACTGAGAGCACTCAACACCTCAAACCACTTGGCCAATAAAGACACTCCTGCGCTTAAGTCACTGAGGGATGTATTTCTAATCAGCTTGTACAGCCTTCAACTAAAGCCTCTGACTAGGCTAAGAGATACTGCAATTCATTAAAGCACCATTAAATGAAATTAAAATGCAGTGCTAGGAAAGCTGACAATGTCTTACTGCAGCTTCTGTGGTGCAGCGTTCCAAACAGAACGACTTCGTAAGCAATAAAACCATTTGACAGATTCTGTCAGACAGTTGTTTATCACAGAGGTGAATGACCTTGGACTGACAGGGAATTGGCAAAGGCAGCACAGAAACCACCTCCTGTGAAAGAATAAGAAAAGAAAGAACAGTCTCTTACCACCTTAAAAGAGTCTGAGGAATGTTATTTTCCTTATTTATATTTCCTGCTTATGTAAGCTTTCCTAAATGTGTTTGCAAGAATTATTTTGCCTTTTTACAGAACCATCAGATGCTATTAACCCAAGTCTTCTTGGAAACCATACCCTTTTATAGTCCCTTTAGCAAGAGTACCTCTCCCACTAACAAATTTTGTCATATGAAAATTTTTACCTCTGTTTTTTTCCTGATATGCTTTTCATTTTGGTATTGATACTTAAAAATAAGTGGAATTGTGTTCATGTGCACCTATTTGGTAAAAGTATCCAACTCTTTTTTGCCTGAGCTACTTACTTGCTTTCTTTGTTTCTATTCCAATAATAATAGTAAGACATAATTTTAAATTAATTTTCCACATCTTATGTGGAAAAGAGAGACTGTATGTTAATTACAGCCAAGTATATTAATGCATGGTTAAAATGAGAGCAGAGAAATAAAGCAGCTAAAATCAGAAATATTAGTGTCTGCACTGTTCCTCACAAACTTCAATATAAAGCAGATCTGAATACTTTCAGTGTTACACTTCTACAACACAGCTGGTAGAGAAGTATCTGACTATTTAGTTCTGCCTGATGAGCATTTGTCAGCTGTCCCTCCTCCCAGAAGAAAATGTGTAATCCAAACAAGTTATGAGATTTCCTGGAAATGAAGTGGCACAGTTTTACAAGCCAGGCACCCTGGAGTGTGAATTCTCGTACATTATTCCATCCACTACATCAGACATCCTAAAAAAAATTACCAAAACTCTCGATATGTTTTAATACAATTTCAAATAGCACACACTTTGTACAGACTTTAAAAAAACCCCAAAACACAAACCATAACCAACAGACAGATCCAGTAATAACACAAAATAATCTGAATTGAAAGGTACTCAAAAAGGATCATCAAATCCAGCTCTTAAGTGAAGGGCCCATACAGGGTCCAATATCAAGCAATCCTAAATAGGGATGCAAGTTTTGTAACTGCTTTTGCCCAACTTCCTAGCTTTGCAGCCTAAGACTGCATTGAGAAGATTAAATGGCAATTAAAAAACAAAAAAAAAAAAACAAAAACAACCCACCACCTTTCTTTTCACATGAGATATGCTTTAAACTACAGATTCACATAGAAGCAAACTTAGCAAAGGAGTTAGAAGCCCATCATTATTCTCTGTTAATATCATCCCGTACAGCACAGGCTACCTGTTTATGTGACAGGTGAGCACTTTGCTAGCATCTGGTCCAAAGGAGAGTCTGAGTCTGCAAGGTAAAAAATAAGCAACCCTGAACTATTTTACACCAAATCTCAAAACAAAAATGCTGGCAAAGCGAGCACAGCCAAGTGTGTCTTAAATTCACAGCGGACAGGAAATGCAAAGAAGCACACTACAGAGACCATCACACTGTCTGGAAGATGGAGCACACCCTAAACACCTGTCACCATCCTCAGCCACTCCCATTAGCTCTTGGACAAGCTTCTTCAACCCGCATAAAAACATCCTGGACTAAACTAAGTCCACCAGGCACTCTTAACTACATGTAATTCAAATTTTGTGTTAACATACCAAGCTCCAGGCCAAAGAAATGTAGATATACCCCTGACTTGGCCAAGGCAGTCCCAAAATGTAGGTATCACATTCACAGGAATCAGGACACAATTTCATCATGCCTTATACCAGAACAAAGAGTTTTCTACCCCCAGGTTCAGTATATGTCCAACAATTCATCCCCAACATGGCAGAATGGAAAAAAACCTTATGGAATTCAGCACTTACACCAGGTCACAGATTAAGGTTTCAAATGTATCAAAACTCATAATTTTCTTTACAAATTTAGGTGACATGATCATATAATATGTCACTTATTACTCAACACTATATATATAGCCCTGACTTTTCTTGAGACGACTTGAAAACTCTGCCAGCTGTGCTTGACCTCCAAATAAAGGATTCATCCTGCTATGCAAAATTTAGCTTGCATAGAAGCAAAAAGGTATATCCTTCACCCAAAAAATCTGAAGATAAAAGGAAGTAATTAAAAAAATACAAATATGGCAAGAAATGAATTACTAGAAAATGACTAAAATCCATTCCGTTCCATTCCATTGCACCATGGTTGTAACTAAGTTTAGCATAATTACACCATGTCTGGAGCCTGCAAAGATTTATGGATACACTTGACTTAGGAATCTTGAAGTTTTATCTCCTCACTGCACGAAGTCATTTCCTGAGGTGGGTCTTCATAGGCACAAGCTCCAAGAACACAGGACTCACAAACTAAGTCTTGCCAGGGCATAATGCTAAAAAAATTATATACCAGTTGTGAATGACATTCCAATAGAGAAGCCAGTAAAAGGATGACTCCATCCTCATAACTTTGTCCATAATGTTACTAAGCAACACGAATTTGCAGGCACTTCACTGCTGCAATTACAGTGATGTCTCAGATAAAATTGGTACAGCTTCAGTCTGCAGTCTTGAGTAATTTCTGAACCCTGTAATTAGTTTTATCAGAAGAAAAGCTCAGACTATTTCATTTCATATAGAATAAATAGTCAGCTAACTTATAGTGGTTTTCATGTTCTCTACATTTTGATATAAAATTAACTACGTTTGCTTTTTTCCTTTATTTTTGGTATTTTAAGCAGCAGATGCCCATCCAAGAAGTCTCAATATCCTAAAGAACTGAGCACCATAAAGCTAATAATCCTGTTTATTCTGGAAACTTCTTACTGGTAAGAATTGTACACAAAAGAAATATAACATTATAGCCATGCGTAGTGGCACTGTGCCACCTGGCAAGTTCCTGGTGTCTATCTTGCACAAATTAAACACCACAACATTTTTAATGAGCCTCTCAGGAAACATCATCACTCTTAAATCAATGATAATTCATCCCAGTGAAGAACCTTACTTTCTAATCTACCCTTTGTTTCTAGTGTATACAATTCAAGAAGTTCTTACAGAAATCCATTTTTGGCAAATAACTGAAAGTATCTTCTTGCCTTCTCTAGCTCAACCTTATAAAAAATGGAAGATAAAACTTCTCATGCCCTTGAGAGTTCAGAAAAACTCAGTATCAATATGATAACACAACAGCACATTAAATTATGAGAGATCTCTCACTGCAGTGTAACACACATGGTTAAGTGGCTGTATTATCAAATAAGACTTGATCATGAACATCTGAAACCAACAGAAGCTTTGCCTCTGTTTCCTTGGGACTGAACCAAGAGTTGATTACTACAGGCAATGTTTCCAGAACAGTTAAATGCTAAGCAGCTCTCACTTAACACCAATAACAAAAAATTGTTTGGTACAGACTGAGTTTGAAGTCTTGATTAAGATTTGACTCTGATGTCCTATTGAGCATTTATATATTTTAAGAATCTGGATGCCTAGTGATAGATCTAAATTCAGATAATGGAGGTCTTTGAAATTCTATTTCAAGAAATACAGCTAAAACTATTAAAACCTAGTAACATATCATTCTGAAAATACAACTTACTCAGAAAATCTGAAACCACAGATGCTTTTGTTCTTAAAAATCTACTGCAAATCCTTTGAAAGACTTCATTAGTTTCTTCAGACTGATATTTTCACCACACCATCCACTGCATTCTGCTGCTTCTTTAAAAGAATGTACATTAGCATTGTATTAATAAAAAGTCACAGCAAGAAACATTTATTTCCTTAAAAGTGTCTAGGTCTTGTAGCTGGAGAACTTGTGACTCACTTGTTACAAAACTATTACAGCAGATTTCAGCCTGTCTCTCTTGCTTGTTTCTGTCTTTTGGGAGAATGCAGATTTGCTCCCCCTTCTTTCCCTGTAGATTTAATGAGCCAGGCATGACAGCATTTCATCTGACACAGCATCTTGTCAGATCCAAAGTCTATTACTCTATCTTAAATTTTCTTATTGTCTGCTTTTGTTATATAATCATTCCTACAAGCATTTTCACAACCTTTTGGCTACAAACGGAATGAATTCTCAAAAAAATTCTCAAAACTACTTCTTTATATTCAACCCTCCAAACCCTTATTATAATTCAGAATACACAACATAGATGAGAGAACACCTAATACAAGAGGGTAGCAAAAAGCAGCTATGGATTAAACACTTGTAGACCAAGAGATAGAACAGAGTCAAATCAATCAGCTCTTACAATGACTAAGAAATGCCAAGCTAAAAGCACATAAGAAGCTGGACAGGAAGTATTAGAATGTTCAGCTGGACACTGAGTATTCTAAAACAGATATTATCACTCATCCCTGTTAAAGCTGCTCCATTTCACATGAAATAGTTAAATCATTTGGTCCAGGAAGAGAAAGGATGGTCTAATGACACAGAGAAGACCTGAAAAGGAGTTTTGTAACTTGTGTACTCTAGAACCAGGAAACCAAGTCCAGTGGAGAAGAGTAACACATCCTAGAGAAAAAGTAGTTTTGTCCTGATCAATAAATATTTCATTTCTTTTTCAATATATTAACCAGTAGCTCATTTACCAAGCTGCTCATGCTACCTGGTGCTTTTACAGTGATAAAAGTACTGGAGCTTCCTGAACTCACCCCATAGTTACCAGTAAGAAGAGAGATTTCATACTTGTCTGCATAGCTGGAGCACCTCAGCCAGTGTATCTCATATCCCCTAACTTAAAAAAGGAAATATTTCAGAATCAAAATCCCAGGCTCACAAAAAGGCTACAACTACTTTGAGGAGCCTGCAACCTTTCTTCCCTACAAAACCTTTGTAATCTTCATCACGCACCCTCCCTCCTCTGATGCCTCAGCTGCCAGTGTTCAAGCTATGCTCTGATGCAGCACAGCTGTGTAACCTGGAGCAGGGTGCTGTGAGAACAGCTGGGAGAGGCTTGTCTGTGCTTTACCCACACACCTCCTGCTCTTTGGCTCCCAAGCTGCAGTTAAGCTGAGGACTGGGCCTTAGTTTCCTTCTAGGCTCTGCTCTAGCTCTTCCTGGCTTGCTCAAGGAGACATCCTGGCTAGAGTCATCTGCACCTGATCAATACAGACAAGTCTAGTAAGGAAAAAATGGTGGTGTTATCCTTAATATTAATTTCACAATCCCAAAATAAGGTTTGTCCTTTTTTTAAAGTAAATTTGGACATACAATGAGCACTCCGATTTTTCATTGATATAAAAATGGATTTCACAAAATTAAATTAGAATTTTTTTTTCCCTCTAATCAACAATCTTTTAGTATCTCTTTGGAGGCCTTCTTTTCTTTTAGTATCTTTTTAGGAGCCATTGTTGGACATAGTCCGTACCGGACATGGTGTGCAACTTCTGCTTGGTAAGTTCCTGAATGGAAACAGCAATGCTTTCTCATGGGAAGGAAAAAACTTAGCCCCAGTGTTGGAGGTGCAGATAAGAAGCTGTGTCGTGCAGCTTAAGGGCAGCAGCAACTTTCTGTCCTGGCATATTTGGTTTGGAAGCACTGACTCAATTCGTACAATCATGTAGTATCCATCTTTGGAAGGCAGTCTCCCTCCTGAAGGAATCAATTTGTTGTGTGTTTTCCACTTCCTCGAGGCAGTCTTCTTGAAATTCTGCCAGCACACTTCTTTTGGACAATAAGGTAAGCAGCTGTCCTGGGTCTTGGTGGGCAGCATAGCTAGTGCCCCGTGCAGATAATGACCAGTACCAGTGTTCTGACACCTCTGTATAGGATCAGTCCCTGGATGTTTTGGATTTTGGAGGAGGGGATGCCATTTCTTTTGAGATGTGCTTCTAGTTCCTCTCTTTGGCAGAGGAAGCAAGTTTGGATGGGCACTTTGGGTGGTCTCAGTGAATTTAAAGGCTTTTCCCAATAGGCAGGTCTCTGGGTTAGAGTTGTTGAACTGTCAGTGGGAACGCAGAGGCCAGGCCTCCACAGGACGAGTTTTTTGTCCTTGTAGCTTTAGTGTGTGAGCAGTCCCTGGTGCCATTCCATTTGGATCCTGACTCAGTGAGACTGAAGGCTTATGACGGTACCCAGAGCTGAGAAGGAAAGCGCCGATAGCAGAGTGTGTGTTTGTAGTTTCATGGGTGCAATTGAAATTGTAGGCAGCAAAGAGCTTTCTACACCGACAGTTTTGCGAGCTCTGTTTTTGGCAAGTGTTTTCAAGTTTGTTACCAGACTCTACAAGAGTGAAAAAGTTTGTTAGGGCAGAGGAGCTGGTGTTGGCCTTTGAGTGTGCTGCAAAGAAGAGTATCCACTTGAAAGGGGAAGATCGGTGAAATCTTTTTGTCCTGACACGTTGATTTGAGAGCAGGGACGTTTCTGACTCGGCTGCGTGCTGGGGGTGGTTTCGAGCTGGGCTCGGTGCGTGTCCTTGTTTTGTGAGTCCACAGCGCCATGGTGTGGTTATTTCGATGAGCGCTGACAATGCCCAGGAAAAAGACAAGCGCTTATCTAGCCCAGCCCTGTTCGTGTGGGAGCAGTGTTGGGGCAAGAGCTCCGCTGTGGATCCTGGCTCTTGGGCACTGACAGAATGTGATCCTGCGTGTAGCAGAGAAGGAAGAGGAATAATTTAATTGTTGGCTGTGCAGTTTATAAGCTTCAAAAAATAAAAAAATAAAGACAATTGCAGCACGGCCTCTTCCTTTTACAACGTTTTCTGTGCCATCAGCTGCTCAACATGTAACACACCCACTGAACTGCATCCAGCTCCCTGGAGATATGCACTTTCCCTCAAGATCTATGTACCATCTTGCACTCTAACTCTTGAAGATACCAAACTGCTTCAAAATGTCCAGCAGCTGCTCTCAAAGAAAAAGTCCTACAACAAAAGGCAGTGCTGGTCATAATAATCCCTTTGCAGTCTGTAAACTAAATGAAACACACTAGCAATTTGCACGTTCCTTCTCAACTATATATATACAGTATCGGCACATTCTCTCATAGTGGCAGAGACTATCGTTACAGGGAAGCATTTTCAGCTGCAGTTCTGACTGACAGATGTGCCAGGACAGAAGGCATTTGCCAAACTACCCTCTTTCCTGTGCAAACTGACATTCACAGTGCAAATATCTTCACATTCTTTCATTGTTGCCGTGTCCAAGCAGCTAGAGATCACACAGATGGAAGTGTCAATCATAAGATGTTCTCAAAGTACCTCCTTTTCTTAACAGCTTTTAAACTGTGCACAGTGCTCTGTATCTTCTTTCCCAGACAGACCTGCCGTCACTTTTTTCACTCTCACATCTTTGTTGCAAACGTCCAGCAGCTGTTTGCATAGAAAAAGGCTCTAGAAATAAAAGCGAGCCTTGGGCTGCACCTTCCACCTGCCCCATGTAAGCCACATCAAACTCACCAGTGCACTCTGTCCTTCCCTTCTCCTCTGAATCTACCATTGTGTTCTCCGGATCTCAGAACCTAAAGGTAGGCTCAGGGTTAGAAGAGGCACAGGTAGCAGCACAAGCAGCTCTCGCTGAACTTTAATCCTTACGACTGCCACCATGAGTTTGGCTGGTAGGCCAGTAACAACCACGCTCCTTTTACAGCCAGTACTCTGCAGCCACCAGCCTGGTGCTCTGCGGCTTCGTTCTTCGACTCTTGTAACCTGTCCTGTTTTTACTCTCCTGGAGCAGAATAGGCAGCTATTCCTCGCACAGATCACTATGGCAGCAGCGAAGGGCTCTAGCACGCTGCTTCTGCCAAAAGATGCTCAGGCCAGGCACTTGCACTCTAAGCACTACATAGACCCGTATTCCGCATCTCTTGTTGTCTCAATCATACCAGAAAGCATTTCACAGAGAGAAAATGTGCCAGGACACCTTCCCTGTGCTTCTACCTAGTCCTCCTCCAGCCCTCTGTGGAAATTCTTGCGCTTCCCTTCAGGGTCCGAGATCCAGAGAACTCTACGGCAGCTGCAGAAAAGAAGGGTGGTAGACAGAGCACTGGTGAGTGAGTTTGATGTGGTTGACGTGGCACAAGGGGAAAGGTGCACCCCATGGCTGGCTTTTACTTCTACAGCCTATTGCTATGGGAGCAGCTGCTGAAACATGTCAGGAGAGTTGTGAGACTGAAAATGGGATGGCACGTCTGGCTGAGAAGGGGAGTGCCAGGCAGCAGAGTGTTGTGCGTTCTTCCAAAGCTGTTTGGAGAAAGAACACTTTGCATTCCACAGAAACCTGCCACAATGAACATTTAGGAAAGTGCTTATGTCCACATTTAGAGATGAGCTCCCACGGCTGCAGGTTACATTTCCAAGAAGCAGGAGCATACGCAGCTGACTGTGCTCGTGAATGAGCAGTTGCTGGATTGGGGACCTGGAATCCTTCCTATCTTACAGGTGCCCACTGATGTCAGGGTGCAGGCAGTCCTGTTCAAAGGCTTCCTCCCTCTCCAGTCCTGCAGCTGTCATGGAGGATCTGGCACCAATGGACATTCTTGCCAGAAGGAACCCAAGTGTGGAGATCTTCCTCTTCCTCCTCCTACACTGCTCCAGAAACTGAGCTGGACATGGGAACGCTGCTGCCTTTGTGGCTGGTGGATCTTTCCCAGCACCACACCAAGGCTCTTCTCTGACAGCACAACTGCATTTTCCTCAGAGCCACAGACTGGCAATTGCCAGCTCCAGGATATTTGCTCCTAGGACACTTTCTTCTGCGATTGCCTTTCTGCTATGGGCTGGACTCCTAGCTTTGCTTTCAGGCTTTGCCTGCCCATCTGCATCTTCAGGCATGAGGGTGTTTGTTCCATTCCCCTTGGCACTGAGGGAGCAGGGACGCCTGTCCAAAGCGCTTCCTCCCTCTGCAGTCTCACACTCTCACCAAGGCTCTGTCAGGGCTGAAGGTTCTTGAAGACATTTCCCAAGGCTGGAGATTTTCCCATCCTGCTCCTCAACTGCTGATGCCAAGGAGTTCCCTGCACATGGGAACACCAGCTTTTCTTCTGGAGGATCTTGTCCAGCACAACACCAATGCTCTTCTCCCATGGCAGCGCCACAGCATCCTTCAAGCCGTGGACTAGGAGGTGACAGCTCCTGGAAATTCTTGCTGTGTGTCTGGCTGCTGGAAACACCTTCTGCAATGGCCTTGGCCTCTATTTTTGCTTTCTGGATTTTCCTGGCCAAGCCACATGCTCAGGGATGAGCAGCTTCTGCTGATACCTGTGGGGAAGAAAAACAAAGAGAATTTGGAATAAGAGAACAAAGAACACCATTCAGTCTAGGCTGGAGAGATGTAGCCAAGTTTCTAAAATGTAATAGGTAATGGAAGTAAGGGCGTTGGGAGAAGAAATTGCTCTACAGACTTAGGAAAATAAAGGTGATGTTGCTACTAGGGAATTGATCATGTATACAATTGGTTAGCAGACAGCTGAACATTTATACCACTGGCTATCCAGGCTCAAGCCATTCTAACCTGAGCACGAAATTATTGTAAAAGCTGGATACACTCTCAAGAAAGGCTTCCAGTTTTATTAAGATTGGGGACCGGGAATCATTCCTACCTTACAGATGCCCGTGGATCTGAGGGTGCAGGCAGTCCTATCCAAAGGCTTCCTCCCTCTCCAGTCCCACAGCTGTCACCGAGGCTCTGGCACTGATAGTGACTCTTGCCAGAAGTAACTCAAGTTCAGAGATCTTCCTCATCCTGCTCCTGCACTGCTGATATCAGGGAATTTCCTGGAGATGGGAACACCTGCTTTTGCTGCTGGATGATCTTCTGTAGCACCATTCTGAGCATCTTCTCCTATGGCACTGTCTCCTGGGAGCCATGACCTAGGAACTGGTGCATCCAGGAGAATCGCTGCTGTTCCTCTGGCTTCTAGGGGTGCATTTTTGGACACCTACTTTTTCACATTCTGCTTAAAAAAAAAAAAAAAAGGTGTCAGACCCTTGATTACTCCCTTCCAGCCTTTAATAAATCATCTCTTCTGTAACTCTTTCAGAGTGGACAAAAATTTTGTAAAGGTCTTTCTCATAACCTTTATCATGACTATGCTTCACAACTGTTGCAACACTTAGTAGCTCATATCCTAGATTATACACCATCTTTTTCCAGATTAGAAGTTTAAAATATACAGTACATTCTTAGTTTTCTCTAGGTACAAGATGTTATTACACATATTCGTCTTTTTTTTTTTTTTTGCAGAAACATGGGCAATTTTTTTCACTGTTTTATATCTTTCTGTTCTGAACTCATTTGTTTCCTGATTTCACTTCCCTTTCAGAAGACCTTTCCTATGATTTATTCTTGTAATGATTCTCCAATCCTTCCATATAACTTTTTAGAGATGTAGCTGTTGCAACCTGTACTTATTAGATATTTTTTGCTATTTTGATTTATACTTAGGTAAGATGATAAAACATGTATTTTACATTTCTGTGAACTGCAAATTTTTTTTTTACATTTTTAAGGGAAAATATATTTTAAAAAATTTGGATAGCATATTTTAAAAAAAATAGTTTCATTACCTGTCCAATAGCCATAAAGTAGATCTGTATCCATCATCTAAAAATAAAGCAAGCTGTTGATTTTACACACATGTTAGACTTTTTATCCTGTATGAAGGAAAGTAGAAAAAATATGTTATTACAGTTTTATCTTCAACTGCATATCACTTTTAACCTTGAGTGGAGACTCTGCATTATTGAAGAGAACCAATCGAGGCAGCGCAGCTCTAGGTTAACACATGATCAGAACCTTACACTGGTAATTAAAAGCAGAAAATAGTTTGGATGCCACCACAAGGCAACAGCACATTCTCCTGTTGTCATTCCCACTGTCAGAGTAAAACTGGAGCTGAGCAATCCCACTCCATTACAACCACCCTTATGCTGCAAAGGTGGAGCCCCAATCTCAGAAATGCCTGATGTGGCAGAGGTTTTCCATGTGTGAAGGAATCTTCCCTTCCCAGAGGTATTGCAAGTTCCCCTCTCCCCACTCCATTCCATCCATAAATTGAACACTGACAATCCAGAAACGTTATACACCACAACACTGAGATGTATTTTGTTCCTTAGGTAGATCTAAAGCAATCTGGAAGTAGCTCAGCCTCTTATGCCCTCTTCAAATGAGCGTTTGTAACTTTTCTTCCCACAATAATCCAACCAAACTACTTTGCCAACTGGTCCAAGTAATTACTAGAAGATTTTGCTGTGCTTTCCCACTATGTTTTACTTAACCTGAGTGAAATAAGTACCGCTTGCAAATACTGACACTTTGATATTTGAAATTCCCACCACACTACCTTCATCTTGGAGTTTTACAGCACTGGAACCCAGGACTTGGTAGATATATGCCTGTTTTTCTTATCTTTCCTGTCTTCCTGGTTTTCTCCTTCTTTGTGAAAAATGCCAATCACTTGTTTTTAAAATTTTAAAAGTTTAATCGTAATAAAAGGGTTATAAAAATAGTAATATAAATAGAGTAATAAAAATTTGAACAATTGAGATTAGGACAATATGAGACAATAAAAACGAAAGAGTTACAGACAGTCCGGGTACCTCTTTCTGGGCAAAATAAGCCTGAAAAAGGACACAAGTTAACAAAGGATTAACCCTTAAAAGCAATAGCCTGTTGCATATTCATACATCTCATACATAATGCATAAATTCCATTCAAACAAAGGATTCTGTCTGGTCAGTGTCAGCTTCTTCTTCATGGCTGAGCAAGGTGGGAAAAAGTTAGTTTTTTCTGATAATGGAGCAATAAATCCTCTTTCTCTGAAAGATTTAGGTGTCTTGTGGCTGCTATCTGGTGCGAGTACCTCATTCCTTTCTTTAAAAAAAAATATACCACATAGATCGTTTCTATTTTGACTACAAAAGTTACATTTTAACTACAAAACTACATTTACCATACTATTAAAATGTTAATACAGCACTACTAATCCATACAACATAATACATATAGTAAATATCTGCGTAGAGCCATATAATATGCACTTTTCACATTCTTCTCCTGTCTCATGGAAGGTAACATCGAATGAGTTTAAAGGTTTTCTATGTTCAATGGGCTAAGTCTATTCTGTGATAAGTGATGTTAGGTTGTGTTTACTCTTTTGACAACATTCCTTAATTTTCTGCAATTTGCCAGTAAACTTTTTGTGTGCTTTTTACCTCTTGAGAATATCTGGTTGGCATTTTCTCCTTTGTGTCCACCCAGAGCAAAATAATCTTGGTTCAGTCCTGGAATTCAGTGACTGGGCTGTAACACTGCCTGCTCCCCTTCTGCCGGCGTATCGGGGCAGTTGGTCGCGTGGTTGCTGCAGGAACTTTTGTGCATTCAGCTTTGGGACTTTGCTACGCTGCCATTGGGCAATGCGATTGAATCTGCCTGCTTTCCCAGCATCCCTGGCACTTGGGAATGCAGAGCTGGCGCATGGTGTGCCGCCTGGAGCTGGGGCAGTCTGCCATCACCTGAGTGCCGGTGGGAATCGCTCCCTTTGCTCCCTTTTGTCCAAGGGTGACGTTATGATGCTTGTATCCCAGTCATTGTTCTGTTTATGCTGGATATTATGTTCTGTACCTTCAAGATTGGCTCTGAAGAGCAAAGCTTTGTATATTTATTTTGTTTTGTTTTGTTATCAGCCTGCTCACTCCCCCAGCGGTCAGTGGGACACAGAGACGGGGGCAGTACATAGTGCATCTTTTGCTTTTTGCTCTTGCTCCTGCTTTGCTCTTGCTTTTGCGTGTTAGTTAGTTGAACTAGGCAGTCCAAATATTCCCTGGACTGTTTTTCTTTCCTATTCTTGGAATCACTCAAGCCTGCTCCGGACTGGGACCTGGGTAACACGGAGAGTTTGCACCTTGTGGCCTGCAGCAGCTATTCCCAGCGCCGGAGGGACCGATAACAGAGCGACCACTCTCAGGAGAGACTTTCTGAATTTGTCATCTCTTTCAGAGCGGTGAAAGAGTGTTGTCATCTGGTGTTGTTCATTTTGTGTGCTGGGGGGTGCTGTGCCTGTTAAATAAACAGGTTCTTTCCACGTCTCTCTGAGGAATCCTTCCCAAACTGGTTGGGAGGAGGGGCTGTGTGGGTTTGCTTTCTGGAGGGGCCCCCTTTGGAGGTTTTCTCCCAGATTTGCCCTAAACCAGGATACAGGAGAATCACTTCCTTTACTCCCTATTGTCCTAGCCGCCATTGCCCCCTCGGTGAGGGTCCGAGCGTGCACGGGAGCGCCCCCTGTGGGCCCAGTGACCCTGGCCCCGCCTCCTGTCGGCCCCAGTGACCCTGGACCCACCCCCTTCAGGCCCCAGTGACATTGGCCCCGCCCCCATCGGGCCCCAGTGACCCTGGCCCCGCCCCCTGCCCTGCAGCCACCAGCGCCCCCTGCTGGGTGTGTTCATAACTGCACCCAAGGGTGAACAGCGCCCAGCGGGGGCAAACTGCTGCGTTTGCTTTGTTGTTTGTTCTGTTCTCTTCCGTACATATTTTATACCAAACAACTCTTACTCCTTTCCCTGCATTTTTGCTTGGAAGACCTATAATTTTTGTAGTTATAATGATTTGGATGGTGGGGTCCTCTTTCCATTCTAGGAAGGTTCCCACCTACCTTAGCAGACACCTTTCCTTTTAAAACAGGACAGATTGTTAAAAAAAAAAAAAAAAAACAAAAAAAAAACAAAAAAAAAAAAAACCAAACCTGGGAAAATTTCATGATTTCATGTACTACATGATTTCACATATAAAAAGAAACCGGGCTATCTTTCCATTTCAGTGACATCTTCACAAAAGTGCATTAAAATTTGAATTCCACCCTTTTCTTCTCAAGCAGCACATTCCTTTGTCTTCAAGTACAAAAGCAACAAAGTCATAATAGGTACCAGTGGTGAAGAGGAGTCACATTTTCTTTGTCTGGTTGTCCAACATCATATCCTGCTTCTACCAGTTCTTTGCATCACTCTGGCATTCCATACCTTACAAGAGAAAAAAAATAATTTACTTCTAGTTTTTTCAATCTTCTCCAGTCTGGAGACAGTTGCATCCTAAATAAAAAAATCGGCTCAGTAAGCATCACCCAGCAGTTCCAAGCTGAGCCAATTCCACAGTGCATTCGAAGGAGACCTTGTAAAAAGAGGGGGGCTATGGCCTGTAGTAAAATTCTCTACTTTACAAACCTGCCTGAAATGCTTTTGTTTTATTTACAATAGTAGCTGCACATGATTTTTCTTCTTCCACTACAGGGAGAAAATGAAAGTGAAATGTTTCCTTTGCAAAAATGGAAGCTTTGTAACAATGGACGTCACACTTCTGGGGAAAATGTGTCTTGGCCCTTGGAGAATTGGCAGTCACTGCTCACAGGACATTAGAAATGGGATAATTATCACTCCCAGCTCAGCCTCCAATCCAGGGCTGACACACAGAGAGCTCTCTCCATCCCCTTGTGGTGGGGTCCCAGCTGGAAGGATCACAGCTCGGGTCAGGCCTTCAGGTAGAGTTTTGGAGATCCATTCAGGGTACAAGAGGGTTGGCAGCCCTCCCAAAAGAAAACTAAAATGAAAGAGCATTTGCATTTATGAAAAAAAAACCATTTTTTTCCCTCCCAAACCCTGTTTTGCTACATCAGGGCAGTAGAGAGAAAGCAGCACAGTTTTGTAGCTCCCACCTGGGTGCATTCCTGTAACCAGACAAGTTACTGTACTTTCCATGTCCATCAGTTGTTTTTAGGGTAGAGGAAGATATTTGGGGGGGGGGGGGGTGCACAATGGGCCCAACACCATGGCAGCAAGTCCAGGATCTCAACAGCTTTAAGTTGTAAATGAGCAGGAAACCCAAGAGACAAAGTCAGGATTTTTTTCTTATCCTGAAGGTGAAGTGGAGAAGGGAAAATTCAGAGCTGACAAAAACATACCTTATTGAGGTGCACAGCTGCAAGGAGAACTCTCCCTTGCTGGTCAGGAGGTGCCATGGGCATTCATTGTTTCTGTGTTAGAACGGCAAAGTCTCCAGAAGGGAGCTGGCTAGAAATGCCATTCTTTCCACCCAGTGTTCTAAAGCTCTGGGCCACAGGATGTAACAAAGTTATCAAGAATGGCTCCATTACATCACGCAACTGCTGAGTGCAAGACAGGGTTAAAGGCTGGCAACACCCAGGATTTTCCCTTGGAGTCCCTAGGGATGACTTTCTCTGGGGCTCCTTCCTCAGCAGTGAGGGTCTCCTCACACACTTCCTCTGCCCCAGCACAGGAGGCTGAGCCCGCTGGAGCATGGACTCCCTCCTAGAGTCCCTTTTGGCACCTGCACATCCCTGCACAGCTCCTTGGGATGCTGCTGTCCCCTGAATCGACACAGACTGCGCTGCATTTGCCTGCTGCTGATTTGAGGCAAAGAAAGAGTCCATCAGGGCTTGACCTGAAATGATGTTTTGATGCTTCTGGTTCTTCTCACAGCTTTGGCAGCGGAGCAACATCGCTGTCCCTGCCACCCACTCGCCCTTGGAATGCACACACAGGCCTGTGTGTCACTTCAGGTGACCCCAAGTGGCCTCGTCAGTGTGAAGGGGCAGCTGCTCTTTCACGGGTGCAGCTCTTGGCTCGTTAAAGCCCCTCCTACCTCTACTACAGCCTGTGCCTGAAGACACAAAACTACCATCCTGAAGGAAAGGCATCGAACGCTTGACAAAGCCTGAAGGGAACACTCTGATTACCCCTTTTCCCACCAGGTTTCTTTAGCTGAGGTTGCTTGATCCCCGGGAATGGGTTTTTTGTTGGTTTATTTTTCACATCCTCAGTCCTGCGTGGGACTCAGTAACTGGGTGCTGCAGAGGACCCTGCAGGCATCAAAGACACTTTCCCTGCACCCAAGGGTGGCACAAGGTCTACTCCAGCACTGGCCTGTGTGGTATTCACATGCCCTCTGAAGAGAGAAGCTGTGAGAGAAGCAGAGAAAAGAATGATCAAAATAATTCTTATCTCATTTGCTGCTCCTGTGTTTGTGCACATGTGGAATGTGTTGGAAGATTGTTTATCTGAAGGAGTTTGGTGATTGGATTCTGCTGAGAATTGTTCTGTTTCCTTGGCCGATCAGCAAAAGCTGTGTCCTGAGGGTCAGGAGACAGTCACGAGTTTTCTATAGTACCTTTAAGTATTCTTTGTTGTAAGTATTCTTTAGCATTCTTTGTAGTATAGTTATAGCATAGTATAATGTAATATAACATAGTTTTAATAAAGCGATTGTTCAGCATTCCAAAGCCTTGGAGTCAGATGCCAATCATTTCCATGCTCGGGGGTCGCCTGATAATTCGATAGGCCTGTCCGCGGGGTGCTTGGACTAACACCAGCGGATCGGATGTTGGCACTCCGAGGAGAGAAGCAGAAAGCGCCGCCACTGGAGGAAGGCTCCTGCCCAGCTGCTGCCGGGGCCCTTGACTCAGTGCGGGCTCGGCGCGGGCAGAGGCGAGCGGGGCGGGCGCGGAGCTCCGCACCCTCGGCCCCGCCACGCTGGAGCCTCGGGGCCGCCCAGCGCCTGCGGCCCCGGGCTAGAGGCGTGTGCGAGGCTGCCGGGAGGGAGGTGGGAGCGGCGCCGCTGGCGCCACGAGCCGCCGGTGCGCCCCTCCGTGCCACCGCCGCTACCGGGAACCTGCGCCCGCCCCTCAAATCGCAGGGGGATGGAGCCAGAACCGCCCCCCGAAATCGCAGGGGAATGGAGCCGGAACCGCCGCCCCAAAAGCGCAGGGGGATGGAGCCAGAACCGCCCCCCCCAAAATCGCAGGGGGATGGAGACCGAGCCGACTGCCCCAAAATCGCAGGGGATGGAGACCTAGCCGGCTGCTCCAAATCCGAAGGGGATGGAACCCCCAAATCGGTGGGGGGCGGAGACCACTCCCGGCCCAGCACAGGTAAGTAGGACGGAGAATGGCCGTGGGCTGCGAGGACGGCGACAGCACCGCCCCCCTGCAAATCGAAGCGCGACAAAGAGCCGCCCCCCCCCCCCCCCCCCAAATCTGAGGGGGATGGAGCCGGGGCCTGTCCCCCAAAATCGGAAGGGATCAAAGCCCACGCCGGCCCCTCAAAAATCAGTAGGGGGCAGAGACTACCCCTGCCCCCCCTAATCCGAGGGGGACTGAGAGCCCGCGCCAGCCCCCCACCAAAGCAGAAGAGGGGCAGCGACTACTCCTGTCCCCCTAAATCACACGGGCACAGACACACCGCCGGCTCCCCCCATATCGGAGGGGGACGGACACAGAGGACCCCCGAAAGCGGAGGGCGACAAAGACCGCCCCCAGCGCGGCAAAGGTAGGGAGGATGGAGAAACTCCCGAGCATCCCCCGGGACGCGAGGGACACAGACCCCTCGAGCATCCCCCCGGAAACCAGATAATATAAAATTAGCAGAAATGGAATTTTACAACACATTAAGTGCTTTGACTGATGTTCCCTCTCCCAACGAGTCACTTGTGATAAAAAAGCAAACAAATCGCAAAGCCCTGGCTCTCCCCGTGGGAGCGGAGGGCGGAGACAACCCCAGCCACCCCACAGGGGAGTGGTGGACCTAGGTGCCCTGCTCCCCCAGAGGGGAAAGGAGCTGGGAGACCCCTGAGCCCTCCCCCTAGGCGAGAGGAGGATGAAACCTGCTGGCAACCTCAAAGGCGAGGTGAGGATAGGAAAACCCCCGGCACCTCCAAAAGAGAGAAGGACGGAGAACCTCCCGCCCCCCGGCCAAAGTTAAGGACAAACGCAGATGCCCTCCGTCCCTCCCCTAAAAGGGGAGGAGTATGGGGACCCCCAAGCCACCCGAAGGAGGAGAGTGGATGAAGGTTCCCCGGTCCCCCATAGGGCAGATGAGGATGGAGAGCACCCAGGCCTCCCCCGTTGGGGAGAGGAGGGCACACACCCCCAGGCACCCCCAAAAGGGAGGCGCATGGAAACTCCCCGGCCACCCCAAAGGGGAGAGGAAGACAGGGAAGCTGCTGTGCCCACCCCCTGCCTTCCCCAGACATCCCTTCAGGCTGTGGGCTGCTCACAGGAGCAGCAGCTTTGCAGAAAACCATTGCGGGTCACGCTGAACAAGATCAACAGGACAGCAATGGGCATTTGCAGCCACGCAGGGCAGAGATTCCCTGGGCTGCATTAGGAGGAGTTTTGCCAGCAGGGTGAGGCAGCTGAGAACCAGGCTCTTCTCAGGGCTGTCCAATGATGGGCAGGAGACAATCAGCAATTGCAATAAAAAAGAAAAAAAAACTGCAATAAAAAAGAAAAAAAGAAAATGCATTTCAACAGAAGACAAAAGTGATTTTACTCCAAGAGTGATTGAGCACAGGCACAGATTTCTCAGAGAGGTCATGGAGTCTCTTTCCTTGGGGATATTTGAAACAGGATATTTGGCAGCCTGGGCTGGCTGATCCTGCTTTGTGCAAGGCTTTGGACTAGGCAGTCTCCAGAGGTACTCAGCCTTAGTAGTTCTCTCATTATGTTATTTAGGTTTACTTGCTGGTAGGCAAAGTTTATGTAAGAGATAAAGAAGTGTGAAGTTTCTTTATAGCCGTTCTGATGTGGTCCAATCAAGAGCTCATTGTAGCAATCATCACCAAACAGCTCAGCTCCACTCAACATTTTGGTAAATTAGCTGAAATTCAGCAGCTCATCTGTCTTCACTTCGAAACAAAGAATTAAAAAAAAAAATCCTTGGAAGCAAAGCAGATAAAACCAGATCTAGGTGGCAATAATAATAATAAATGTATCTCTCTGAGCAGGGCCTTATTGAAGTACCTCCCTTTGCTCTTTCTTGGGAGCAAAGCCATGCAGGCAGCTGGCTGCCAAGCCCCTTCCACGATAGCAGGAATCTTAGAAGCAAGTAACCATAGAATGGTTTGGTTTGAAAGGGTCCTTTAAACCAAAAACACCAAATTGAACGCCAAATCTTCCTCAAAGACCATTGCCATAAGTTTCTGAGGCTCAGTTATTTACCACAAGATGCCCACACAGGAAGGACCTTTGCCAACTGCAATTCTACTTGGATTGCAACCCCCCTCCAAAGTGCAATTTTCTTCAGAAAGAGGAGTTAGCATTCCTTCTTCTTTACAAAAAAAAAATTTTAGTGAGTTTCTGCTCCTCAGCAGAGAACCACCACACACTAGATCACTCACAGTTCTTCTTACTCATGCGAAGGTTAAACAATTTTCATCCTTTTCTTCAGCCACTGCTCTTGCTGCTTCTTTACCACAGATGAGGAAGCCTACTCAAAAATTATACATTTAGTCATGACTGGTTTGCCCCAAGCCTTGCAACTCTGTTACTTCCTCAGCCTTCCAGACCCATTAGTTTTGGAAAAACTTCTGACGGATCATAAAACCAGTATCTGTGGCCATTTCATGAGCAGCGTTGGTTCAAGGAATTTTTTTGATTCCATGTGAAAGAAAAAGCTTAAGTCATCTCACAGTCACGTCAGTGCAGAGCAGCTTAAGGGGAAAATACAGAACAGCAGTTTGGAATGATGAGGGATGAGCTCTGTAATTGAAAATTTTCATTACTGGCATGTTAGCTAGTGAGGTATTGCTAAAACTTACTTTGTCACTTCAGTTGACTTCCTTGATGCATTCAGTGGTGGGCCAGGGAATCAGCTGCACCTCCATCAATTCCATCCAAGAACTCAGACCCACCACACTGAAGGATCCATGCAGCCTGTGGCTTTTGTGAGAAACAACTGCTCACCTTAAAAATTTAAAAAAGTTTATTAAACCTTGACAAAAATACAACAAAAGGAGTACATAAGGAAAAATTCACAGTTCTAGGAGCTGCCCACATGGCCAGTGCATCTTCAAGATGGATGCTCAGTCTTTTATATCCCCGGGTGTTGCATCAGCCAGCCCTGGCCCCTCCCGAAGTCTGTCAGTCAGCTCTTCTTTGCCATTTATCGGTGGAGATTGCTTTCTTGTGACTTGATTGGAGATCAGGTGTTGCCATGCCTCACCCCCTAAGCACCAAGCTTTTCCATTCCCAGCTGCCCCAGGTAAGGGACACATGTGCACGACTTCTTTTTACCTGTCCTAGACAACCCCAGCTGTCTGATGGTCACAGTACAGGGGAGAAAAGGGAACCATGGGGAGAGCAGAGGACATCTAAACTACAATAACATAACTGTACATCACTAAAGCTTTTCTTAATATATTCACACAATGGTTATCCCTTAATTGTGAGAGCCAATCATCTCATTATCCACTTTGGACCCCTCATTACAACTTGAGAAAGCTGGTGCTTGTTGTGTTAAGAAGGGTCAGGAATTATCTTCAGTATAGTATTTTCCTTGGTCTCTGAAATAGCCTTTGGCTTGTTTCAGTCTCATTTCATCCTTTCCCACATTGCATTTATTCTTGTTCACTTGTAAAATCCCTGGAGTTTTTGGACTGCAAGGCAAGAAGAGCTAAATGTTGGCATCTGATACTCGCTTCTTATATCTCTAAAGGCCTTCCAGAACATGAAGCAGTGGTTTGTGCCCTGCCTGGAAGATGGCTTGGGAAAGGGTTGCTGTCCTAAAGGGGGACATCAACCAGACAATGAACAGAGCACCCTCTTCCCCAGAAATTAAAACTCTGGCAATGACAGCCAGCAGGCTCAAGGAATCCCACAAGTGTGCAGTGTGGAGAAATTTGTCTGACTGGGGACAAGGTGTGGATGGATGACTCCAGATATCACTTACTGCCTCAAATTGGAGCCAGCTGATTGCTCCCATGGGGAGTCCACTCATTCCTCTGGACCCTTCCACTTTATTCTGTTCTGGAGGCACTAAAAGGCATTCAAGGCATTTGTGCCCTGGAAATTGAAAGGTGTATCACAGCTGGTTTTGGTGAGGGTGATCCCAATTCTGTGTGTGCATGATCTGCCTGACACATGGCACATGCCTGATGGCTGTTAGTATGCCTAGAACAATTTTAACTGACATCTAGGATGTGTGGAAATGACACAACTTACCCCATTCTTGTTGGCCATGATAAAACTTCAAGGGAATTAAACCATTTCCAAGACACTTGCTTGGAGCCATCTTTGATTTGCATATCCAAACACCATTAAGTGAGTGAGAACAGTGAGCAGAGACATCAGTGAATTTTATCTTCACCTTTGTTTAGCAGAGTCCTTCATTGTGTCATCAATGCTCTTTTAAATGCAGGAGAAGGTTGTGGGAAAGGGAAGAAAAATCTGGCTGCAGTGAAATATAAAAGAATATCTGCCCAAGTAATTTTTATGTGTGGACCCTTCCTTAATAAAACAAAACAGACAAAATATCTGCTTAGTTATAAATAGGGAATGATAAAAGAAAAAAGAAAAAGAAGTAGAGAAGAAATTGCTTTTTTTTTCTTTTCTTTCTCTTAGAATTCAATTGTATTAAAAAGATACAATGGTTAAGGAAATGCAAATCATAAACATTAGACCCCAGATATGGGTCTGTGGTACTTAGTCACCTCATTATTCTATTTTGAAGTCAGTGTGAATTAACTGGCTCTATTTGGTTTGGGGACTTGAACTCCAGCTCTGATTTTCTGGTCCACATTTCACTCTAGCAAACTCCTCAGCATCTGAGGAGCACTATCAGGAGGGTAATCCTGTCAGTATCCAGTAGCTGCTGTTAAAGCTTTCTTGGTGTTTTCCCTGCCTCTGTCTGAATCTTTGTACCTTCCCCCCAGCTTGGGACCCCACCTGTGCACCACAAGCTGCTCCTTAAAAAAAAAATTAAAAAAAAAAAAAAAATCACCAGAAGTGCAGGCCTTCCCACAGGAATTTTGGATGGACCACATTTATAAGGCCTCCATGGGGAAAAATATACTTTTGGTCTGGAATTAGGCAAGTACCACTGGAGCAGCACAGCTCTACAGCCTAGCTGGATTTTTCATATGAGCCATCTTTCAGAGCTGTATAAATAAAGAGAAGTGGATTCTGGTATTTAAGTGGCCTACAGAATTATTGAGTGATGTCCACCTACCCACTATTATTATACATACCTCCTCTCTATGGACACAGATGCTAATGCTTATGTTAGCTGGTCTAAATTTTCTACTGCCATTTATCAGGAAGTGAGCACTAAGTTGGATTTGGGAGCAGGTCCAAATTTAGCCAAGGCAGTTTATTTTCCAAAGAAAATACTGTTGACAATAGAATCGGAGTTTACAGACTGGATTTTCTGAATGCACAGAGACATTCAAAATCTGCTTCCTCAAATATGGAGTAAATGCACAAACTGGCCTCTACATACCATCCTAACATGGTCCCTGTGTATTTATGTACATTAGACTGTATTTTTTCTGGTGCTTTTGAAAAAAAGGCTCAAGGTGAAGGATTTCAGCAGCTCACAAGGTTTAATGTTGCGTGGCACCGTCTGATTTTTTTTGCAGGCTTATTTTGGCCAATATTTATTGAATTTTATGGAAGAGCTGTATTTTGTTTACATTCTGGCTGGGATTTTGAGATCCCTTCACCAGACACCCACAAATACCTAACTACTTCTAAAAGTACAGGTTGTGCAAAAAGAAGCAAGTGACAGCCTGTCAAAGCCACGTTAAAGGGAACAGAGTGTTACTGAAACTCTGAAAGATCCAAGGAGCTCCACGATCCTGCAGTTTTGGTGGCAGTGAGGGACTTTGCAGGATCTGCCCAGCCTTGGTAATTTAGCATAGGCTGTAGGAGAAAGACCTGGCAAGACCTAGAGAGGCTTCTGGAGTCTCCAGGAGAAAGGAAAGAGAAGGAAACACAAGGCTAAATCTGGGCTGAGGCTCTTCCTTGCTGCACAAACCCAACTCACACAGAACAGCAAAGAGTCCATCCAACCTAAAAATCTCTCGAGCAAAATCACAGCAGAACAATAATAGGAAAAGAGCCTTGAAAACCTTTCCTTGCTTCTTAAAATAGCTCTTCCCTGTGTGCCTGCTCACTTGCCCTCTCCACCATTTACTGCCAGCTGTAGCAAGTAATAAAGAGGGATTTTCATGCTGGGACAAACATGCAGAAAGGAAAACATTTTACATTTTTCTTTGCCAGTATGTACATTTCTGAGTAAATATTATTAAAGATACTTGCATGAGTGACACAACTTCTTCTCCTGGAAGCCAGATGACTTTTTCTGGTTTTATTTGCAGTTGACAAGATCGTGTCTGGTTACGGTAGAGCAATAAAGTAATTATTCCCTGATGAAATTATAAGACAAGGCTTCATTTTACAATTATCCATGAACAGACTGAAGAAGGTGATGTTGTATAAACATCAAAGAAAGAACATTTGTCAAATATCAATCACTACAACATATTGTGTGAAAGGGAAAACTAGCTTAGACTCTTTTAAAGACTTGTGCTTTTCATTTTTAAATTTGATTTAATTTTGAAACCAAAAAAAACTTGACTCAAAAAACTCTACCAAAACCAACAAACAAAACCCAAGATCAGTTTGAGAAGAATTTTAAAATCAGCATACGAGGCAAAAATCCTTTCCAGAAAAAAATTTGTCTAGACCAGGGAATCAGGACCACTCCTGGTTAGACTTGTGCCAAACCCATTCAGAATCAGTGGTGTCCTCAAAGGATTTCCTTAACTTTTATAATGTTACAGCACATCCCAGTCTTTCTCTTTAGTTTGCGGCTTGTTTTGTGATGGAAAATTGTCTTTCCAGAAGGGCAGCATGAGCTTTAGTTTTATAAATATCCACCTCCATAATTAAGATTTATGTTTATAAAAATATTTATACTTCCTCTTCTGTTAGGAGAGGAAAAAATATATTTTATAATTAGGCAGGAGCAACAAACAAGATGTGAGATTGCATTATTAGCATGTGTGAATTCAGAATAGGAAGCCCTGTGAAACTTTGCTTGGGAAAAAAACGTCCTGGGCTTGCACAGTAGATGACTGTTAACTTGCCAGTGTCAAAATACCAAGAGTTACCATATTAGTTCACTATGGGTCAGTCATTCCCCAGCAGTGGGCACTCAAGTGTTAGTTAGGTCTCACTGAGCCTCTGACATCAGTGATCCCTGGGCCTTTTCCATGTGTTCTTCTCTTCCAGACAGGTTAGCATAACAGCAAAGAGACATGTAAAGAAATGAAACTAAAATATAATTAAAAGGAAACAGCATTGGAGAGATTTTTATTTATGTATCTGTACAAACATGTCTGTGCATGTATTTATCCCCAACAACAGCTTACCTTCTTAACTTCACTGACTTTCACGATTACCAAATTTGAAAATTTATTATTCCAGAGAGATTAATATATATTCTAAAAATGTTTCTTTATGGCTGAACTAAAATTTATAGTCTTTAAAAGAGCCCCTAAGATTAAAGAAATTGTTCAATCTAATTACCTTCTAGTGCTGCACACCAGCTTTAAATTCTAGCGCATAAGATAAAAGCAGGTGCTTTGCATTAAAATTCCTGGACACCACCTCTTACACAATAATTACTCTGAGGTTTAGTCTTTGGATGCTGCTACTTTGAATAAGCAAACTGAAGTTTGTTTAAGCACTAGTTTAACCAAGTGAGGTTCAGAACGTGGTCAGGAACCTGCATAAGTGTAGGTGCTGGTTAGCCAGGGGGTACAAATTGCAGTATGTGTTACTTCTGTTCAAAAGGCTTTTTGTTCATCAATTAAGGCTCAATAGTTCTCTACTTTTGAACAAAATTATGCAAATTTACTGTCTTCTGACATCGAGGAAATGCTTGTGAAGTCTTCCTCCTAGCGAAGTGCCAATAATTAATAAATGTCTTTTTCAGTTTGAGCATTTCTGCTAACAGGGTACAGCCACTATAACAATTAGTGCATACCAAGGCAAGCACCACCCTTTAAGAAGTGAAGCCATAACCCTTTAAAAGTGAATTTATGACCAGCTGATGTGGTTTTAAGTGTGTGATGCTGCCAAAAGGGTTAGCCCTGCCTTCCCTGCACTCACAAATACTGAGAGAAGAGTCCTTATTTTGTCATTTCTTTCCTCATTCTCTGTGGACAAGTGTGATCTGCTGGGACTGGCCTGTAAGTCCCCAAGGCAGCTCAGAACACCAGGGGATGTGACAGAAACAGCCACTGTATGGTCAGCAGAGAATGAAACTCCCACATGCACCCGCCAGATCCCTCGTGGGTTCTTATCCCAGCTGTAAATCTGGTGAGTGCTGAGTGAACTGGGTGTGGGTGGGTGATGATCCCTGAGCCCCAGAGAGACTTTTGCTGTCCTTTGTCATGTGTTACCACATGAGCCTCCCTGCACGGACACCCCGTGGCAGGGACCTGCTGGACAGATGGCTGCTGCTGGTGGATCTTGCCCTGGGTGCACAGCCTCATCTACAAGCTCACAACCAGCAGTGTGGGATGGCTTCAGGCCCAGCCAGGCCGTCTGTACCTCTTAGAGGCTTTAAATGAGCCCTGTAAGTCACCCATCACCTCCAGGCCACACTGCTGTGAGAAGGGAGTTTTCTGTAAAGCATTCAGCTGCCTTCTGCAGGCTGGCTCACCTTGGCACTCTGGGTGCACAGAGGATACACCTTACCATCAAAGCTCCCAGATAAACAGGAGCAGAGGCTCTGTGCTTGCAGGCAGCCTGTCAGGCCCTCACAGGTGCAAACAGTTTCAGTGTTCAAGGCTAGGCTTAATTTGCTGGGCTGTCATTGGGCTGCTCAGGTTAACTTTTGTGATCTGCCTGACACAAGCAGCATGTGGTTGGCTTGCCCACTATCATTTAGTAGCTTTGTACACCCACAGTCCCACCCATCATGCACAGGTACAGGTTTCTCTCATAGCTGTGTTTCTCTCTGCTTGTACTTCAGTACTTTCCTGGTGACACTTTCATTCTGACAAAAACCACACTTCTGAAGAACTGCCATAGGAGGGCTCCCGTGTTTAAAGTTTCCAGAGAGGAGCACACTGGCAGTGCATGCAAAGGGCTTTATTTCCCTTCACTCCTCCTTTCAGCACTAGGGAGGTCTGGCTCACACATACCAGGGAACAAACAGTTGTACTTTGAGCCACTCATCGTGGCTGCTATGACCAGGTTGTGTTGCACTGAAGGTCACTCTTGATGTCTGTCCCATTATATTGCTGTTCCCCTGGCCTTCATAATTTCCCAATATTTCCAAACTTAAACTCCTGGTGGGCTAAGTTGGATGATATTCTTAAAGAACCACATGATGGAGGCCTGTAAAATGAATTTGCCTAATTCACTTTCACTGGCTGAAGCAATTTCTTTGCTCCAGCTTAACCAGATGCAATTGCTTTATCTTCCTGGTCTTCTTATCAGATAGGACTAACCTATCTGGATCACTCTGAAGCAGCTGAATGAATCAGGAAGGAGTTCCAGGAATGCTACAACCCACTGGTCTGTTCAGTTTGTCCATGGGGTAAGACAGCTCAGCTATGACAAAGGCTCTGACCCAGGATCCTCACAGAAAAGTTTAGCTCCTCAGAGTGGTTTAATGAAACAATTTCCTGTCCAAAGATGCAAACACTAAATGCCTTCTTTTGAAAAGGCTAGAAGTAAAGAGCAGAAAAAAAGAGATGTGGAAATGTGAACTTCTACATTTTTACTCCCCTTCTTTTTCTGTATGAAAATTTCTAGCACATCTTAAAACTTCTAACACAAGATCTTTTCCATTTCTTTCTCACTAAGTCAATTTTTCTCTAGACACAGCAAAACAAGCTCCATTTATTAATGTGAGCTTGTCCCAGGGTCTGGTTTTGCCAAGTCTTGAGCGTTAGAAATCCCCTAAAAATCCTTTCCTTCTCATCCATCCTCCTAGCCTTCCTCTCCCACAACATACACAAGACACTTCCTTAAGGTTTGCTCTGAGATCAGACTTTCCTCAGGATGTTCAGCCTCAAAGCTTAAGAAACACTGCAACACATTAGTCACCTCCCTCACCACAGTTCCCAAACACCAGCAAGCCAGACTTGCAGCTGATGCAATTCATCAGCATTACCCTGTCAAGTTTCACCGAGGACCTGACCCACAGCCACTTGCTGGCCTTGTTTTGTGGGTAACCAGAGAGGCACTGTGTGCAAAACAAAAGTGTGTGCAAAACATCATCCTGTATGCTTAGGGTCATCTGAAGATTAAATTTTTGCTTGGAGTCAGATACAGATAAAAAGGAGGGGATATGTGTGTATGCCTGTTACAGAGATTTGTAGAAGTGTGTTGATAATAGTATTATCCTGTAGGAACATCTCTTTGCCTTCTGTGTCCCACACTACTAGAAATAATAAAAGCATGTACAAGAAATGTCAACAGAGGGAATACATACCAAATGATATTTACTTAATCACGTGTGAGAACACTGCAGTGAATACAATTCACTCAAGGTGAATTAATTTTTTTCTTTCCCCTTGTGTCTGGATTTCCAGGTTTTCAATGCCATTTGCAAGAGGACAGTTTGTACAACAGAGCTGTGGTGTCTGTCCTGACATGGGGCAGCTCCTGCCCCTCATGAGACAGGACACAGGGTAGGGACTGTACGTGTTGCTTACGCAGTGGTGACACTCACATTCCCCTGAGTAACAACACACTCGCATTCCCAGCACATTCCAGAAGATAACTCTGTATAAAATGCTATCTAACTCCATTGTCACCTAACTCAGTACAAACAAAGGGTGAAATCAGGAGAGATTAATCAATCTACAGGGAATCACATCTTAAAAAAATTCTAATCAGCTTCCCCGTAAAGCCCAGCTGTGTTTTCTGCTCGTGTTTTTCTCACTGGATGTGCAAGTTAATATATTCCTAAATAATTTTCCAGAGAAGTTTTGTTTTGTTTTCCAGTTTCACAGAATGGTCAAATGGATTTTCCTCAGACTTTCTCCCAGAAGCCATTGGCTGAACATAGTGATGGAAAATTTCAGCCTAGAAAGTAGAACCTTTCAGAAACTCAGGAGCAAGGGAAAACACTGGACTTGGAATAAAAACTGTTTTGAAGCCTTAACTACAATACTACGTCAACAGCCATGTGGGTGCTATGGTACAGACATAGCATTGATTTACACACGCAAGTTTTGAAGCTGAGGCAATCAGTGTTAGTTATTTTATGGACCAGTAACACAAGAAAAACAGAAGATGCACACAGCTGGGTTGTGCTGCTGGCCTGATTTGACTCACCAGACTTTCTCAGGAAATGCTTGAGCGTGTTTCATTCAGTAGGTTCAGCCGGCAAGCCTGGACAGAGCACCCCTCTGCTGTTTGATGTGGTTCCTGGGGCTTGCACATCCTTTGTATCACACAGGCTCGTGGGCGCTCAGGGCAAAATGAAATTGGCTGATGATTAAATGGCAAGCAAATACAGTGGCACCCTCCAGAAGTCCTCTGATACTATTAGAACATACAAATCAGAGCCTTTGTGACAAACTCATCTCTCAGTTCACTCCCAGAAACCACATGATGGTGCAGAGGATGAGAAGGAGCAAATCTAAGGCAAGAAACTTGGTAAGCACTCATGGAATTTAATCCTCTCCAGGGACAGTGTCATTCATCTTCTGTATGAGAATCAGGAGAGAACTTGCTTGTAGGGGCAGGCAGCAAAATCATTTGGAATCATCCTGGATTTGTGATGTAGCCTTCCCATTTTGCTTTTCACCCTCTGTGAAAAACTTCTGCTGATAGGTAAGAGGGGGTTTGCTAACACAGCCTTTGCCATTGGATTGCAGCTCACACCGCTTCATATAGAAGAACTCTGAAGCCTAATTATGCAAGGACAAGTTGTCCTGATTTAGGGCAAATTTGGGAGGAAACCTCCAAAGGGGTTCCTCTAGAAAGCAGATTCAAGCAGCCCCTTCCCCAATTGGTTCGGGAAAATATTTCCTTGGAGAAAAGTGGAAAAAGAAAACCTGTTTATTTAATGGGCAAAGCATTCACCAGCACGAAAAAAAAATAAAAATTGAACAATATTAGACAATAAAAGCTCTTGCCAATCTGAAGAGATGGATAACAAACTCAGGAAGTCCCTTGGTGGGCTGTAGCTCAGCTCACTCAGTCTCTGGTCAGTCCCTCCAGTGCTGGAAATGCCACGGCCCAGGCCCGGCCCGGTGGCCACAGGTGGAGCTGCCGCTGCTCTGCTGGGTGTTCTGTCCAGAGCAGGTTTGAACAGGTCCAAGAAAAAGAAAAAAAAACACAGTCCAGGGAACTTCTCTGCCTCAGCTAGCTAAAAACTAACTAAAAGCAAAGGAGAAGCTCTGTCCTGCTGTCTGTCCGTGCTGCAGACAACACAGCCCAGGAGAAGGATGCAGGGGAACAAGTGCAGTTCCTGAAAACAAACTGCGCACTTCTTCTCTCCCCACTTCCCTCTCAGAACCAGCCTAAAAGGTGCAAAACTTATTTCTGGGCTAAACAAACAATACAAAGATCATAAAGTCACCCCAGCACACAAGTGCTCATAGAATAGCAATTACCATTCCTTCCATACTGTGGAACAATTATTGCTCTCTTATAATACCAGCAGCAGCTCAGGGAAAACCCATTTGCTGCTGATGCAGTTTGAAGGAGGAAAAATAGTTAACATAAACAGAAGCAACCTAAACAAAGTGGTCTTTGGCCTCAGTGGCCAGAGCTCCTGTGTTAATTTACAGCTTGGACCACCAGTTGCCAAGATGCTTTTTAGTCTTCAGGTTGGTGAAGCGGTTTTGGGTTCTGTGCAAAAGGTGGTTATTTTTTTGTAAGCTTTGATCTGCAATGAAAAAAATCCAACATTTTTCATTTTACATTTAAAAGGCAGAATATATAGCCATTCCTTTGAGAGTAAGGGAGGGATTGATTCTTGCATAAGCGTAGCATAAATACCCAGAGAAGAGAAAATGTATGTTCCTTACCCTAAATGCTTGTGGTTGCTTTGTCATTCTTGTTTCCATTAGAGGGTGCCCTTGTTTCAAAAATTTCGCAGTCTGGGGTTTCCTCCATCAAAGGGCTGCCTTTAAAGCAGGTCTTCAAGTTAGGTGGTCCAGTCCAGTTAGTAAATGCTAAGCAAGGTAGAAGACAGCATGATTAAACAAGATAGCGTTACTTATTTTCCCTGCTGTACAAATCAAGAGCACTGCAGACATTAAAGATCAGGAGGCAGCAGCTGCTCTCCTTGGAGTCTCTCATTACACAGACCCTGTACAGAGCCTCATCAACAGGCTAAAACCACTTTTCACAGTTTCATTCTTTCTTTTGAGTGGGAAAAAGCCAAAAGACTGTTTACATTTGCATTTTAAAGTCCATTTATACAAAAAACCTTCCGCTTTGTACTGAATATGGGAAAGAAGCTGCATCTGATATTTATAAGACTACAACTAGGTGCATTTTAAACAAACCAAATAAAGTACAATCAAGCACTGGATAGTTTTTTCTACTGTCACATTGACAGCAATGGCTCAGTGCTGGAAGAGGAGATGCTTGATCTCTGCAGCTGTCCAGCCCAATAACCTGCACAAGAAATCCTCCTTCCTGCAGACCCTTCCATCTAAAAGCCAGCAGGATATTACTTGAGGGAGATGCTGGCACAAAAGGCACAACACAGCTACTTTCCGTTCCTCTCTTCCCTTCTGTTCTTCCCTTCACTGTTTCTGTAGACGATGAAAATTGCCATCAACTGTCCTTCAATAGGTGTCCTCCTTCTTCCTGATGTCATGAAGCCTCTATCCCAGCTCTATCTTGACAATCCATATGGATGCATTTTTTTAAGTGCTCAAACTTGAATGATTTTAAGAAGAGATAGCAACAATGACATCGGGTTCTTGGAAGTACAGTGTTGGCTAAACACACTCACTATTTGGGAATCTTACAGCTAAACTTGTCTGCATCTGCCTTAGAGAAGAGGCAGTTGACCCTTCAAGCATTGTGGAAGCCCACCCCACCCCCAAGATTCAGCTGCAGGCTGAGGAGAAACCAAACTCTCCCACTGCTTCAGTTTCAGGCTGCTGCATTTGCAAGTGACACTCCTGGCTATGATTTCTACCAGTGTTCAGCAGCAGCTGTGCCCCCAGCTGGGAGCTTTCACTTTCTATTTTTAAAATCAGTGAAATCAGGAGCATATGTGGCCTATGATTTACCATGTATTTTAATAATAAAATCCACTCAGCAGAGTATCAGTAATTCTATGCAGGAGATGATTTGCTCACTAGGAGATCCTTTATCAGGGTTTAATATAGCTGCTTCTATTGGGGGACTGATGTCCTCTGCAATTTGCCATAATCAAAGTGTACAGTACATCACACAAAAACCTAAATCATACAGAGTTTGTTGCCCAGGACCAGGCTCAGAAACAAATAAGTGAAAATAGCTTCTCACTTTGGTGCAAAATTGGAAACAGTGCATGAGAGCCACTTACATCCTAGATACTCTCTTATTCCTGGATTGTGACAACAGTTAGTGAACACAATATATTTTGACTCACATTTGTGAATTTAAGTGGTTTGTTCATTTAAGTGCGCATTTACTTTAAGCACTGTTATATTTTCAGGTGACAACTATTTCTAGCTAGAAGACAAAATGCAACAGAAGGAGGAGGGAAAAAAATGTAAATAATATCTGGCTAGGGGTGAAAAGAAAACTGATACGAATGGCAAAGGAACACTGTAGGTGATTTAATTTTTTCTTACCATAAGCAAGAAGACAAGTCTTTGGGACTTACAGTGTCAATTCATAATGTTTTTGTTTTTTCCCCTTACCTCTTAGAATTGGGACTACTTTTTTCATTTCAGAGGTGTAAACCACATGTGCTACAGCCTAATCTGGGTGTCCATCAGAACCAGGCCTGCTTCTGACTTGGGCTGCTCTAATGTCTACATCAAAATGTTTTGGAATAATTTTTTGTTGAAGTCAGTAGAGTTACATGTGCAGCCTGTAACAAAAGCTAGAATGGCAAATCACACAGGTCCTGAAAGAAACACAGGACATTTCAAGCACCTCTACACAGGCAGGTAAGCAACTAATTATATAGCAACCCTTCTGGTGTTCCCATGATGGGTAAAGGTTCTATTTTTTGCCAAGGGACCTTTTTATGTTAATTTTTTTCCCTATGTGAGTTTAAAAGGCCACCCAGAGCTTTCTACACTCTGTCCCAGGGATGCTTAGAAGACTTGAGTAGGCTTATGAGGTTGGTTCTGTTTATGTATGACCTCTGATGTTCAAAGAGTGTCTATTTCTCATTTGCTTTGCCTTATTATGATCTGCTGTAATCAGTTAAGCCTTTAGGTTTCCCTTGGGGACCATTCATCCTCCTCTGGAAGTGCCAACACAGAGGAAATGTGTCCCTGAGGTGCCTCTGAATTGCAAAAGCACCAGGTCTTGCAAAGGTTTCTCATACATTCTCTGTATATTTGCTGTCAGACTATGCCCAACAGGCTTTCCCCTTCTTGGAAGTGTTATGTGGACTAAAACCTGGTCAGGTCTCCATTCCTGGTGTACCTGACGATGGCCATTCCTGGTGTACCTGATGATGGCCTTATTGTCACTCTTGGAATGAAACAGGGCTACAGTTGGTGGTGATCTCCTTTAATGACCAATCAATTTTATATTCAGTTTCTCAGTAGTGTTTATATCACTGCACCATGCTGTAATTGTTGTTGTTGCTGCCTGGAATGGAGAGTTGAGGAAGAGGTAGAAAAATCCTGCCTACCTACCTGTGTAGAATTTGTCACATCCCATTTATAATTTCAATACAATAGTGCATGGAAAGTGACAAGAATAAGTGTTCAGATGACTGTTTCAGGGCCTTACATCTAGAATCTGTGAAATGATATCTTTGACTTGGAGGCTTGAGTGTGAATGAGATGGGCAATGAATTCTGTCCACAGGACTAAGATGTCCTGGCAGGATAACCAGGGAAAGCTTGCCAAGCTGCTGCCTAGCTCACAGGTATACAGAGAAGCCAGCATCTAAGAAAGAAAGGCCTGCACCTTTCAACAGCTCTAAATTCATGTGGAATATAGTGATGTCAAGCCGAAAAGACTGGATCCTGTTGGCAAACACCAGGAGTGGAACAAAACTGATGAGAATGATGTGGACAAAGCTGCTACGTTGAATATCTCTAGACCTTGAAGCCAGAATTGTATTCCCAGTGTGCTCTTCCCTGCTTTGAAGCTTCTGGGAATGGTATTTTTGACAGGTTTAACCCAAAGGTTAGCTGGTGAAAAATAAACACAACCTCATAGCATCATATTTGGCTTCTGCTCAGTCATCAAATTGTATTTGTGTCTTATTCGCTTCTCCTCTCAAAATATTTCCAGCTTTCATACTCAGCCAGCTATCTGTAAAACTCACCAGTAGTAGCTATCGCACTGGGACCACTTTGATGTCTTCCTTAATGGCACGGACAAAGGGATCAAGGGCACCTCCAGCAGGTTTGCAGATGACACCGAGCTGAGGGAGCAGTGGCATGCCTGAAGGACATCCACAGGGACCTGGACAAGCTTGAGAAGTGGCCCATGGGAATCCCATGAGGTTTAACAAGGCCAAGGGTAGTGCTGCACCCGGGTCAGGACAACCTCTGGGATCAATCCAGGCTGGGTATGAGCAGATGGAGCAGCCCTGGCAGAAGGACTCTCTAGTTGAGAGCTGGCCCTGCCCCGGCCACGTGCACTATGACCCAGATCCCCCCTGTGCTGGGCTGAGCCCCCAGCGTGGGCAGCACGGGAGGGGAAGGGAGGGGGGATTCTGCCCCTCTGCCCTGCTCAGGAGAGACCACCCCCTGCCCTACAGAGCTGCCTCCAGCCCCAGGGCCCAGCACAGGAAGGACATGGAGCCAGTCCAGAGGAGGGACACCAAGATGATCAGAGGGATGGAGCAGCTCTGCTGTGAGGAAAGGCTGGGAGAATTGGGATTGTTGTGCCTGGAGAAGGAAAGGCTCCAGGGCACCTTTCAGTACTTCAAGGGGACCTATAACAAAGATAGAGGCAAAGTTTTTAACAAGGCGTTTTGCGACAGGACAAGGGACGATGTTTTTAAACTGAAGGAAGGTCAATTTAGATTAGACTTGAGAAAGAAATCTTTTACAATGAAGGTGGTAACACTGGAATAAGTTGATCAGTGAGGTGGTAGATGCCTCATCCCTGGAAAAATTCAAGGTCAGGTTGGATGGAGCTCTAAGCAACCTGATGTGGTTGAAGATGTCTCTGCTCATTTCAGGGAAGGGAGGAGTAGCTGACCTTTAAATGTTCCATCTGATCCAAACTATTCTATGATTTTATGATCACTGTCCAGGGCACCACCTATTTACAAGAGCAGTGCTCATCATTCAAAACCATCTGCTCAGTTCTGCCCAGAATTTAGTAAACAAGGTTCTGGAGAACCAAGCAAATGCTTTAGCTTTTACAACATTAGATCATCTGATGTAGATATGGTCTACTCACTTAGAAGTGGAAATTGAAAAGTAGCTTGGTAAATAACGTCCCATGCTTGAACTTTCTTTGGCAGTGGGATAGATAAGATAATGTGATGGAGCTTTTCCATCTCTGGTTTCTAAAGTCACCATAGGATTCAGGAAATAGTGAGTCAACAGGTTAGCAGATACTTCTGTTTGACTGTTTTGCTGGCTCCTTTACTGGCTCAGTATCTCCTGGTTACCCTGGGAATAAAAGAAAACCCCAAAACATATGATGCAAGTAGGGAGACACAGAGATCCGAGACAAATGAGGTTAAATAAAACACACTTCAGAAGGTAATTAATTCTGAACTGTGCTTCAGGTTGTCTGGTGGAGCTGGTTCAAAAATCTTCCTGAACCAGGCACATGAAATCAGAAACAGAGTTTTTATCCACGTAAAATGCCTTCCATTTTGACAGAAAATTGACTGTCTTTCAGACCACAAAGTCAGCATCCTTTCCAGAGGTGGACATGCATGAGGATTGCCTGATTTTTATTAGTTAGGACAGGAAAGTGAAGGATTAGTGGTTGAAGTAACAGTTAGTCAAAGTCCTGGATTAGTTTGTGTGCAGAGATGCACTCAACATTGCCAATGCATAAGAAAACTCCTGGTTTTTGAAGCCTGAAGGTTTCCTACAACAGGTTACCAACTGTTTACCAATTTCTTTGACAAATAGAAACCTACAAGGCGATAAAAAGAAAGTAACTTAGTCATATTCACTTTTTGAAGTGAGGTAGAAGTTCATTTTCCTAGTAATGAAACAGTCTCAAAAGCAGCCATTTTCCGTGTCCCATTTATAATGATACTCCAAAACCAGAAAAAGACAAAAGAATCCACCTGTCATATAAATTGTGTTTTTGAGGTGCTTAAATCCTCTGGTAGAAGATAAAAGAGGAATTGGGATTGAATTTTGGGACAGAGACTTGCAAAAGTAAAAACTACTGGTAGAAAAGAAATAATCCAGACCTAGATACCCCTTTTTTATTTCCTGTTGTGCCAGGGAAGCCTACTGCTCTGATGAAACAGTCGAAGGGCAGAGGTATAGACGAGACTCTGAGTAAAACTGAATGTGAATGCTGATGTCAGCAGCTGGTAAAGCAGCAGAGGGCAGAAGGTTCCAAGTCGCTCCAGTCAAGCTGGCATATCCACATGGCACAAAGCCTTTCTCTGATACTAGGTCAGGTCCAGAAGTACAGCTCAGCAGCCTCAGCTCTCCCGCTCATTCCATGGCGCCGTGAAAATAAACCCATTGTACCACCGGGGCTGAAATGCTGAGCCATTATTTTTCTTTCATAATGTCTGTTTCCAAGCTGGCTGTGCCTCTGTGCCAGGTGTAATGTGGGTAACATCCACTGTGAAACACTGGCAGTGAGTGGGTCGTTTTCTAGGAGGCTTCTTTGCTCACTGGCAAAGAGAAAATACCTCCTTCACACCCTCACACTCTCCTCTCATGCTCTCCCAGAGGAGCCATGAACAGAGCAGTGCCTTCTCCAGACATGTACTTGCCAGGTCTGTTCTTTAAAGGGCCTGCAAGTCCCTGGGAGCACCAGGACCAGCACCAGGACTGCCTAGAATGCCACATATCCTACAGGATGAATTAATTCATGGGTGTGCTGTCCTCCCCACCTAGACTGTGCCTGCAGCCTCTTCTGAGACTGTCCCAGGGAGGAACTGCTCCTGGCTGCATGTCCAACAGGAGCGTGATATCAGCCAGGAGCACTGACAATGTCCCTGTCTGGAAATGGGACACTGGAAAGCACTGTCCCTCTTTCTCCACATCACCACTTCCACCCCTGGCTTTGCCCATGGTGTCATCTGCTCAGCAGTGAGTCTGCAAAACAGAGCTCTGCCTCTCACCGCAAGGGCTGAGCTCTGCACTAAGCCTGTTTAGGAAGATTAAAGAGTAAAGAATATTAGGATCTTTTGTATCCTTCCTCCCTTTGTGCAAGTAAATGGCTCCTTAGAGGAGACAGAAGACCTCACCTTAAGCATTTTCCAGAAAGTAAGCAAGCAAGCCCCCCTACCCACATCTGCCTGTTAATGTAAATTGTCAGGAATTATCCTTTTAAGAGATAAAGGGGAGAGAAGGAACAAAGAATATGATTGTGCCTTGCAGCCAATTTTAGAGGGTAGCTGATCTGGGTTTGGCATAATGCTGGCTCAAATTTCACCTGTAAAAGCCCTGTAGACATTAAAAAAGCATTCATTATCCACCCAGACACAAAAAACTCATTATGCACTATTTTTCCAATCTTGCTAACTATGTTCCTGCTGAAGGACAGTATTACCTGCTTCCTTCAGATTGCTTGCAGCTCATGGGGGTTTGTTTTTAATGACACAGAAGGTTCTTGGCTGGTCTTCTCCCAAATGACTTTGGACCTACATGTGTGGACTCCCAGTTCTTCTTTAAAGTGTTCAGGTACAGCATGATCCCAAGGCCTACCCTTCTTTGCCATTTCTTGGGATATTCACACATAACAATCAAGTGACTTGTTACCCATAGCCAAAAGAGTTCAACTAGAATCTGGTAGCCCAAGTGAGGCATTTTCCACATTTCTGAATATAACAAATTCTGTGCTGTCTAACAAAGGACACTAAATCTATTTAGCCATTTTTCTACAATTTCCCTCCTGCATGGTAGAGAAAGGTCTATCTTGAATTTAATGATGAATGTAGACATCCCTATTAAAGGCTTAGGTGGACCCTATAATTACATTTTATTTTAATTCTGCTTAGACTTTTATTAGCGCTTTGGCTTCAAGAGGAAATGTGTTGTAGCTACCCTTAACCATGACATCACAGCTGTTAGCACAGCAATAACCTCCAAGAACCACAGACAGTGTTTTTTCTTGAGCAAAGGCAGCAATTGTACCTCATGGTCAGATGTTATAGAGAAATTTTGGCACTCAATTACGCGGCAGGGCACAGGTGCCACCCTGGGTGTGCTGCCTGCCAGTCATCAATATGCTGAAACCCATATGCTTGAAAAGGGTGCTGCCATCTGAAGGCGTCAGTCACAACAACCCCCTGCAGCTCCAGGCGGGGGGCAGAGTGTTGAAAAGGGTCTGGTGGGAAAGGCCCTGGAGGTTCTGGGTAACAGTGGCTGAAGATGAGCCAGGTGTGGTCAGATGGCCAAGAAGGTCAATGGCACCTGGTTTAGATCAGCAATGGTGTGGCCAGCAGGGCTAAGACAGTGACTGTCCCCTGTGGTGGGCACTGCTGAGGCCACACCTCAAATCCTGTGTCCAGTTCTGGACCCGTCACTGCAAGATGCACATTGAGGGCTGGAGCATGTCCAAAGGAGGGAATGGAGCTGAGGAATTATTTGGAGCAGAAGCCTGTTGAGGAGTGGCTAAGGGAGTTGGGAGGGCTCAGCCTGGAGAAAAGGAGGTTCAGGAGGAACCTTCTCGCTCTCCTGACAGGAGGGTGCTGCCAGGTCAGGTTGGTCTCCTCCCAGGCAACCAGCAACAGGACAAGGGGAAATGGCATCAAGCTGCACCAGGGGAGGTTCAGGTTGGACATCAGGGGATATTTTTTCTTGGAAAGGGTTGTCAAACATTGGAACAGGTTGCCCAGGAAGGTGGTAGAGAACCCATCCATGGAGGTGCTCAAGAAACAACTGGACTCAGTACTTTGGTGTAGTTGATGTGGTGGTGTTTGGTCAAAGATTGAACTCAACCTTTGAGGTCTTTTCAAACCTAAATGGTTCTGTGATTCTATGGCTGCGTAGACAGGACCTTATCAAGGTAACACCTGGCTTTTTTTGGTTGCATGACCAGTCAGAAATTTCTACCCAATTTATACTGCTGCAGAACATCTCTGGCTTCTCTGGGGCTGCTCAGTAAAGACCTTACACCAGAGCCACGCTGGTAGGAAGGAGGAAGTGTGTGGCACGTGGCAGGGTGTTTGCTCTGGAGCTGAGCTTCCCAAAGACGTGGCATGTTCTTACCCTGTGAGCAGCTAAAGGCATCCTCCAGCTTGTGCATGTGTGTGACAGCTGCTGCCTGTTCTTCTATCAGAGCCGAATGCTTTTGGGAACTCTCATCCTAAGCATGTTGCAGCTTTTCCCTTAAGACCCAAGGGTAACTGGGAACTACATTTTTTTCTAAGGAACATAACTCTAGCTTGAATGTACTCTTCTGTGGAGCTCTAGTTTAAAAAAAAAAAGCAGGCACTGGCAGTAAGCAATGCTTAATAAAACAGCTAAACACTACCCAGCTAAACAGCTAAACACTACCATGTGAAAGCACAACAGAAAGAGAGGTGTAGGAGAGGATTTTCTTGCCATGGCTAAAGACATCCTGCACTGAAAGGGTTTTTTCCTATGCAGATTCCTCAGAAGAAAATAGGATGGTAGACTCAGCGGGACATAGTAGATGAATCACCTCTTATCTGGAAACCCTGGTGCCAGAGTGGATGGGTGGCAGACAATTAGGTGTCATGCAGTATGAGATGGTCCCAGAGCTAGAGAGAAGCTGTGATGTGATGATAAGTGAAGTGCCAGCCCTGCACTGATGGACTGTGAGACAGGAGACAGCTGAGGGAATTTTCAACCTGAGATTGTAAGACTTGGCAGGTCTGGCCCTGCAAATCTGTTGGAAAACTAACTTGAGGTGACAGTGTAGTGTTTAAAGAATCTTGTATTTTTTGTATTAAAAAGACAACAGATAAATCACCAGCCTCAGGCTTTCTTCAGCTCTATGGTCACTTGTAAACTCATGCAAAGCTGTGTTTCAAGGTAAGGGCAAAAACCTAAGGAACTGAATGGAGGATATTTCATTTTTTTTCCTGCAGATTTTGGTCTGTGCCTCTCCCACTAGGTGGCTGAATTCCTATTAAAGGAGTAGTATGGCAAACCTTTGCACATACATGCACATCACCTGTGAGGATTAAAACAAATGTTCTTCAATCCCATGTTTATTTCTCCGAAGGGCATGGAGGAAGTCAGCAAGAAAAGCCTTAAACTGAGTGAAGTATTTGGAGGTGGATCCCTTGCACACTCTACCAAATGTTCTTTCCCTCCATGGTGTTCTTCTTGTCCCACACTTGGTCTTTATCTGTTTTTCCTCTTGAACCCTAGTTTTCTTTTCCCACAAGTTCCCATGCTGCACACTTACAATGCTACAATTTAAGAGTAGGAGAGGAGAATTCCTATTTTTAGTTCCAACATATAAAATGTTATCTGGGGACAGGTCATTTTGTCCTAAGTGATCAAGCAGAAAAAGGATATGGCAACAAATCAAACCTTAGAAAGGATATTCATGTGGTTAAGGCATTAGCCTGTTAATTCTTGAGATTTGTGTTCCTTTTCTGGCTCTTTGACAGCCTCCTTAGGCCCCTCATGGGTTAATTTCTGTTTCTTGATTCTCTTGCTGCAGTATGGGGATAATGCTAACTTATCCAACAGCTTGGTGCAACGAGGATAAATTAATTACTCTTGACAGATTTTCAAACACATTAGTGCTTGCTGCCACAACAAAGCCTTCTATGTAAACAAATACCCCTGGGAAAACAAGAGGCTGGATTTAAAGATTGCTTTTTGAGATAAATTCCTATACCAGCACTCCCACCATGGGCACACACCCACACCAGAGGGAGAAAAAAATGGGACAAATGTATGGTGTCATGCTTTAAAGATCTTGAAAATCAGCCAAATCTGTGAAATGTTAAGGAGACTTAATGCAATACTTATACATCCTGGGGCTAGTTCTCAGGAATGCTGAGTACCCTCTGCTCCCCACTGACTATGAGTTGTTGGCATTCAGTAAATTCAGATGGAAAATAATCATTTAGTGAACAAAGGGCATTTGAATTAAGCTAACTTGTGCATTTTCACGGAAGGAACGCAAAAGCCCTTAACCATAAGAAATTCCACAAAGCTTAACTGCTGTAGCATCTGCATGCTTGGAGATCTGATCTTAAAATACTTAACAGTATTTTTAAAGTACTGATTATCTCTTTTCTCCCTCTCTGTTTGTTCCCCCAACCCATGGTCATTGTCTGGCTCCCAAGAAGGCAGCCAGGGAAAAAAATAGGGTGATGATTTTGCCATTATTTTTCAAGTCTCTAAGATGGCCTTAGGTCTACCCTTCTCTTTCATATGCATCCCAAAACTTCAGCAGCCTGTAAGCACACCCCAAAACCCACTGGCAGATTGGAATCCTTCTGCCTTGCACCCATTTTCCTTCATAATATGTGAGGAGAAGAAAGTGATTTTCCACTTGGTCAAAACCAATGTGACAGCTTTGAGTTTCCTGGAAAAGCACTTGTTTATTTCTACCCGAAAATGGAGTTTAATGCCTTGCAGCTTGTTTATTTCCACCTGAAAATGGAGTTTAATGCCTTGCAGCTTGTTTATTTCCACCTGAAAATGGAGTTTAATGCCTTTCTGATCTGAGACAGCTTTTAAAACTCAATTAACAGTAACACCTGGCTTTTGATGTGTTTGAACCAATGCTTCCCCGTCTCAAAACGTCGCCTTTGAGGAAGTTTACACCCATACCTGAGCTCGGTGTGGAACCGTGAATAAAATCTTTCCTTTGAGTGCGTGTGGGAGTGGGATTTTATAGGTGCAGGGGGCTGAGGTGCGATGGTGGGAGCTGCTGCTGGGGAAGCGGCCTGTGACTGGACACGGCCTCCCCGAGGCCAGAGGGGCCTGAGGGCTGGCGTGACGCTCCCCTCGCTAGCACAGCGTCCAGCCGGGCCCGGGTGGATCGGAACCTGAAAAACAAACCAAAGCAGAGCCCGGGCTGGAAGGCACACGAAGCTCGTGTGCCCCCATCCCTCACCCACGCCTCACGGATCATTTGCGGGGAGCGGCGCATGCCGGGCGCGCGGCGCGCGGGAAGGGAAATGCCGGAGGGGCCGTCGGTGCTGCGGGCCCTGTTTACCAAGCAGGGCACGCTCCCTCGGCTTGGCCGCGTCACCACTCCTCGCCGGTGACCAGCTTTGCCTCAGACCCACCTCAGAGCTCTGTTTTCTTTGGCGGGGCCTGCGACCCTGGGCAACCCAGCCCGGTGTTTGAGCTTTGCCCAGCGCATTGCAGAACGGAGAACACACGGGTTTTTGTTTCAAAGATATTGCTTAAAATAACTCCATCTCTAGAAAGTTGAAGTTGGACACCACCCCCTTCTACTTCTTTTGCCTCACTCTCCCCTCTTTGCACAGCTGTGGCTCCCATAGGGACCTAAAGACAGATGTGCCATGAGGATCTAGTTATCATTGCTTGCTCCTACCCCCACCACAAAGAAAAAAAATTTTAAAAAGTGTTTCTTTCTCTGGGCTGCTGGACAACAACAAGTGTCTGTGAGAAGAAGGGGGGAAGGAGAGCATTGGCTGAAAAACATCCCCTGCTCCCTTTCCACCCCCCCGTCATCATGTGCTCTCTTCAAACACGTTTTTAAACATACCAGTTTTGGTCTGGTTTCCTGGATGGCACATCTTCGTGTCTAGCTGGGCTCCATCCATTTCCTCATGAGACAGGGTAGAACCAAGGTGACAAGATTGATGAAACGTTTTGAACGAAGGGAATGGGTGAGGAAACCCTCCCAGGAAATCAGTGGAAATGGGGCAAGGGAGTACTTTTATTGAAGGGCATTGAGCAAATGTGTTTCAGGAGAGAAAAGGTAATTTATATTCTGGAGACATAATTTGGCATTTCCTCTTGTTTGTCCTACCAAAATGATGAACTGACTAGTTTCATTTTATTTTATTTATTTTTTATTTTAAATTCAGTACCTGAATTTGCCCATGTTTCATTTTCTTTTGCGGTTTGGAGGTGGGTGAGTTAAAACGCCTGCCTCACCTAGAGTTCAGAAGCAACCAAGTTACTTCCACTTCTGGAGGGTCCTATATTTTATTCCAAATTGGCACAAGATCTGTTCAGTTATTCTTAGCCTTCCTGACACCTTTTTGCTTTTGTTACATTAATGCATGGATGTGAAGAGGGAAGGGACTCTGGCTTCTGGATCTTGTTCCACTGAGCTGCTAATTCACATTAAGAAAGGTCAAGTCTAATAGAGCACTGCCTTATGCTGAGGCCAAGAGGAAAAGGAGCTCATTTGAAAACTCATTTTCCAGGTGTATTAACCCCTTCAAGTGCCATTAGGCTGTGTATCTGTCACAGCAGCAGCTCTTTTACGGAGGAGCCCAGATAAACTGGCTTACTTCTCAGCTTTCAACTCCAATTCTCTCTAGCTCAGATCACATCTCTGCTATGTTCCTGCTGCTGCTTAATCTCACCTTGTATCAGGCTGTTGCCTGCCAGGAGTAAAGACTCTCCTCCCTACTAGGGTGTGGAGTCTGTACTTGTCTGTTTATTTATCAGGGCACTCTATGCAGAGTAAAAAAAGGCAGCAAAACCAACTAACCAGGATCACTTAATCTTTTTTTTTTTTTTGTAGGCAAATGCAAAGGTACTTTCATGGGTGCAGCTGGAAGAGTTTTTCTTCTTGGAGAAAGCTAGGAGAGTGAGGGGATACCATGCACACTGGAGTTGATATTTGCTACTTGTATTCCAGCCATGAAATAAAAGACCTGGGTAGCCTAGAGGTGCTGGCTTCTGCCTGACACCCTACATATATGATTGCAAAATATGATGAAAAAAGAGAGAAAGGCTGGATGGCTGCTCAGGAGGTGTTCAGGGAAATGGAAACAAAGTTCATCAGCTGACAGACAGAAATACATCTATTTATCTTGAGCAGAAGAGGTATGAGGAGTGAACAAAAATTTGCTTTTGTTGAAAAAGAGAAATACAGATCATAGTATTTGGCCATAACACAAAACCTGAAGGTGATTTGAGCACTTTAAGAAAGCAGAACTCTGGGCTCAACCTCAAGGGAAAGAACAAACAATTTACTTTTCACTCTGTCTCAGTTCAAACCAAGTTAAGAAATGGTTTTCTGTGACAGAGACAGTGCATAAGGAACAAAACAAAGCAAAACAGCAAAACTACCACTCTGGAGTTGTGGGTGGTTGTGCACAGAGCGTGGTACTGACCTGACTTCTGCAAGGGAAGAGCCCCAGGCAGCCTAGTGAACATAGATGCACAGCCAACATTGGCTCACAGTGCCCAAATGAACTTGTTAAAATACAAAAAGACTACAAAAGGAAATGAAAACAAAACAAGAGAGATATCCCAGCTGTGTACATTCTACTCTTTCAGGATGTCTACTTCTACAGGAAATCTTTTTCCTTAACCTCAAAACAGTTCACTTTCAAATATTTTTTTTGAAGAGGAGCTACTTTAGTGGTGGATTTTTCTTCTAAACATACGGTGTTTAATTTTTGTCTCACAGTGAGACTACATGTGTGATATTTTTAATATATATTTCTATGCACATGGGAACATAATGGTTCCTGAACCATTTAATGGACGCTGTGCATGATGACTTTTTCCAAAGCTTCTCAGGACAGTGGTAATCTCAAATGAAACCTAGAGCTAGCACTAGCATTGGCACAACACACCAGGTGTCCCTTTCCTCATGAATAAGGACTGGTGAGAAGCCACACTGACCAGGTGACACAATGGGGAGCAGCCGCAGCAGCGGTGACATGTGCTGGAGAGCAAAGGGATGAATCCCAAAGCGGAGGCACATGGTGCTCCTGGTCAGCACTGCCCTTTTCCAGGCACTTCGATGCCCCACAAGGCTGGCAGGCACCCTCCCTCCAGGAGGGGAACTCCCTCAGTGTTGGCTGGGAGAAGAAATTCAAGTCTTTGCCCTGTGTCCTTCGAGAAAACAAGAATCTCTCAGTTTGCGTTTATGAGAAGATTTCACATTTGATTCCAGCTGGAGGGAAATAGAGAAAAAAACACACCCTTTCCTCAGCCAGGCTGGAGGCTGTCTGCACACACAAACTGGGACTGTAGGCTATTCCACAATGGTTTGAGTGTGCCCCCACTTCCCAGCCCTGCCAAGAAGGTCTAGATCCCAAGGGAAAGCAGCACATCCTCGGGTGTCAAGGCTTTGGAGGTGAGCAGAGCATGAGGTGTGGCTGAGACAGGCTTCGTGGCCACTCCATTTGGCACAGCTAATGACAAGGTTCCCTTTTGGCTTGCCAGGAGGGGCTGCTGCCTGCAGAGCACCTTCAGTGTGTGGCTCAGCTGTGAGAATATGCATGTTGGGAAAGTCTGCTCGGGGCTTTCGTCGCCGGTTATTGGTTTCATGAAGGCCAAGGTATTTTTGCACAGAATCAGGAATCCTAGAAAGAGTCCCAAAGCACAAAGTTGTTCATAATCTGAGCTGTTTCTGGGGGAAGAGGCTGAGTTCAGGCTGTTATAGATGGAGGATGCCAAGTCTGGATCCAAAACCAGATTTCTTGAGAAAAGCTCACGTGTGAGAGTGTAATCTCTTCCTGAAAGGAAATAAGGGCAAGATATGCAGTTCAACTTATGCAACACCTTATGTGTTCATAAATGTGAAGCTTCAGGTGAGACATCTCTGCTTAAATAAACCAGTCTGCCCAGGTGCAGGCACAGGACAAGAACCAGAGGTCCAGCTGGCCTTGCAGCCCTCTCAAGCCTTGAAGGACAGGATCTGCTTTGGAGAGGATTGGGAACCCAGATGGGAAGAAGGCTGGGACCAAAGTGAGCACAAACTGTGCAGGAGTGGAAGAAAGCAGAAAGATCAAACAAATGTCACTCTGAAGTCTCAATGCTCCCTAGTTGTCTTTAACAAGCTGCTGTGAGTCAAATACCTGGAAAATGGCATTTTGTGTCACCTCTGTCCTGCTCACCTTTCTGCTGCTCAAGAAGGGAGCATCTGTTGCAGCGTCTGGTCTGCACTGGTGGGTGGGGTAAATGGTTTCATGTAGATGTAGCACCAGCTGTGGACTCCAGCAGGATTATGTTTAAACCCCTCTATGCTGTTTTCTCTACCTTCTATTGTTGTCCCACATTCTGCTGTGGTCTGCAGCAAGGCTGGGGAGGAGGGGAGGACAATTAGATGCAGAGCATTAACGATCATAAGAAGAAGAAGAACCAATGCTGAATGCAATTCCCATTTCTCATTACTATGCTACTGTAGCTCTGGTTTGGCTGTCCTCCTGGCCTTGGCAAACACGATCCACTTCATCTCCTGCTTCTCCTGTTGGCCGAGCTCCCATCCTCCTCTTGGCTCCTGCAGCCAAACTCCTGGCTGGCTGCAGTAATCCCACATAATATTTCACGCAAATTTATATGAAGCCCGTTACAAAGCTCAGCAAGGAGACACTGTTTCTTTTTCTTGATACAATTAATCACTTGTAGCTCTGCTCCAAGGACCAGCCTGTCTCCTGTGTAACTGCTCCTTTCTGTCAGCTGGGCTGAGAAAGTGCAGTACCACTGAGGGCAGGGAGAAACCCGGCTCTGCCTCCCTTTTCCACAAAACCCCAGGTGAAATCACTCTCCTGAAAAGGCCTCCTGCCTCTCTCCTACTGTCTCACCCAGCGCTGGAGTGAGTGCTGGCAGAGACCCCCACCTTGCCCTGCAGAGCACCGTCCCTCCCTGCAGCCTAGGCTGCCCCTCTGCCGGCTCAACGCCTTGGTGAGCACACTCCAGCTGCTCCCCTTTCTCATCCTGTGGCTGGGAATACTGCATGGGACTGCTCTTCCCTTCTTTGGTTTCCATTGCTTCATGCTGTCTAGTTAATCTTTTGGTACACAACTCCTTCTTCATCCCTCCTTTCACCCCCTTCCCCCCCGCTCAGTCTTTTCAAGTTTTTCTAGTGTTGTGGCTGTTTTGTTTTTGGCTTTTGATTTTGTATTTTATTTTTAAATACCCAAAAAAGTTAACTCACAGTCTAATGTTTCTGTGGCTAAACAGAAGACCCAAGTCTCTGGGCTTGTCAATCCAGGACCTCACACTACTACTGAAATTCAGAGACACAGGAAAAGAACCAATTCTCTTTTCAGCTTGTAACTGTGGGTGTCCACTTCTTCACTCGATACTTCCTTGCTTGAGTCCATCTGACACATCTCCCACTTTCTCATCTCCCTCCTTTTCTCAAGTATAGCAACAAGAAAGTAATTAACAAACATATACTTAGCAAAAACCTATATCTCCCTTTTTAGTATCAGGCCCAGAAAGCAGCTAAAAGATGCAATCTGTTTTCTGCCATTCCTACAAAATTTAGGGTGGTCTTTGGGTTCAACAAGATATAGTAAAGGAAAAAGTAAATTAATTATGTGTTTAAGAATTCTTAAGACAAATGCTAGAAAAACTGGCTGTATTTATTTTTTGAGCTAAGTACCCAGAATGTCCCATTTTCCCTCCCAGAACAAACTCAGGCCATGTGTGATAAAAGAAGGAAACTAAATAAGAAGTTGCTTATTTCCCACTCCACAGATTCATCATGGGAATGTTCTGTATTCTCTGAAGCACAACCACTGATTCCTGTTAAGTGAAATACTCTTGCCCAATAGCTGTGGTTCCTGTGTTCAAGGCATATTTACAATTTCCTAAGGAATTTGGGGAACAAATCTATTATACTCCAGAAATATTTTCCAGTTGTCACTGGTTTACCTACCAGAGAAGTATTTCCTCTCAGCAGAGACTTATCTTTCACTGGCTCTTCAAGTTGATGCATTTCAGGAACCTATTTGCAACCTGAGATTAGAACAATAACAAAAGCAGTGGGAAGAGAGGTTGCAGTCACATCTATCAGGCAAAATAATTTCTGGAGGTCAAATCTTTCTCACACCTTTTTTTTAAAAATAATTTCTGGAGGTCAAAGCTTTCTCACACCTTTTTTTTTTTTTTTTTAATACATTAATTTCTTTCTAAATTGATCCAGTATTTGAATGGCTGAACAGACAGCAGTACTTGGTAGCACATATTTACAAATTACGGCATCACAGTGAATAAAATGTCAACAGAACAAACTCTGGGAGAAAGCCATGGTGTGAATCTGATATTTATCCAACAATTGGTCCTCTGATCAGGAACTCTCCAAACCATTGGCTTCCAGAGGATAGGACATACCAGGCATGCCAGGGGAAAGATCACACCTGGAAGAAGTAGGCACCTGTTTCTTATGCTTTTTTTTTTGGTAAGTAGATAATAATTTCCACTGCCAGAGACAAGATATGGGGCCTGAGGAACCTTTTTGCCAGCCTCATTTTCTTATTGCCAAAGATACAAAATCATTGTGTGTGTTGTTTCCTTTTGGGTTTTGGTTTTATTTCTTTGGGTTTTTGAGGGTTGGGTTGTAGGCTGTTTGTTTTTCAGTCAGCAGCAAAATACTTTTCTGTCAGTTGATTTTTTTTTTTTTGTTATTAGATGTATATTTCATTCACACCATTTTCAAATTTTGAAAATTTACATTAAAAATAAAAGAGATAAATACTTTCCATATCTTTGTAGGGCACTATTTACCACCTTCAGGAATGGTCTACAGAGGAGGCTTCTCTTTGAACAGTTAAAAGTAGAGAAGTGAATTTTCAGGACAGCTTTCATAAAAGGAGAAGGAATTAAAGCTAAGATAAAAAGTGCTGCATATTTTCACTGATGTGTTTTTGGAAGATAGCAACTTCTTACCACTCTTTCAGTAAAAAATGCCACAATCTTTTACTTTAGACTTAGACCTGACAAAAGTTGGGATTAAAATGGTTATTACAGGACCTCGAAGCAGACAGAAGTTTGAGCGAGACTTGCTTGTATATTTTCCTTAAAGCAAGAATTCCCCTAGAGCACCAAAAGGAATTCCAAAACTCCAGAGCTAGGGTTTATGAGAACCTAAATTAAAGCAGGGATCTTTTTACAATATAGAGAACAATGGTGTTCAGGTTAAAAAATATGAAAATACAGGAATTTGACAATAATTCCCCCTGCCCATTGGAGGAGGTGATAATTTTGCTCAGGTTAGCTCACAGCACATCAGGATTTTGGTGTGCACCATCTACTTCTGGGGATACAGCAGCTCTGTACAGGCTTCTCTGGGTCCCTGGGAACAGCTCCTCTCTTCCCATCACCTAGGAGGCCTGGCTCTGTGCCTGCTGCCTGCTCTCCTCAGCAGCACATGATTTTCTCCCTGACTCAGAGCTGATGTTTGCTGTCCCCCTACCCCAGGAATTATCTGTTCAGATTCTCCCAGGGAAGGAGCAATATTCCTAATTTCCCTCTTGTCCAGCAGTCAGGGCAAGGAAAAGAGGCAGTTCTCCTTTTTATTGCCCAACCACTCCATCTAAAAGATATACCCCAAAGAAGACTGTCTTGTACTTGGAAATAATAAGTTGCCAACAGGCAAAACCAGAAACTTCCTGTTCCAAGACAGAAAAAAAAAAAGCTTGTATTTTGTTCTTTTAAAATAACACGTTCTATAGAGAACACAGCTTGGTGTCCCCTCTTGCTTCTTTTAGCTTTCAACTTATGTATCCTGCTCTAAGTGTCTTTGCAGGATAACTGCCTGGTAGCTGTGTTATTTATTGGAAAGTTCTTCAAGCGAGCAAATCATGCCAGTGTCTGTGTTGTCTCCAGTGTCAGACGGAAAATTGTAATGACAAGCTGTGGCACCTTCATTCCTGCACCTATGCCCTGAAGCCTGCCTGAGAGCACCTTCAAAGGTGAATCACAAGAGGCCTGATCTTCCCAAAAGATTTTCAAAGATATTTTTGGGATGTCTGAGGTTTTTTCTTCTTGTGTGGTAGAGGGAGAGATAGCGTTGCACAAGAATCTGTTGATCTCTCAGCTGGAAAGGAGCAGTAATTGTCTTTGAACACCACGGCTGGGGCTCCTAATTCCTGGGGAGTGAATGCTGCCAGATGTGCTTGACCTGGACGATGCATAGGGAACTGAGGAGGGGCTCCTGGATGTAAACCTGCCAGCACAGTGTAAGAGGAAGTAGTTAGCCCAGCCTCTATTTTTGAGCCAACTGTGTGTGATTTCAGGGCTACCCAGAGATTTAGCTTAAGTGCTGTCTTCCGTACATCAAAGCTGTGAATCTCGGCTGGATGATAGAGAGAGCCATGGCCTGCAATATGATCCAGCATCCCCTTCAGACATGCTAGGAGGCCCATCTGTTTACTTAACTTTTTTATGAAAGCAGTTGGGAGGAAGAGTTTCTATTTGGCTGGAGGGATTTATTTATTTATTTCCTCATATCTATAAAATTAAGTACAAAATAAGTGAAGAAATGCCACTCTTCTGGTGACAGAAGTTACCAAAAGAGCCTTTCAAAAATCAGCGACAACACCAAAACTTCCCTACAAAACATAACTCACCACTATTTGTTTCTGGTGAGTTACCTTTACAAACTGCCCTTTCTGCTTCTTTTTGCCCTGAGGTCATAATATTTTTTCCCCAAGACAAAAAAGCTAAGCTTAATCAGGTTTCCAGGATGCTCATTAGCAGGATCCTGGGGAAGACTGGAAGCAGGAATACACAGTACCACTTCAAGCAGATTACAGCAGAGGAGAACACCCTGGAAAGCTGATGTGCTTTCACAGGCTCTATCTGATGTCAAGTCATTTGACGGTGAGGGACCATGGTAATTCAGATGAGGGACAGGAGTTTCAGGGGACAGTGGCTGCAGAACAAGCACCTGTCATGACTTTCACTAGAAAGCACATTCTAGAGCAGCACTTCACCAGCTACACTGCTGTACTGCTGCTTTTTCAATATTCTGGGAGCCTGTTTATGAATCTCGAGCAATTCATGTCATGCTGTAATAATTTGCTATCCCATCTGTCTCTGGACACTGACAGAAAATTCCCCTGGGCATAAGCTCTGGCAATTTGAGATATTACTTCTTCCATGGATGACCCATCCCAACATGGGGCATTGCTGCTCTGTAGCAGAGATAAAACAACGAGCTACAAGTTGCTTTGCATCATCTCCACCAATAATCTATTGCACTCAGGAGAAGGAAAGCTTGAATTAATTGGACCCTGCAATGAACAGTCTGAGCCAGAGACATTTGTCCTGTCGCACCACTCCCTCTGCTTGGCAGCCAACCCTGCCAGATGGCCCTAGCCTGGGAAAGCCAGGATGCACGTGAGTCTGTGCCGGGGATAACTGAGCAGAGGCAGCTGGCTGCTGTGCCAAGGACACCATGACAGTCACAGAGCGCTAATGAAACATCACACTTCTCTCTACATCAGCACTGCTTTGAAGAGCTTTTTGGGAAAAACAGAGAAGGTTGTTGCCATGTTTCCAGTAAGAAAAGGAGTTCACATTTGTTGAGATGTTAAAGGATTTTGGCCAGAAAAGAGCCTGTAGTTATTTGCACAATTTTACTGGTACAGACACCCAGGTACAGATACTTTCATGGAAACTCTAGCTATATAACAGTATTCATTTTGTCTGAGTCCTGAGACTAATTCTGGGAGCTTTCAGTTCAGAAACTTACAGGAAGTACCTTTCATTTTAATTCATGTATAGATTGATTGTTATTTTTATGTATTTAAAAATAAATGGAGACACTTTTACTTTGCCTCTACTAGATTTCATGCTAAGAAAGAAGGGGTGGTGGAGGGGATAAAAATCTTGGCTGAACTAATTCAAAAACAAGGCTCATGGAAACCCAGAAGTTGAATGCTCTTTCTAGAAAACCTGGTCTTAAGAGCTGTGGGCTCCTCTGAGACTGCCTGGGCTACTGCTTGTGTTGTGGCAAAGCAAACAAACAAAGTAAAGATGAGAGGGTCCACTGAGATTTGGGTCTTTCACTGTCTCTTTCATGAGTAATGAATGGGGTGACCGCACAGACTTGGAAAGCCCTGCAATGCTTGAAGCTGCTGCTGACTTTCAAGCAGGCAGAGTGCAGGTTTATCTGGGATTCACTGACAGGGTTGGGGAGTCAATTTGAGGAGCTTCAAGGCGAATCAGGAGTTTTTATTGCTCACATGCAGGAGGAAAAATTTAACAGCTGCTCTTTACTCTCATCAGTGGTATGTAAGCAGAAACTGGAATTATACAGGAGAGTCCTAAGAAACTCCTGGAAAGGCTGTGTCCCCATCTTGGCTGCCTGGAGACCCTTTTATGTGTATGAACTCAATTCTCAGCAGCAGTAGGGAATCCTGTTCAGCCTGAGGTGGCCATGTATCACAAAGTACTTTCCTAAGAATCTGGGTGGTCTCAGCGCCCCTGAAAACTCTTTCTGCTGAGCAATGACACACCAGGTACAAGGAGCATGTGTTGGTCAGAAAAATGACACAGGTCTCCAAACACAAGCATGCTGTGTTCCACTGCTCATGGCCCTTTGTTCTGTTTTCTCCTTGAGTTCTCTCAGCCTGGTCCCTGAGATTTGTAATCATGGCATTAAGAACTTACTGGAGCAAGTTCTTCCAAGCTACATGTGGAAAAATGAGAAGAGCTGTTTACTAGGCAAAGCATATGTAGTCCTGCCCTCTATGCCTACCTGAGAAGACAAGACAAATCCTTTTGACTGCACGTTGTGGCTACAGCCCCCTTTGCTGCCAGAAAAGTGCTCTGATATGGCCTCTCTTTTCCCATTTACATTTTTTCCTTTCTGCTTCATTGCCTCTCCTGAGAGAGCATTAGCAAAACTTTAATGGTCATACACAGGCTTTGAATGTTTTTTTGTCTTTAATTGAGACGCTGTTCATGAAGGTAAAATACATTATTATTTTTTTATCACACGGAAGATTATATGGTGTTTGAGATACTAGTGAAGATGGAAAAGTTTCTAGAAGTGCCTTGTGCTGTAGAGTTCAAATAGGTACCTTAAGGGTAGCAGAAAGAGAAAATGTCTGTCCCTGGTGCTGTCATGGTCTGGTACATTTCATGAACAGACCATACATTTTTCAAACCACTATAAAGAATAAAAAGTCAAAGCTGATAAACTTAAAAAAATATAATATGAAAGAAATTCAGCAGTAGAAACATGCCATGAGAGAAATTCCATTCCATTTGAAGCAGGCAATGGTATCATAAAGAGGGAAAAGTATAAGAAAAATGGAGAAAACTGAATTAAGTTATTAATGACTAAAAGAAAACCCAACCCTAGAGCTGAAAAAAAGGGAGGCTGCATGCTGAAAACTGTACAAGTTAGAAGAGGAATTAAACCAAAACCAAACAATAACTTTGCAGTCTTCTCTGCTACACAGAGCTTGTCCTGACCACAGTGCTCTGTGCCCTGTGGGAATGCAGAACAATGGAGGGCTTTGAAGATTAGTGGTTGTTAAAGTCAGAAGGAGCTTGTTGGACTTTCCACAGATAATAAGTCATGGATCTTCAGCCAGCAACAGGCCACAAAATGTCACTCAATATGAAGCCTAAAATATAGACTGAGGCCTTAGATTCTGTCTCTTTTCAACTAACTATAGGTTTCCTGAAGGAAATTAGATAGCTAGATATAGGAAATGTACAACAGTCAGAATTGCCATTTATAAAGTGAATCATAATGACTAACCCTGAATCCATTAGGCTGGCCTTAGGTATTTTTTCCCCAGTTGCAAATAGAAAAGATGTTATGTTGTTTAGTTTGTTGGGAGTTGTTTTTGGGGGGGAGGGAGGGGTGTCAGAAATATTTGGCTTTCAGAAGAAAATCAAATTTGCACACAGTCAAAAAATTTTTGAGACCACATTTGAGACAGTTTTTTGAAGAGCTTCTTTTCCCCTAAACACATTCAACCTATAAAATTGCTGAGCTCAGATTAATATCAGCTAAATCTCTTGATAGCTTAGCGGTGGATAATTATCCATGTTTGCTGTGTAAGTAGTAGGGAATGGCAGATCTTTGCTGTGAAAATACTAAGGAACGGTGGATTTTGCATTACTGCTGCCATTAGGAACACCCTCTAACTTTAGAACAGGATGATGGGATTACACACATGATTTTAGTTCCCAAAGGCTTGAGAGAAAAAGAGACTTTGCTCATTACAATTCTGAGAAAAGACAGAAACAATTCATAAAAAACCCCACTCAAATCAGCCTGATTAAAAATCTATTCACCTGGAAAAGGCTGGGATAAACCCTGGATGAAATGCTGAGGAAAATCTCAGCCATGTACACACCATAATGTGACTCCAATTCTTGCTCATCCTTCATCTGTGCTAGGCTGGAGTGGACATGGCCTTGGTTCAGCTGTGCAGTGACTGCAGAGCAGCAGTTTAGTGCTGGGTGGTAGTGAGCAGCAGGAGATTGTTGGGTGCTGTGGAGGACAAGAAGCAGCTCTAGCTGTGCCAGGCTTCCTTCCTTGCATGAGAAGCTGACACTCAGTGCTAGAAGAGGCTCAAAATGCTCCTCTCTGTCACTTATCAGAGGTCCAGGATACAGCAGAGTAACTTTTTCTGCAGCGTTTCTATGACTTCCTGCTCTCTGGATCAGGTGGATTCAGAAAAAGGATGTTTTGTGTTATCTGGCATGCGTCCATTGTTCTCTTCGCAGATTCTACCTCAGGTGGATGATTTTCTCTGAAAAATGGCATGTCAGTTTTACCCTGAATCAGATGCACAAGGCTGGTGTCCACAGTACACAACATTACTGCAAACTGGATTGGAAGCCAACTTTTATTTCTTAGAGCTTGCTGCCTGCCATGACATCTTGACTTGTTCCACATGTTCCCTACACTATAAACTGAGCCCTGAGTAGCCTGACACAGTGTCACAAATTAGAATAAGAAATACTGCTTTAATTAAAACGCTAGAGTGAATTTGTTCAATAATTAGCAGTTGGATTTGTCAGGGAGGTGGTGGGGTCTGCTGTGTATGTTCAGAAAGGGACCACAGGCTAAGACATACACCATCTCCCTTGAGGGCATGAAGTAAATTGATTAAACAGTGCCACAGGTCATGCTAAGATTTATAGCCAAGGTCTCTAATGTGCTTTTTGAATGAAAGAGTAAAACCCCTATGGTTTTCACTTCAAAACTTTTGGCAAGCTCCCTATTAACTCCACTCACATGCCAGCATGGTGGGCAGTACTGGGAGGGTACTTTATTCTAAGGTACTAAAAACTGTGATTAGGCTATGATTTATGGCTTTCCTTAAACTCTGAAGTGACTTTTTTTAATAGGAGTATTTTTGGCTTGGCTAATTGAACTAAAAGTTGACTGATTTATGATTTAATTTACAAAACCTTTTGCCACACCTTTAATGATGAAACCTCCTTCTTTTTTTTTTTTTTTTTTCCACTGAGGCATATTTTCCATTACTGCTATGCCAGTATAGCATTAAAAAAGCAGCTCCATCTAAAACATCACTGAAAGGCTCCATTTCTTCTTGGAAACTGTTTAAATTATATATTTAAACTCATCTTTCCTCACCTCCTTCTCTCCCCAGATAGTAAAAGAAATTATTCCTACAGCATTTTTAAAGCTTTCATGAAGCCTGAACTTCTGTCCTGCATAGAGCCAGTCAGTGAGATTAAGGCTTGTTTCATTATTTTCATTATTTTCTTTACAGAATATGTGAGCTTCTCATGCTATGATACATACACCCAAGGGGGTGAAATCACCCAAGAGCAATCTCTTTAATACACCACTTCAAGCTGCTCTAAAGGCATAACAAAACTCTTTATTTTCCTCAAGCAGTTTAACGTGGAAGTCACCAAACTGTTTCCATTTATTGATTTCATGGTGGTTTGTCTGAAGTGAGAGGAGAGCAGAGGCAGGAGAGCTCTTTGTCCGTTCCTTTGGCCTCCAAATTGAGCTCTGGAAAGTCAGAACTGGGATGGCAAGTGCTCTGCTGGAGAGTGACAGTGACTCATCCCTACCTGTCCTTTTTCCTGGCAGCCAAAGCAATGAAGGATGACACAGAATGAACTCTGCAAAGGCTGAAATCTCCTGTTTCCCTATGTCAGTCACGTCAATTCCGTGTCTTGAAAAATCCACCCAAACTTTTTGGAAATCTCCCATTTTAATTCTGCTGCAGACGTCTCAGATACCATGGAATGCAAGACTTCTCACCATTCCTTCTTACAGTTTCTCAAGGTTGCTGCTATAACCTTCACCATTCACCATTGAAGCAAGCAGCCACAGGGATCCACATTTTTTCAGAGTCTACCTGAAGTTTTTAGCTATATTTTGTGCTGCCAGTAAGATAGCACTTGAAACACATCTCAATGCTGTGTAAAATGTATAATATCACCAATGAAATTAACAGAGTAATTGAAAAGCAGAGCAACTCTTGTGAAGTCAAAGTCACCTAGGTGTATGGATAACAACAAATATTTGGAACAGCACATTAGCCTGTATATGTGAACAAAAGACATCAACCTCAGAGACACCCCCAGAAGATAATCTGATTTTTAAAGTGATCATTTTCATGTACTTGCTGTTTTCAATAGTTTCTGGCTATTTTGTTACAGAAGAGTATTAAAACATGAGAAAGGGTAAGACAATCAAAAAGGTTTAAAAACAAAGCTATAAAACTTGTTGTTTCACTCCTCTAAGGAAAGCTCCAAAGCTGTAAAAAATGGGCCTGGGGGAGTGTTGAAACAGGGATTTATGTTAGAATGTCTTGCAGAGCTTGTCAGAAGTCACAAAAATCAGTAAACAGATCTGTGACACACATAATACTCCAAGGCAATGATCAGTATTTGGAGAAAGACAATAGAACTCAGAGAGATTTGACTCTCAAAGATTCCCATTCATCAGACAAATTGTTCACAGCCAGAGTTGATCAGGAGTTTGCAAATGATTTTTTTTTTTTATGATTCATACAGAAAACTGTTTTATCTTTGTAATAAAATAGAACAAGGTAATAGAAATTACACATGTGAAACTATAGATATGTATAGAAATTATAGATAACTCACAGTTAAGATTATAAACTAAAATTAAGTAACATCATTGAAAAAAGAACCATTTCTGATATCTCTTGGGTTAAAAAATGAATGATAAGTTACAAAAAAAAATAAATGGCTTTTTTTTTTTTTTTTAATAAGGGTGAATTTACTGAAGCAGGACAGGGAAGGTTTTCTTTGAAAATTGTGGACAAGAGAGAACTCAGATGTCCCATGCTATGCCACTTGTGAGTGTAAAGGAGGTATAAGGAAGGTAGTGTTGCAGGTAAAGTAATTCTCTGGGGATTAAGCAAATGATGGAAGAATTTACAGAACAGATACACAAACTGGTAGAGAAGACACAAATAGCCCAAGAATGCAGTCCTCTCCATTGTTTGGAGATGAGCATCATGCCAAATATTTTCCTGTCTTCTGTGCCTTTGTATGCCTGTGACTGTCCTCTGAAAAACAAAGCAGCCACCTGTGGTCAATAAGTTCCACCTTTGGACAGCACTCCTGGGGCACTGTGGCAGTAAAGCACAGGTATAGTCCCAGAGCTGTACAGCACAAGTAGAATTCATAAATGCAATAACTGCTTCTGTTGGACAAAGGTGATATCCATGCCTAAGGGAGACCTGAAGGCATACCCAGGGATGATACTGCAGGAATTACTAAAACAGGGCTCCTTGGTTATTGACATGACTGGCAAAAAAATCTGGAAGACCATTAAATGTTCAATCTGATTGTTAATTTCTGCTTTTGTGAGATCTTCTCTGGAAAGGAGCATGTGAGGACACTCCACTGCCACAAAGCATCAGTGTGAAATTTTTGGAAGCAGCTGTGGGAGGCTCTAGCACACAAGAACAACTGCAGCTCAGACACCGAGTGAGACTCTCAGTCTGTGTTTGCTTTGCAGGTATCCATGTATCCTTATGGTGGGTTCCTTTGCTGTGGCTGTTCACTTAGGAAGTTAAAACTCAAAAACAACTGAACGGAACAACTTGAAGGCTAATCTGGCTCATCAGTGTTAGTGGGATTTAAAAATCATTCTCTGGAAAGAGTAGTCTTAATTACTGCACAGTTATGAGAAGGAAAAAAAACAACAAATCTTCAATGCTTGTACCCTTTAATTAAAATCCTCAGACAGTGCATCAAGGATAACAAACAGAAATGTCTTACTCTATGCATGTAGGTAGTTAATTCTTATAATTTAATAACAACTGAACTATTATCTCAAACTTGGCATTATTTATAAAGGTTGACTTTAGAAAGTAACATACCTTGAAGATTTGCACTCCAACCATTCTTAAACTTCTTCACAGAGAAAGGATAATCTCTTTTTTATCCTCTGTGTGTGTGTGTGTGTTTGTGTGTGTGTGAGAACTCAAGAATGAGGGAATGGAAACACATTTCTTTATGGCATGAGTAAAAGTTTTGAAAATTTCAGTTTCAAAAAAATAAATGTATGAGCATCTGAAAAATAATAAAAGAATGTGTTGGAACTTGACCAGAGCAGATGTTCTCTTCACCTGTTATATTGAACAGAACAAGATTCATTTTAAAATATTGTGTTTACCTCCTGCTTCTCCTTAGAGATTATTCTGTGACATTGCAGATGTAGGAGAAAAGGGGAAGTACAGAGCAGCAGATTTGTGGGTGTCAGTCAAAAAGGGCCCATGGAGTTGGTAAAACGAAGTAGTGCTGTTGGGCAGAAAGATTAAATTCAAACTTTGGGAAGTTACTGGCAAAATTCCCATTACCTTTGATGCTGTTATGACTTCAGCCTTTTTTGTCAACAGCTATGCTCAGATTTCAAATTTTCAATGTAAATTTTGCCCCAGTTTGATTCAGTAATTTTGAAGGATTGTGCAGGCCTATTTCATACCTGTAAAAGACTATGTAAGTCATAGTTTTTAGTTCCAGAGGAACTAAGATTGATCTTTTAATTTATTTTTTTAAACAAAACCCCACTTTCTATAAGGTCTAAATAAATGTTATATTTTCATCAGCTCTTTTCTAGGTCTTGATAGAATATTGGCAACAATGCATAGAGAGAGAAAAAAGGAGAATTCTGATCACAGGATTTGTTTTGTCTGGTGATGGAGAGAGCAAACGATCAGTCAGTATTTTCACAGGATTTTACCTCCAGTGAGTGAAACAAATCACATATTTTCCACCCAAGCCATTTTAAGGAAAACTTCATGTCAAGTAAATAAAAGTGTTCATCATAAAGTCACAATAATATTTTTTAATACATTTCTTTAAAAATGTAACTCAACAAAGGCTTCTGGGATGTTTGCTGAAAACATCCTAAATTTTTCTGAGAAAACAACAAAAAATATTCTCTTTTATCCCCACTTTTCACAAGAGAGGGGTAATCTCTAGCAAGAGGCTCTTTGAGCATACGTGCAACTATGATTGTGTACATCTCCAACACATAAATTTGGGCAGGCACGGGCAGATTTAGCCTTGGGCAAGACACACATTCACATCAGAGGGCCCTGAGAATGCACAAGGCATTGGGTCATGCTGCAGAGCAAGCATTATGGTTCAAGAGCAAGATCTGAGCAGGAATTACCCCCAGTGCCTGTGGGTAAATTCACACCAAGTGGTGTTTGACGGCACTTTTGCAGATAAACCTTACCAGGGCCATGTTTACCTTAGAAACTTTCTGAAGGACAAAGAAACATGGAAGCAACAACACCACATCAGGCAGACCATGGCACTGAGTCTTTCTTCAGATACCTCCTTAACTCAGCAGTTTTATTCCTGTTGCTTCCATGCTTTATCTGTTTGATGTGAGAATTTGAACTCCAGAACCTCCTTTTAACCTAGAAGCTAAATACTATTTATGAAAAAGTATTGCTACTAAGAAAGCACAAAGTTGTGTTCTCTGTTACTGCTAGTGGTAGTCCTGAGGACAGTACTCAGCCAGCCCAAACAGGGAAATTTAACAACCTAGCAATTTTAACGTAGTTTAACTCTTACAGGGACCATTTTCCATGGTGGATGAAAGGTTTGAGGTGAACCTGATTTTGTATTTGAACAGGGACAGCTACCTTGCTGGACTCAGAAAAGAGAAAGGGAAATTGTTTCATGAATAGAAAAAATATCAAGCAGGGATGTTCAGTGCAGAGATAGGGCAAGGGCTTCAACCTGACGGCTATTAGGTTTAGGTTGGATATCAGGAAGAAGTTCTTCCATTTGAGGGTGGTGAGGCCCTGGCACAAGGTGCCCAGAGAAGCTGTGGCTGCCCCATCCCTGGAAGTGCCCAAAGCCAGGTTAGACAGGGCTTGGAGCAGCCTGGGATAGTGGAAGGTGTCCCTGCCCATGGTAGGGGGTGGGACTGGATGATCTTTAAGATCCCTTCCAACCCAACCCATTCTGTGGTTCTCTGAGGTTTCCATGAATTCCAGTTCATAGAGAAAGGATGGCCATAGGTAGAAATGCTTTGTCATTCCACAAACATGGCCCCAGAACCACTTCCCCATGGACTTCTGACTCAGCAAAGCATCACATCATGTACATCACTGTACACAGATTTCACTGGTGGCCTTTGCTGTCGCATGATTTATTCATGCAGCTGAAGAAGTGAGAGAGTTTTTAGTTAAAAAGATGAACACATTTTCATGAATGTATGGAGAGTAAAAGAGAAAATATTAAGAGCACTCTGTGATGTCCCAGTATGACAGAGAATACTTTTGATAAAGAACTCTCCGTAACAGTTCATTATGAGAAGCTGTTATTTTTTGATTCCAGTCTCAGTGACCTTTCTCATTGAATTTCTGCATCACCCTCCCCACATTCTGAAGAAAGAATTTTTCCTATTTTCTAGTTGGGAGAAAGGAGAATGCTCCCAAAACACATTCAGACCAGATTTAGCATAGGACCTTTAAGAAGTGCTCAGCTTTGAAATTTAGATAGATGGGCATCTTTGAAAATGTTTCTGGGCCATCTGTGACTCTGTAGGATAAACCCCCCCTAATTTGGCTTGAAATAAATTGAGTACCATTATGAAGAAAATATTAAGCAGAACAAAGCAAACAGTGTTCCAACTCCACAACCAGTTCTTTCCTGACATTGTATTCATCAAAGAAGCAGAACATTTAAAAACTTTTGTGTATGTGTATCTCTGTGCCTGCATTTGTCAGTGTCAGCACTACTGATTTATTAAAATCTCATTAGAAAATACTAAGTCAAAAACATCTCTGACATACTTTATAGATCAGAGTGGTTGCTCAAAGAAATAATCAGACCCAGGGAGATTCGAAACATGTATTTTTAAATAGTTTTAAGAGTTTTTTGGGTTGTTTTTTACTTTGCTTTGGTGTGTGGTGGGTTGTTTTTGTTTTTTGTTTGGGTTTTTGGGGTTTTTTGGGGTTTTTTTTTTTGTTATTTAGCTAATTAGTTAGTTAGTTAGTTTCCTCCAGATTTTAATACAGCCTGGAGATGTGGCAACTTCTTGCATTTGTGCAATTTAAAGATTAAAAAGTTTCTGGGATTAGCAAGACACTCCCAGCTAGGTCACAGATTCTTACTATGTGTCAAAGTTTGGAGGAGTGAGAAGCACTAATTGCTGAGCCTTGGCTGCATCCTCTCTATGCTCTGGGCAGTTCAGGGTGTGTGTACTTGTGTTTGTTTTATGCATGTCCGTCATAACTTGCTTTAGGGATTTAACCAACCATTTGTTTGCAGCCTGGCTTGGTACTAAGTAGGTGAGAGGAAGGAGGGAGTCCAGGGGAAAAAAAGGTAAGACCCTATGGAAGCTTGAAAAATATAAACACCAGAAGAGAAAGAAATTACTTAAAGGGTTTACATCGTGGAGTAATAAGATTAAATTCAGCTGGGAAAGACTGTTGAGAAATAAGGAAAATATTGTAACCACTAAATTGACATTTACAAATTGTTCTGGACAAAAGTATTACTAAATGTACAGAATTAAGGCAATTAAAATAGATTGTCTGATTTTATTATACAGCCCTTAATATAATTATGGAGGTACACACTGAAACTAAGACATTCAAGGCCTGTTTCTTTCTCACAGTCGGACTACTGTCCTGCAGTTGTGCAACTGCTACATCTTCCAGGTTTGCTTCATCATCCAGCCTTTACACATGGCATATTTGCCTGTCAATCCATCTATGGAAAAACACTGGCCAGCATCCATCTCTTACCTCACACAAAAAAGGCTCTGTGATCTAAATGTTTTCAAACATGCATAAGACATGGAGTAAGTGCCTTGCATGATTGCTCCTCTGCTTGCCCCAGGGTTTTGCAATCCATCTATCCGTGCCTCAGCCCCTTTTCAGCTGGGCAGCTGTGCTGTTATGGCTGCTGTTGTCCCTTTATTAGTCCCTGTACAGTGATGGTTTCGGGGGACAAGCAGAAAGCATGTCTGTCCCTTTTCACGAATACATACCCCTGGATATGTTGATGGCCAGGGTGGTCTACCCTTTTGTTCATTACCCTATGCAATATCAAATAAACCAAGAATCTCTGTGAAGTTTGATGAACAATAGAGCAGGCAGAGCAGCTCAGCCAGCTGGCTCTCTATCTTTGTCTCAGCCAGAAGTTACACTGGACGCTAGAAAGAAAAAGTAAAGTAGCTCAAAGCAGTGGCACTTCCTCAGAATACGCTGCCACATCTCCAGCAGTTCGTGGAGCAGAGGTTTCCTGAGCCAGAAGCAGTGGGGAATGCAGGAGCTCCCAGCTTGTCCTGCAGAGACTGCCAGCAGAAGCAACAGTGATGCACCCCAGTGATGCAGCACAGCTCCCCAGGCACCCTGATGGAAGTGAGCACTGAGTGAAGGAAGGAAGAGAAAAAAAGATGTCTTTTCCTACAGCATGCAAAATACATTAAATTTGGGGAGGTAGATGATGGGGGAAAAAAGTGAGAAATGGTTGAGCCTATTTGCATCTCTTTGTTCTACTGTGAGATGTTTAAAACTTTCTTCATATTCATACATACAGTAATTGATGCTTTCTCTAGCCATTCTGGATGTTATGCTGTCTTTTCTGCGCCTTCACACATAAGAGCTCACACACATATTTTAAATATATAGAAGTTATACTTCAGTCTTCCTGCCTAAACTGTGCTTTATCTGTGTCATGTTTTTCCTCTATTTTACAATGTCACAGAACAGAAATAAATTTTTATTGTCTTTTGCAAACAAAACAATGAAAACTAGACCTGAGGCAAGTGAAGGATCAGTCAGTAGAATTACAAAGTGGAACATTGCATAGGTTCGTCTCCTTCCGTTATAGAAGTTTCCATCTTGTCTCCAGATAGAACAGTCATGGAAAATTTCAAATCTGGGTGATACCCTGGCTGCCTGAATGGTCCAGGACTAAACTCTAACTTGGCTGGTATGGGGAGAAAGGTATTTCATGTCCCAAGTTTCACTTGTTATGTGTCTCCTTTGAAACAGAACAAGTCAACATCAGGAGTAAAACTCTTGCAAATTAATGTAAATAGCTGAGAAATGATGCTGGTATCCTTCTAACACAGGTTTATATTGTTAAGTTTGTAGATTGTGCCCTGGGCTTGTAAGTTCAGCCAACCATGTCTATAAAATGCAGAAGAGGCTCTACTAAATGTTTCAGTGATTAAAACGTGGTAGTTTTAATCAAGTGTGAAGGTAAATGTTGTTGAGGAAGAAAACTAGATATGCTCCTACAGATATGCTTGATGGCAAAAAAACTGCCCCAACTTGAAACTGAGAATCCTTGAGATCAAGCCAAAACTCAGACAGATTTGTCCCGATTTAGGGGTAAGTAGTTTTCAGGGCATGGCTGAGGTGGCTGTTAAGTGTGGGGCAAAAGTTTTAGTGAGGTGAGCAGCAGAAAAGATGACACTTCCGTCTAGGATGCAGAGTCAGATTTAATATAGGCTTTACCTCTCTTCACAGCTTTGCTCAAAACATTTTAATATATTAGTTGCAGAAATAAGAAAAAGAAAAAGCCAAACCTTATTGCTTGTTTCTGTGTCCATTGGCTTTTTTAGGAAGGGCACATTCAATCTCCAGTCATACTGGTAATTTCCTAGGAACTTTATACCAGACTCAGATGGTGGATTTGGGGAGGGCAAGGGGAGTGAATGTCTCCTTATTCCACAGTGCCAAGAACACTTTGGTTTCTACTGCCCAATAAGCAAAACAATACCTAACAGGACCTTAGGTGTCGCAACAAGATGTTTTAGGAACCTGGATACACACAAAGCTTTGCTGCATGGCTCACCTTGATCCAACACCTTAGGATGACAATGCCTGAATGGCCAAACGTCATCTGGTTGAGCATCTGGACTCTATTTTACAGCCAAGCCAAGCTCATTACCAGTCAATGATCACTCTAAGTGAATTTTCACGGTCTTTAAAATCAGGAACAAATGTTATGAGCCTAATAAAGGCTGTATCAGGCCCACTAAGCCTCATTCCCTAAAACACTAGTTTTTTTGATTCCTTCTCTGAAAGAAAAGTGAAGGAATTATGGAACATCAGGATGAAACAGTGTGATTTCCTTATTTCTTTCTAGATCAGGAGCTAAAACCTAAAGCTGTATTTATTATCTATCCAGTCCTCTTGTTTTGGGAGCTGGATGTATCGCTGCTATGAAATGTGTTTTCTTTCCAAAGAATTATTTATCCAGATATAAACAATAAAAAGGCAACAGTTTTAAAGCCTTTGATATAACAGGCAAAGTATCATCAGCTTTTTCCCCCCCAATCTTCTATATATGATGGTGAATCTAATGAAAAGCAGACAATTTATTGATGCCTCCTTCATATTCAGGGGGATGAGGAAGAAATTTTTCTATTAAAGAATAAAGTGAAATTCCCCAACCTCCCTGCATTGTACACGGCCTACATTATTTAGAGCTCCTTAAATCAAAACAAAGATATAGAGTAGTGGGTGCCTCATCATAAGCATTAAACTATTCTGTTTGCACTGCATCATTTCTTGCACTGCAACAATTAAACTCTCAAAGACCTGCCCAAGCAAGCTTTGAGCTTAATTGGTAGAAAACTTGAGAGGAATTCTCTTCAGGGGCAATCATTTGTCTGCGTCTTTGAAAGTCACTGAGGAATTAGAAGGGGATATATTGTAAGCACTGTACTAGAATAGGAAATAAACACATGGTACCAAAGGGCAGCCTATTTCTGAGGCACAGCCATGTCCTGGGAATGGGGAGACAGAAGGCAAGCAAGCAAATACTCCAAAATATGGATTCTATTCTATCATTCCAGCCATGCTGACATCTAACATTGGTGGTTTTCTTGTACTTCAGTACTCTGAAGCAGTTTGCAAAGAGTAGAGCTAGAAGTTTATTTTTCTTTTTACTTCTTTGGTAGGGAAAGAAGGAGGGAAAAGATGGGGAAAAAAACCAGCCCAAAATGCAGTCGGTGCAAAACAGATTTGTACTTTTGAGAAATGCCTTGCTTATAAACTCTACCTTAACAGTGATACCACTTCTTCAGTCCGAGTGACATGAAACTTTGACACAGCACAATGAAGTCTTTTAAGACTGGTTCCACACTTCAGCAAGTAACCAAGGCCAAGCACCATGTATCCAACTGGTAATTTTGTGCTTGTGTGCATGTTAAAATACCCGATATGCCCCTGGCACAGGCAAAGTAGGTTTGATAGCATCCGCAGGAAGGAGGTCACTTATTTTTTCATGCGTAATTTATCACCACAGGTATTTTTGCCTACCTATGTGTCCTCTGCTTAAACTCATGGTAGCACGTACGTTTGCAGCTGGACGTGCTGTTGCTGTAGCAATCATACTCCACCCTTCAGTTCACTGGCAGATCCTGAAACAGGATGTCAGCATGAGCTGCCTCTCTGCAGAGCTACTGTCTATCAGAAAGAAACAGTCTTGAGACACCCTGTGGGGCACTTTTTGAGAGGAACAGGGGTAATTACTTAGGATATTTAAGTATAACATTAAATATTTACTTCTCCTGAGAAAACATTTAAAGTGGCAGTACTTTATACAATTCCTGCAAATGCAAACTCACAAGCTTGGCCAGGACATTTTTCTCTTATTCTTCGTAGAAATAGAATTTCACCAGACATATATTCCAGATATATATTTAATACATATCTGCATTTTTAAAGTTTATTGCTTCTCACTAGCCACCTTACCAAATTACAATTTTTATGAAGCAAAAGAGAACAGTTCTGAAGCCTTCTTTTCATCCCAGTCTTGAACATGTTTGACAAATCTCTGTGAGCTTTTGGGGGAGTTTAGCTTCTGATCAGCACAACAAGCTTTTCATTCTCTTTACTTTAGATGTAGGCACACATACCCTGTAATGATGGCTATGCAATTGATTTTGCTTTCCCTCATTGCTTTTGCCTTGCCTTATCATGAAAGGTCATGGGATGGAGATGTAATGATTGCTGCAAAGGAGTTGTGATGCATTTGAAACCCAACTTGTGGCTCCAGGTACGTGTGCGTGTGCACACACCCCTTTGCTCCAGACATAACTGACTGTTCTTTACGAGCCTAACAAAGTCTCACTGCACCCTCTTCCCACACACTCCAAGTACTTCCAGTCTGACATGTTATCTCTATACAGCTTCAGTTGTGAACAACAGTCCCCCACCTTGTATTACAGACTTTAATAGCTCGTGTCTGTTGTGGCAGGGCATATGACAAGGAGTAATGTCATAACACGCCTGTTATGCACCTTCCTCCACCTAGGAAGATTTTCCTCCATCTATTATTTTGGTGATTTGGCCTGTGTGGGAAGATTCAGGGAGTGTTGAGACATGGAAAGTTAAATCTCCAATTATCCGGAGGTCGTGACAGTCAGCCAAATGGTGTGCTTCCCTTTCCACCTCTACACCCACTGCACTGTCCTGCTGCTGACCCTGAAATGGAAAGACCACCCTCCTTTGAAATGAAATCAAATCCTCACAACTTGCTCATCCTTGGTCCTCTCCCAAAAGCTCATGCTGCCAAACATGGCTAATTTCTGCAGTAGTTTCATAACCTGGTGGGCTTCTACTCTCTTGCGACCTGAGCTGAGGTCATTGCATTCATTTCCATTTACGAAGTTGTCTTGCGATTTAATGTATGTTGTCCCAAAGGCAAATGTGTGTTTGAATTTTTCCCACTGCGTATGCACTGCCCTCCTCACACAGATGAGGTTTTTCTGGCAGCCTTCTGTCATGTTGTTATGCTTTGAATAATATTTTTTTCAAAACTTCTCTGGTCCAAAGTTCATTTTTTTCCCCTCTCTCATGCTCTCCCCCCGCCCCCCCCTCCTTTTTGACTCCATAGCCATCCTCAACCCCTCCATTTTATCTCTGTGTTATTCTTGGCCTGTCTAGGTGCCAGTTGGGAGCTAAGTTAATTTAGGTATTTGTCTGCTTGCCTGTCAGGTTCTATCAAGAATAAAAAGAATGGCAAGTTAATAAACCCAAAATTATGTCAGGCATGAAGGAGACTAATAACCCATGCTGTTTATCTGGCAGCAGGTGCAAAAAAAGACCAATAAAAGAGAAGAAATACGGCCTTTCACGTGCACACATACAGACACACACATGCACACGCTCTGAAAAGAGGGTGAATGGCTGCGTGTTTCTGTCAGGTGGCCAGCACAGGATTAGCTGGTGGTCTCAGGCCAGACTTTATGGGGCAGGTGTCCACATTACAGAAACCACAAGCACCATTCACAGGCTTCTTGGCAGCTGCAGCGCAAGGGCTGACGCGCACTCTCAGTCCTTCAGGCGAGTCACTCTGTAGGAATCCAGGAATGGAAGTGGGGAGTAGAAGAGGGCAAGTTTGTTGTGCTGCTGGTCAGTCGCCATTAAGAAAACACGTGGGCCCCATAGACAACAGCCTGATTTTGCTAAGAAAAGGGGAACCATGGAAGTGGCCTGGTCCTTCGGAGAGTGTTGTGGACTCATGAAATTTGCAGTGAGCACTGTTGTACTAGAGACAAAAGTGTCAAGCAACACTGGCTTCTGGTATCATGGGGATTTTGTTCAGCTCCATTACGAAAGATAAGCTTTTTCAATATTTTAGATAGTTCAGAACAACATGTATTTGGATCAATACTAAAAAAACAATGCTCTAGGATGGCAAAGTTTAGGAATAAATTGGGTTTGGAGATGTCTAGAAATCTACCCAGATTATGATGCAAATAAGACAGAATCACCTAAATGGGAGGAAAACAAATCCTCCCTTATTTTCCTCTTGGTTTTCTTTATTGAGTTTCATGCTTGTAATTTCCCTTTCTCTTCACCATGAGAAGCCTAATGTCGTGCCTCCCAGGCTTCAGGGCATGGTGCTGCTCAGCCTCCTTCCCTCAGCAGATGTGTAATGAGTTTCTCTTTACTCATACCTTCCTTCTCTACTTTTGCTTCTGGAAAAGAATGGCAAACTGTATCTTCCCTTATAGCTTTGGACAAAGTGCCCAACATGATCTTGAATGGGACTCATACCCAAGGAAAAAGCTGTGACTTCAGGCATCCAGAAAAGCAGTGTGCTTTTTGTTTCTGAGTTCTTTTCTCCTTCCAATGTCTTCCTTTTATGAGGAGTTATCCTAGGCAACCGACAGACAAAATCAGAGCCTTGCGACTGAGTGAGAACATCTTGGTGATATCACTGCCAATGCATCCAGCTTTTCAGGACTAAAATTCTGAACTGTATCAACAATTCAAATTTCCTGTGGACTTCATGAATGCAAAATCAGCATTTAACAGCTGGGTAGTTACTGAAAAATTAAAGCCTTAGTATGTGGAAAGACTTCGAAGGTTTGGCTTCTGTAGTGGGTGGCAAAACACACACAATTAGTTCATAGATCACAGCATGCCTTTCAGCAGCATCGCATATTATGTTTGATTATGTATTTTATCTGTGTTTATATGTGTATTTATAACTATATAAATTAGACTTGCATAATTACATATAATTACGTACCTTTGTTTACATTTTTGACTGGGGGTTTTGAATAACCACTGCTGCACTTTTGAAGCCACCCACTCGTTGATAAGGATATAAAAATTGCAATACGGTCTGGAAGTTTATACAGAATAACTCCCATTTAGACACTGGAAGGACCTACTGAAAACATTGCCATTTTATTTGGTGTGCATTTTCATTCAAACTATGAAGAGGATATTTGGTGTCTATATATATTAAGCTCCTACTTATTTTTAATATTCTAATCAATTCTTAAAATATGACAGATGACTGATAATTGCTCAATGTCACTAAGAATTATTTTCTTTTTTTTCAAGATTGTTCTTCTGTTTATATTTGTTATAACTTCTTTTTAGTTTACTTCCTTAACCTTATTGGTTTTTCTTTTTGTTCCTTAGTAATTTCCTATGTGGTCATGCTGATCTTGCTTTTACTGACACCATGGCTTAGAAGTGAAGAAATGGTGTTCTTAAGATTCTCCTAATTCCAAGTATTGCTGCTTAGAGTGGTGACTTATTTCAAGCACTTAATTAATAACACCTGTCTTGCAAAATAGGCATTTGATAAGCTGACAAAGTTTGCTTTGAAGGCAAAAGTGGTGGAGCAACTACGGTGAGGGCTGTCTTACCTCAAGAATATAAACTAGCCTGGTTTTCTAAGGAAACAGACTTCTCTACCCATCATACCTGTTGGAGCATTTGCATCTTTCTGACAACCTCTGAACCCGGGTCTGGATCCATCAAGTAAACCTGACAGAATGATAATGGTCTCATTCTAGATACAATGGAACAGTAAGCTGTTATTACTTGGGAAAACAGTTGATATTTTGGGGACAGGAGGAAGGAAGACACCCTGACAGAACCCTAAAGGGAGGACTCAACCTTCACTCACTGCCTCTGCTGAATGTCACAAATAAGAAATAGCAGTCAGTCAAATGACAAGGAAAGCCATAGTATGGCATTCTCACTGTACTGCCTGTCCCCTGTTGAGCTGGCAAGGCTCCAAAAAGCACGTAGGAGGTGAAAAGGGATGAAGATGACATGGGATTGCATGTTTTGGGAAAGGTGGAATGAGTTACTGTCACTTTTGGAAAAGTTCTTCCAGGCAGTGGGGAAGGTTCCTACAGTGTGAGGATATAGGGCATACTGGGTATGTATTAATAAGAATCTTTAGGCTTCCTTATTCCTACTGCTCATAGACCAGCTTCTGTTTCCAGGCTGCTGGGCTCCAGTTCATCACCACGCCATGGTGGGTGATTTGTTTTATGCTACTTAATGACAATAGTGGCAGCAGTGGGGCTGTTCACTGCTTACAGGCTTGCTGCAGAGCAGTGCTGGAGGATGGCCACAAATGACCGCAACAAAGAGCTGTGCTGTGTCCCACAGATAAAAGATATCAGTTCAACATGTGTAAACAAGCCTAGTATCTCTTGCATTGAATTCCACTCTTGTTCAACATATCGTTTACAGCACCAGACCTCATCCCTGAGGAGTAATTTCTTTCCCACTTGGTCTGTTTCTGATTAGTGTAAGAGAATGACGTATAGAAATGACACTGTAATAAAGATGATGGATAGTCAGTGAAGCAGCTGCAGATTAGGAGAAAAGGAAGCTGACTACTGAAGATTGGCTTAGCAAAAAACAAGAAAACAAAAACCACAAACAACACAATACAAGGTTCTAACTGTGCATACAAAAGTCACTCAAAATTCTCCTACTGGTATTCTTACTGGCATGCCACTCAGAGCATGTAGAGCAGTAATTTCTCAGTGGAAACAAACTACTCAAAATTATGTTAGGGAGCTAAATGCCTTTTAGATCTGGCCTTTAGATCAAGTACCTACCCTGAAATGCCTTCTCCTCTGAAACTCGTACTTCACAGGGAATAGGAAAAAAAAAAATGAAACAGCTTTGAAAAACTCAAACAACATTCTCTTTAGATAAAGCTGTTAAACTAGGGTGTTAGTAAGTCTGTGGCTTCCTTAAGCTCATACATGGATATTACAGACCAGGCTGAGTCAGTCTAGCGTGGGATGACTGGATGACTTTATATCCTTAATCAGATTTTGAGTGAACAGTTATTTTCCTTCTGATTGCACCTGAGGAAAAGCTTACAAGTGTTTGCACCACCTTCTAAGCAAACAAAATGAATTGGGCAGCAGCAGCCTGGAATACTTTACTGTACACCTGATTCTGCAGGGCCCTTTCCTGCTTTTGCTGTCTTTCACTAAGAGGACCCTTTCATTTCAGAAGGTGGTTCAACATGCCATTTTGAAAGTGGGGAAGTGGAGTAGAAGAGAGGATGAGACAAGGGTGGGAGGGGGGCCACAGAAATTTTTACTTCATGAGTCAAGTAGCTCAGCTGTCCAAAAATTTCCCAGAAGATAATCACTACTTATGTCTGTGTGAGCTCCTACAGAAAGGAATGGAATGTGCCATAGTTTTCCATAAAATCCTCCAAAAACAGGATTGATCCACTGCTCTATGCTGTGTTTATCCCCTGGTCAGAGCAGACTACACTAGTTTTAGGCCATAGCCTGTTGGTTGAGTTTCTTGAATCTGACGTACATTCTCATAAAAGGATTTGATATTGTATTTCTCTGTGGCAGAACTGAAGATGATGGCAGCTCACTCCAGTTTTTTCACTCTTTTTAATTCTCTTCAGTGTCCTGAAGTAAAACAAGATCAATCTCAATCTGACCTCTCTAGGTGTATTAAAGAAGCAATTTTGTCTGACCATGCAATACAAAGAACCACACACCACACTCTAAAGGAGGACACACCACAGGGATAGGAGGTGTCAAATTGTTGTAAATAAATCTATTTGAAGAAAGCAGTTTAGTGCCTGGTAAAGAAGCTAGTTTGATGGCCCAGTGAGGGACACCTGATTGACAGGGCAATCAATCAGGCATTAATTTTTCAACTGCATCATGAGGGATGCTGTGGGGCAATTTGTTTCCCATGTGAACTGTGAGTCTTCCTCCAATGGAAAGACTGTAGCTAAAACATTATCCATTCATTCTTGCACTTTCTCTTCAGATTTCTTAACACAATATTTTATGCTAATGATATGAATGCTAAGGAAACAAAAAATATGTTTAAGGTGGTTGTGCCAACAATTATTTCAGAGAGTTTATTGGATCATTATCATAGATTTCTGCTTTGAAGTCTCTAGTTTATCTGAACTTAATTAAAACATGTTAATTTAAGTCACTTCAGTTCCACTAGTTGGCTCCTTGTCCCACAGCTGTAATAAATTTTGACATTTTACTGGGGTTTTGTGTAGTTTACAAACTTTCTGTAATTCCTTATTATGCAGCTTTAATAGTTGAGACATTGCTAAAGGTTGTTAGTGGTTTCTCTGTTATGATTTTAAAATCAAAACCAGTGCCAGCCAATGTGTCATGTGTCTCAGCACATGTAACCAGTCCCTGAAGCAAACTGATTTTCTACTGCAGCACACATGAACAGTGTTACAACAGCCCTGGAACAGCACAGCAGCAGGGAACAACTCACTATTTCTGGAGCAGTGTGTATGCCCCACTGAAATAAAAAGATATTTATAAATAAGACACAGATTTTTCAGTTTCAGGATTCCCAAGAGCTGTTACAGAGCAGCTGAGGGTGAAAAAATATCATTAACCATTTCATCAAGAATAACTCCAAAATCCTTTGAATGATTCTGTGCCTCATTAATGAGTCATTTAAAATCAGTAACATTTTGGTAGCCAAAACATCTGTGTCATTCATGGAAATTCACCTCATGATGATGGCTGATCAAATCTTGCTGTCATCGTTACTGGTTTTGCTCAGATGCAGAAGTGGTCAAAAGTGGAAAAAGCAGCCTACACTAACATCTTGTTAAAAAATAGTGTTTGCACTACCCAGACACTAAACATTCATTTATTTAATTTTCTTCCTCTGCAGCTCTTGCAAAAGGTCCATGGGGTGGGGAGTGCTTTTCTTCTGTGGTTTTTTTCTGGGAAAATCTGAAGTAAAAGAAAAGTGTATCAAGGTGTCAGAAGTGTGAAATTGTATTAACAATAATTGTCAAGAGGCTGCTGACTTCACTGGACTCCAGGTTTTGCCCCATGATCTAAATTGCACTCCTCTGAGGTGCTTCAAAGATCTCTTTCAGTAATCACATATCAGGTTCCCAATACAACTTCTTAATCTACTTTTTGAGAAGACAAAACTAGATTTACAGATGTTCCCACAACTGACTGGAGCAGAACAAGTAGGAGAACAAAGATTGTTGAAACAAAAACCCTAATATGCCTGTCTTTTCAGGAAAGTTTCTGTTGCATCCTTCCACCTCTGGCCTGCTCCTCAGTCCAGCCTATTTTTGAAAGTGGAGGCATGAAGAAAGTTTGATGATTTTTTCTGGAGCAGCTACTGCAGAATTTGATCCTAACCTCATGAGGAAGTTTACTCCCATAAACCATCCCACCCAATTCTGCAGAACAAGAAAGGCTGAAAGCCTTGAATAAACGGTAAAGTAGTTGAAACAAATATGTCAATGGTTCTTAAGCTCTACCTATGAATCTTTGTCAGGTCATTCATTATCACTGTTTGCCCACTAAGGAGAATAGAATGAAATAGATCTCAGTGGCTCAGTAGAAATTATGTGAGCCTTAGTGACACACACTGTCTCATTTTCCTTCAGGGAATATTGAGTGTATCACTGGATAAGCCACAAGCACAGACCACGATTTTGGAAAGTAGACAGGATTGCTCTAGATTATCTCTGTACCATAATAACATTAAAACTTTACACTGCACCTCCTGTACAGATAAAATGCTGTGGAAAACAGGGGGCACTTATTTAAAAAAGCCACTACCTCTCTGTAAGGGAAGTCAAGGGTGTCAGAGCTAAGGCCACCAGCCTCAAGTTTTCAGAGAGAAGGATGGTGACACCAAGGTGCTCAACTTTCACCAAAACCAAAGTCATATCTTGTTTTTAAGACGACAGGTTTCTGACAGCTTTGAGGTCACATGAAATGCTTAAGAACCTACCTGCCTGATAGTGGGGAAGCTGCTTTACTAACCTGGGCATAGTCCTCTGCCTCATATTTTTGAAAACCTTGGCTGATGACTGTTGGCAAAAATGCTGTGCTTTCAGTAAGGGAGGTGGAGAGGGTCATAATTTGGTCATCAACATTTGATGCATCCCAGAAGAGGACCTAAAAAGGTATCCTGCTATGAGTGATGTGTTGTTGTTGGCTGTCCTTGTCGCCAGCTGGGATTGAAATGGATTCAGCATTTTAGGAGTGAGAATAAAAAAGTAAATTGTCAAGTCCCTTAGCTGTTTTTTTTACTTGGTTTTAGAAATTATGAACTACTCTGATTTTAAGTCTGAGAAGAGACTATTTTGTATGTTTGATTGTTTTGAATAATTGTTAGTGTGAGTTCTTTCAGTGGTAAAAAGAACATGGTAGATGTCTTATTTTGCATACTTAGATTTAAATAACATAAGGCTCCTTGCTGCCTTTATGAACTTAAGCTACTCTCCATCTAGATGTAATTTGTAGGCAGCAAAGCAGCCAACAACCTGAAGTGGCAAAACAGAATCCATTCTTCCCACACTTTCTAAAACCTGACCTCCTCTGAGGTTCTTGACCTTGTCTGTCTCTACAGTGCCATGTAAATAGCAGAAAGCCTTGTTTCCCTTTAGTTTCCAGTTTCTTTCTTTAAAGTATTTTTAATTTTACTGTGCTATTAATACATTATTGATGAAAGATGCCAAGTCAGGAGTGATGGACAGGCAGGTCAGTTCTCTAACAAGACCAAGTCTAGTTTTGCATTTCAAGATGATTGTCTAAAATGATAGCCTGAATATATCCCCCTTATCTCACACTTTTCCGCATAAATCCATTTACCCTTTCTGTCCTCTCAGAACATATGCCCTGAAAAGGATCAGACAACTTTGTCACAGCTGTGTGTAGCCCCCAGGTCACAACCTTGCTGCATGCATCTCAAAAGTGAAGTGTGCTACAGGGTGGCTGAGGCTGCATGGACTGGTAAAATCGCGGGGCTGAGAGTTCATCTGGGGCAAGAAATTGACTTTTCTCAACTATTTGAAGCTAATACAGAGTAGAAACCAGGTTCACAAGTCCTTAGAAGAGTGTAAGAAGAGACATGAGTCTGTGTTGGGGTGGCTTCATGTCTAAAAGATGATAGTTATATTTTTTTGAGAAGGATAAGAATTCACTTCTTGAAGTATTGAATTGAACTCCGCAGATTCACTTACCTTTGGCTGTGGAACTAAAAGGAGTATGTAAAATGGTAAAAAAATTAAAAGCAGTTGTGGGTTGCATTGCCTTTCCCATGTTGCCTTTCCTTTAGAGGGACGCTGCAGCACTCCATGATACATACCTCCATGTGAAATCACCTGGTGTAGACTCTGAGATGGACTGGAGAAACAAACTGTTCATGCAAAGGTCAAATTTTATTGTTTTGCTATTTTTTAATGGCATAAATGCAGAAAAATCTTAAAAGATTCCTTCTGTACTTTTTTTTTTTTAACTTTTTCAGTGGAGAGGTGAGACTATATGCGCTACAGAAAACTATATCTGAAAATTCAAACCAAACCTAGCTTGGTTTGAAAACTTCAGGTCAGCTCTAGGTAGACAAATAACAATTAGAATGGTAACATCCCGGACTCTTTGATTAGAAGATGTTGTAAATTGTGGTCAGTACTTGAAACATTACATTTTAATCAAGAGAAGGAACCAACAGGAAGCTTTGTTGTCTTAATTACATCCCTGGGCATTAATGTTAGTGGTGAGTACCACCTTTCTACAGGATGCTGTAGTTTGCTTAAAAGGTCAAATGGTGACATACACTTGGTTTGTTAGATCTGAAGAGATTCTGCTGTAAAGTGGATGCATAATAAACTACTTTGAAATCTTTGGCCTGAGTCACAGAACAAAAACAACTGAAATGTGAATATTACACATGGAGTGAAGACATAGAAATAACTTTAATTTCCCACCTCATCTGTCCACCCACAAGCTTCTCCTTCTAGTGGAGAAAAGGCAAACTTATTTCCTTTTTTTCTGTGCCAGTAGTCAATCTTGTTTTCCTTGCATGACAGCAGATGTGTTGGGAAGACAGTAGCCTTGAGGAGCAGAAGCTGTGACTGTCTGTGTCCAAGATAAAAAGGCATTTTCATAGCTTTTCAGCTTGGGGCTTTTTAATCCAGTGCTGTGCATTGTGTTATTTGGGAGTAGGGAGTCTGCACATGGAGACAGGGAACATTGCGGGGTTGAATTTGGAGGCTGGATTCTTCCTTTGTAACCTTGTGTACAAGGTGCAGGAAAGTCACAGAGGAGACAACCAACTGTATCACAGAGTGAGAAGTGGGTGGGATTCTTGGGGCAGTGTGTGCAGGCCCAGGAGCTGGACTACAATGATCCTTGTGGGTCCCTTCTAACTCGGGATATTCTGTTCTGTGATTCTAGGTGCTGCAGAGGTTCTTGAGCAAGTACAGCCCTATTTGCATGAGATCCAGAGCATATTTTAAGTCTCACTCTCCATCACTGAAACTTGTCCAATTTGAATTGTGCCAACAAAGGAGCTCTGGTCTGCTTCCCTCCTCTATGTGCAAATTCCCCCTGCTAACCTCCTCCACCACCCACTGTGTTTTCCGTGTTACTACTGAAAGCAAAACACCCTCAAACCAGAAATAAACCAGCAGCAATTAAGGGCAACACTAGATCTCACTGCCCATCTCTCTGCCTTTGTAAGCATTCACTTTGCAGCCCAAAGTCAGGCAAAAAAGGTCCAGAAGTCCAAAGATTGTCCTGGGGAAGGAGAGTCACAGCAAAAGACAATGAGACACAGACTGACAATGTGTTTGTGCACTGTCCGTTATACTACTGAGCAGAAGGCAGAGGTGCAGTCCCAACATGTCCTCAAATCAAGAGAACATTCTCTGGTGAAGGCATGGCATGGCGAGAATAAATGCACAGAACTCCAGCTCCTGTCAAGATAACACAATCTCTTCTGCAAGATTAGGATTACCCTCCCTTTCCTAAAACTGACACAAAAATGTTGTAGGTGATGTCATCGAATGTTAATGAATGGAAGGGGCCTTAAAGACCATCTAGTCCCAGCCCTCTCTGCCATGGGCAAGGACACCTCCCACTAAACCAGGCTGCTCAAGGCTTTGCTAACCTGACTTTGAACACTGCCAGGGATGGGACATCCTCTGTATCCCTGGGCAGCCTGTTCCAGTGCCTCACCAACCTCACAGTAAAGAACTTACTTCTAATACCCAACGTAAATTCCCCCCCATTCAACTTGCCTCCATTACTCCTCTGCAGTTCCTGATGGAGACTCCCTCTTTAGCTTCTCTATAGGTCCCCTTCAGAGACTGGAAGGCTGCTATGAAGTCCCCCTGGAGACTTCTCCGGACTGAACGGTCCCAATTCTCTCAGCCTTTCCTCTCAGCAGAGCTTCTCCATCCCTCTGACCATCTTGGTGTCCCTGCTCTGGCCTGGCTCCAGCAGCTCCCTGTCCTTTCTGTGCTCGAGGCAGCTCTGCAGGGTGGGGGGTGGTCTCACCTAAGCAGGGCAGAGGGGCAGAATCCCTCCCTCCCCTCCCCTGCTGCCCATGCTGGGGGCTCAGCCCAGGACACAGTTGATTTCTGGTCAGCTCATGGTGAGCTTTCCATCCACCATCATCCCCCCAAGTCCTTCTCCCACGGCTGCTCTCCATCTCTCCTCTGCCCAACCTGTCAGTGTGTTGGGGACTGCCCTGACCCAGGTGTAGGACCTTGAATTTCACTTTGTTGAACTACTGGAGGTTCACACAGACCCACATCCCCTGCCTGTCCTGGTCCCTCTGGATCCATCCCTTCCCTTCAACACACCGACTGCACCGCACAGTTCGGTGTCATCAGGGAGCACCCATCAGTGCTGGGGGTGCACTGATCCCATTGTCCACGTCACTGACACAGCTGTGGAACAGTATCAGCCCCAGCACCAAGCCCTGCAGGACACTACTCATCCCTGGTCTCCATGAGATGAGTTAACATCTGAATTTACTGTCACTTCCAGTCTTTTTTGACTTTCTCATCTCTTTTCAGTAGCTTGCCTGTTTGAAGAATGCAAAGATATTAAAAAATCAGCTGCAAGTAATTTCTCCATAATAAAAACAAACAGAAATTCTGAAATTAATCCCAAGGCAGCAGCAGGCTATGAACTAAGATCTAGTTCAAAGCCGGATCTCTATCTGCTACTACAGCCAGTTCAGCCAAAATAAATCTTTATTTTCACCAGATGCTACATGTGGCTTAAGTATTGCCACACATCTGCACTGGAATAATGTTCAGAGAGAAGATAAGTCCTTTCTTGGACAATGAAAATGTAACTTTTGTGAACCGGTCTTATGATGATCCTTGATTTTCCAGTCTTTTACACAATCCTCTGGCCTTTCAGGGATTAGCACATTCAACAAAGGTGGGGTCACCTCCCAGACAGACATGACTGTTGTGCCCAAATGGTTTCTGGTCATGATCCAGACAGGTTACACTGAGCCAGCTGACATACACAAGTGCAGTTGAGTGAAGCAACGTGACAAAACTGAGGCTAATTATTTTGGTGTGTTAGTCACTTTTTTTTTTTTTTTAAGAGATTAATGAATTGAGACTTCTAAATTGTTCTTACTTTTTACAGAGAAAGAAAAAGTTTCTGGTTTATTTGAAGGCCCAGTCCTCAGTGTTCTTTTTCTCATTGTGATCTTAAATTGAACTGAGAGCAATACTCTTCAGGCCACCACAGCTCAATAAATAAAAAACAGAGAAAGCCTGAAGGCATCCTTAATTGGCTTGCAACCTTAAAAAAATTAGTTCTCAGAACATTTTTTCTTTAAATCATCAGTTTCTTAAGGAAGAAATGTTGCTTGCAGTACAGCAGGACTGAAGACAGAACCTGGGAAAAAAATGTATTACATTTTACATTAGGAGAGGGAGCACTGGAATAGCATTCAGATGTATTGAATAAGAGTTTCCAAGACTTCTTGCTCATTTTGTTCTGCCCCACTACTCCAGGATCTTCCTTTCCAATATGCTGCTGGTGTTTGGTGCTTCACCCTAGGTTTAAGTATGTTAGCACTTACCTGCCATAGGGGTATGAAAATGAAGACAATGATCTCTAATTTGATGTGGAAAGCAAGAAACAATGAAAAAATATAAAGATGAGGTAAAAAACATCTGATTGCTTCAAGGGGACACACCAGTACTGGAGACACTGCACAGAAGAAGGACAAGAGATTTTAAAAAAAGTATTTGAATGATTTGAACTTTGTCACGAACTTTAGTTTTTTAATTCTGTGTATCAAGAAAATCTTAAAAAAAAAATTCAACAGAAAACAACCAGCCCAGAAAACCAGCAATTTTGACTGACAGCTTTAGCAGTGAATGAAAATTCCCAACCCTTCAGTGAGATGTGGTGACTGGAAAAAGTAAATATTAATGGAAAAGTTATAATGAAGGACTTCAGGGAAAAGAGGCAGTTGTCATCTATCCAAAATGTCTGTTGAGTACTCTGAAAATGCAAGTTTCAGAGTCCCCAAGCAAGACTTCCAAGCCTCTGGAACAGCCCAAGCCACATGAATGTTAGGGAAGTGTACAAAACCACTGCTTTCCTTTGGCCCATTCACCTAGAGTTGTTAGAGTTTCCTGCCTAGAGAAAAAGAATCCACTACAGGGAATTCAGGAAAAATAGCTGCCTGGAACCGCTGTAGCTTTTTTCCTAAAACTATAATGATGCCCAATTCACAAGAAACCCAAACATGATAATGGAAGTGTTTTAATCAACAGCAGGGGATTTCACTGATTCCAACTCTAGCCAACATGAAAATACTGCATTTATTAGAAAATCCTTCAGAAATAAATATATGTCCCCACAGCAACAACAAAATATAAATGAACATTTAATTCTTTCTCGCTCATAAAATGTCATCTTTCTATGAATCACTCTTCCTGCCTCTGTTGTGTACTAGATATGAGGCCACATCCTTAAAAAAGCTCCAAGAAAAGCTTGTACTAAAAAATGGGTAAGCACAAAGAGAGGGAAGACAGACTGCAAGAAAACAAAGTACCAAACCCTGCATTTTTACTGAACATGCTTATTTGCAAAGAGTTTTTGACACCAACGCAGTGCTCAAGAAGACAGTGCCAGAGTGTTGGTCATGAAGCCTGTTGGCAAATCACCACGGGCAAAGCGGTGAATGGCGGCTCTGGTTGGATAAACCTGTGTTGTCCTCTACAGCTCTAGCAGCTTTCATCCCCTCCTTATCCAAAGGAGTTCAGTGAAAATAAGGAGTGAAAGGCACCATCTATTGTAGAGTCACAGATTGTACTGAGCTGGAAGGAACATATGCTTTGAGACTGCTTTTTTTCAGGGTTTGGTTGGTGGTTCTTATTCCCTCTTCCCCACCAGATGGACAGCTGGATACTCTATCCTCTACTTCCTGAACTATCCCATCATGCCTGCCTCAAGCTTTCTTTTACTTTATTTAATTTCTGTAATTTTTCATCTCCTCTACCATTCTCCTCTTCCTGATGGTGTCTCTTCCGGCTTGTGCTTCACTCAGGCCAGAAACTACTTTCAAAATATCCTTCTATTCCTCTCCTACATGGAGTTAAACAAAACACTAAAGGGAAATCTAAAATTTTTTGAAGTTTAAAATTCTGTGGCCTTCTGTCTGCTTCGGCCCAAGTTCTTGAGTGAAAAAGTTTGTTCAGAGGATGAGAGGTAGCATTGGGATAGCTTTTGATTCCTTGCTGGGCAATGCACAAACAGGGGTTGAAATGAGAAGCTGCAAAAATGTGGCAGCAAAAGCGCGTCTCTGCGAAAATCATGTGTTCACTGAAGGGGAAATGAGGGGCTTGCCAGGAGGTCCCAGCAGCCTATTGATGCACTGTCAAACTTTTCACCCTCGCCGTTCCACCACACCCTATTTTAAATCCCTACTCAGATTATTTTTATTTTTTTTCAAACAGCTCATGATTTTGTTGGGCCTACAGCTCACAGAGACTGTGTTGCCACTAAAAACACATAGCTAAACACAAGCGGGTAAGATTCAAAGGAGCGGAGCAGATATGTTTATTTATCATCTATTAAAGGACTCTGAATACAGATTAACGTTCCTTACTCAATAAATTTTTTTATTGTTTCACCTGCTCTACAGTGGGAATTGAAAAGGCTCTCTGGTCATCCAATCTGCCTGTAACTGCTTGAAGTGTCTGAGGATTCTCTGAGGAAATATAAACTAAGAAACCACCCACAGAAATGCTTCCCAGCTGCCCTCTGAATGTCAAGGCTCCCTGTGGGGCTGCTCCAGGCTCCCCTAAGCCACAAGAGAGCTGCCTTCTGTATCCCCAGTGACAACCACACCTTCTGCTGGTGTTTGCCTGGTTGGATCAGAGAAGGTGGCACAGATATGTCCTGCAATTCATGCAATGAGCCAGGAGCCTTATCCTGGACTCCCCAAAACAGCCCTTCAAAGTACTCATTATTTTTTTTATACGCAGGTGTATTTTTTGATGCTCCCATGGATTCTCTTGACCTTCTCCATGCTGACCATCTGGAAGCCAGAAGAAGCAAATTCAAATATGTTTTTTTCATTCATTCTTGCAGGCACACAGGGCTATAGTTATGGAGTCCCAAGTGCTGCGTGTTGTTTAGAGTTTTCTGTTAATTATCCTCTGTTATGCTCTTACATCTTCCCTCCAGGCTCTCATTCCTTGTTTGTTTTTAGGTCTGTCTGTTATATAGATAGTTTATGTTATATGTAGTTAGATCATGATGCCTCCTCTATGACTACTCTCTTTTTCTAAGCTTATTATTGAACCTTACTTTTTGTAATTTCTGGGCAACCTCCCTGTTACCAGAGCCTGTGTTGTACTATTCCTAATGCCAGAGTGAGATATACTGTATTTGGTAGAGGAATCTTGTTTTTTAATATAATATAAAAGGGCTCTGCAGGCAGCCATTGTTTTGCTTCTGTGAACTCAGCCTAAGCAGAAAAAAAAGCCAGATTCATATTTCCCTCCATAGTGAAATATTTCCCACACCAAAACCAGCCTGCAGACACATTGCCCATTGGGCACACATGGAGTCTGTATACTACATTTTTTTTTCTGATTTCAAGTGCCAGTTGTCACCTAGTATCTGACCTTGGGATTGGCTGAACATTTTTGGCTTTATATGGAAAAGAATAATTCATGTCATGATCAGGATTTCAATGGTGAAGAGTACTTCTAAAGCAGAAAAAGGAAATTTCAGCAATTAAAATCATTAGACCTAATTCTATTGAGGATGGAAGCCAGGATTTTTGTTAGGAGAAAGCAGTTTCCTTTTCCTTTTGCTCTGGGACTAAAGAAAATTGTATAAGGCAAGCAGGTTTTACAGAAAGAAAAATTCAAACTATATCACAAAAACAAATGAAATGTCACTTTGGGGTTCAACAGCTCTGTAACAACAGTCCTGCCCAACTCGAAAATTATATATAAATATATATTTTTAAAATACAACAGAAAAGGAATGTCTTGTGAACTTTTGAACCTTTTAACTTTTCTTTTTTCAATAAAAATATCTAAATTAACAGAGGAAAAATAAAGTTTCTAAATAAAGTCTTCCCCTAGGATGGCATTTTTGTCCTGCCAAATTAAACTAACCAAAACTTTTGTTTCTCTAGCAATTTAGCTTCCCAAGAAAAATACACCTGCAGCTATCAGGAGCTTTGCTTGAACATGCAAGCCTTCTGTTTCATGAACAACATTTGAGGGCACTTCTGCATTGTGTGAGGTTTCAGCCAAAGAAAGGGACAAGCCAGACCTTCCTGGCTGAAACATCTGAATTCAGAGGCAACCTGAGATCTGTTCCAGCCTGACTCGGGTTAACAACTTGCTCTGCAGGCAGCCTCTTTGATCCTGTCAAAGCTGATCCTGAAGAAAGGCACGACCTGCTGCTAGGGAAGGTGGGACCTGGGGTTTGATGAGCAGGTCGGGAGGTGAGGCTGACACACGGGCTCCCATCCTGCCTCCCGTCCCTGTGCCCCTGCACTCAAGAGATCTCACCCAGGGCGTCACTGGTTTGGCGCCTTTCAGCATCTGGTGCTCTTGTAGCTTCCTTTGACAAAGGCAGGTGGTTAAGCCATAATGTCTGCCTGAACTGATTAAAAACCCCACCAAAATCCCATCAAAACCATATTTTCAATCTGGGTGATTATAGAGGAAAACCTGGAGAGGAGATCTAAAAACCTGGAAGTCAGAAGGTCATTGGAAGGCAGAGTGAGAACTCAACTTATGTTTTTCTTTTTTTTTTTTTAATTCCACTACTTTAAAGCCAATTTTCTTATTTTGAGGGCACTTACATTTTATGAAAGCTTTCAGCTTAGCAATGCTGGAAAAAGCAAAAAAATTATCAATGTAATTAAATAGCTCTAATTTATCTGAAACCCTGTAAGCAGCCTTTTAAATATATGCTTTTCTTCAATGATGTGATCTCTTTGAAAGACTTGTACAAAGGGCTCATTGAGTTAATTTTCCAGTTCTTGAGTTTATTTACCATTCTTCAAGACCTGACCTACAGCACTGAGCTCTTGAACCCAAAATGCTGGGGAAATGCAGTTGTGATTTACACAAAGTCTCTCTCCCCATTGCAAGGCTGGATTTCACAATATGCTTGAAGAACAACCTTCAGATTGCCCAGACCAACTGGGCAAAGTCTGCTTGGTTCAGGCATCAAAATCCCATTTGCTCTGAACCTCCCCTTTCTCAGTCAGAATGCCAGGGAAATGTTGTAGGAACTGTTTGAATATTTCCTGCCAATCTCCCTGCAGAAGTGAGGAAGTGCACAAAGATGGAACACCTATGGGCATTTGTGAAAACAGCAGTCATTCTTTTCTGGAGTGAAGGACTCTGGCTTCTTCATGGTGAGCTCCAAATTTAGACTTAGAATTCCAAGAATAAGCAATTTCTTACCAGCATTTGCTTATTATTCAAGCCATTCTTAACACTCAGCCTTCTTTCTTTTCACTGCAGCTACACACAGAAAAAATGGAATCACAGAATGGCCTGGATTGGAAGGAACTTTAGGGACCATGTATCTGCACCTCCTGCTGTGGGCAGGGGCACCTTCCACCAGAAGAGATTGCTCCAAGTGCCATCCAACCTGACCTTGGACACTCCAGGAATGGGGCAGCCACAGCTTTTCTGGGCAACCTGTGCCAGGGCTTTACCACCCTCACAGGAACAATTTCTTCCTAATATCCAATCTGAATCTTTCCTCTTGCAGCTTAGAACTGTTCTCAGTTATCCTATCACTATGTGTACCAAGTCACTCAGACCAGGACCCCACACAGATTCCCAGCAGGATGTATTTCCTTGTGTGCTGCCTCGTTAGCTGTTGGGGGCTGCATCCCACCTTGCACCACTCATACTGCATCCACTACATGAACAGAGAGTGCAGCTTTCTGAACCCGTGACATTTCCTGGACAGGGGGACAAGTTTCACTATGGCAATGGCCATTTAGACTTGAGAGTTTTCCTGTCCTAATCTTGAAGCCTCATTCCATATTTAGAAAAATTTGTGAGGCACAGGAAAGGAGAGGTATGAAACTTCCCCCAGAAATAAAAGGTCAGCTCTGAAGATGTTGCTATCTGAGGCTTGCACTGACCCACATGATAGAAGTGCCACAAAAGCAAGACATGAGTCTTGCTAAGGAATGGGGGGCCTGTTTTGTCCAGGCACAGAGTGAAAAACAACCTTGTAGATGTGTCTGTAAAGCTGCCTGGTACAATGCATGCAGCTCTGAGGGAGCAGGAACACTTGTGCATGTGTTCATCTCCCCCCCTCCTCCCCATTCAGAAACCTGCCTGTCCCTCATCTTGGCAGCCACTCTCTTCAAGTTTCCACCATCTGATTCATGCAGCAAAAAGTCTCCCCATAGAAAACATACTGGCTGAACCGCTTTGTTTTTCCTAGAGCAGTGCAAACAGTTATTGCAAGGGGAATTTTAGGAAGATTGTGCCTGGCAAGGAAAGCTCGCTAAATAAATACATGATGTTAATTATCCTTTGCCTGTTTCAATGGAGCATTTCAAAGTGCTTTGCAAACCATTAATTAAGCTGCAATTTAGTACCATGTGGTAGTTAAATATTATCAACACTGTTTTCTGCAGGTGGGATGCTATGACACAGAGGGTGAAATTACCTGGATGAAGTCTGTTAGCAGAAACACGAGCCCCAAACATACTAATTTTGTTCCACCAGCTCCCTGCTCCATTAGACCTTTGTAACTGTGAAAAGATGTGGTTATCTTGGAGGCAATGATGCATTATCTGGTTTTGAGCCCTTCCTTTGACACACTTCCCATCAGATGCTACATTAGTTTCTATATTCTCCCACCATCTTAGCCAGCCTTCTTCCTTACTTTAATCACCTGAAGCCTGTTCTCAGTGGAAACTCTAAATGAATGAATGGAAAAAAGAACAGGAAAAGTTAAGGATGAAGCGTTCAGCTTTGAGTATTTGTTTGTCAGAGGGACATTTACAGCAAAGACAAGTCCAGGTGCAAATGCTGCTGAGCTACTTGTGCATTCAGCCATCCCTACTTTCATCTGTTGGTTTGTACCAGTCTGGGCTATATGGATATTTGGATTAACAGAGATGGGCAATATGGCAGATGGACAGATGTGGGGAGCCACTAGATGGGGCTCCAGGAGGAAGAAGACAGCTGTGGGATCCTAGGCAATCCATCAGGATCAAGCTGAGCTGTGAGTTGAGTATCCTGGTCTGTGTAGGATCTTTATTGGAAAAGATCAACCATAATAGCAGCAGGCAGCACCTGTGCTCTCACCACGGGAAGGGAAGGAAGTGTGCCTTCCAAGCCAAAATGCACAGTATTTTACCAGGCAAAAAAACCCCCAAAACATTGTATCCCTTCAATTGTAAACTCTGGGTGAATGTGCTTATACATTCAGAGCACGAGGCAGATGGTAACAAACCACATGCTTGTGGATTATCCCACTTTTTCCACATTTGCATTCTCAAAACCACTTTTGGTGCCCGTGGTTTAACCTCTGTTTCCCTAACTTCTGTTTATGAGTTGAATGGTCACATGTCATCATGTTGAGTGGGAAAGTGTGTTCAGGGGATAAGGAGGCAGAAGTGGTTCCATATGGTGAAAGAAGAGACTATGCCAAAGTATTAAAAAATATATAGAAAGAGGGAAAAGCAAGAGTAAAATCTTTTTAGGAGATCAGGAATCTAAGATGCTTGTGGCCTCCTAGGAAAAAAACAGTTGTCTGCGCCTGAAAGGGAAATTTATGATTTGAAATGCTGATAGTATAAATTTCAGTGTTTGGAGAGGGTTGAATGTTAAACAGATTTACCTTTCTTTGCTGTAGGCATGGTTCAGGCTGAAGGCTGAAAGATTCCAGCGAGAGGCCACTGAGACACCATGAAACTACCAACTTCAGTTCTTCCAATTTTAATCTATTGATCAAAAAAGAAAAAAACAAAACCAAAACAAAACAAAAACCAAACTGCCAACAACAACAAGAAAACCAAACCAAACAAACAAACAAACAAAAAACCCCCACCAAACTCAATAAAAAACAACCAAAAAACTACCGAAAACACATTTAAAATATAGCTCTGTTCACAATAGTATTATAAAGTTGCTGGCATTGTATTTAGTGCATGCTTGTAGTTTCTTGAGAAAATTCTGCTAGCAGAGGAGTCCTTATGCTTTAGCAAAAGGCAAACAAAACACAACAGATGCCCTCTATTGAGAGAGCAGCAAGGATCAAATTTATTATAATAGTGGATAGTAAATGAAATACCAAAAAGCTATGAAAAACCCCCAAACTAATGAGAAATGGCTCTTTTTTGTTTGTTTGTTTGTTTTTTAAAATCTGATGTTTGAATATAAAGCAGACAACAGTATAAAAACACCTTATTCTTGGGTAGGAATTTAATATTCTCTGTCCTGAGCTGTGGCAGCAAGGCAAGCTTCAGAACCCCTTTTGTCACTATAATAGGTAACCAGTTCTGATAGTTTTATTCAGAAAGACCAACCAATGAAACATGAATGGAAATTCAAACCCAAATCATGCTTCTACGATATAAGCATTCATTGGTGTTATGTGCCATAAAAAATTGTTAAAGGAAAGAATATTTCAATTACCAAAAAGTGTCTGAGGTAACCAAACTGGTTAAGTGCCATGAAACAGTTTGAGAAGTCAAGATATTTAGAAGTAGGGGCCCTTCTAAAAATCAAGTGTTTCTAACAGATTTCCAGCTGGGTACCCAAAAGGCGAAGTATTTCTGAATATTCAGGTCAAAGGAAAGGACTTTGGTTTTGAGAACCAATTATGTAATCATAAGCCAGTCCCAAAACAGGGTTCAAAGACTGGATCAGCTGGCATTTATACAGTTAATTGCTGGTGGTCCTGAGGGTTGCAGGCTTGAGTTGGGAGTGGTTTCAGAAGTGAGACTAAGAAAAGCTGCTTGTGGTTCCAAAGCACTTAACTCTGCCTTCGAGGGGAAGCAGACTTTGCAATAGTCTTTGCCAATGCAGCTGATGATGCATAGACATCGAGATGGAATTCCAATTTCTCTTTGCCATCAGCTTCAGTGTGGCCAGGACTCAAACCCAGTTATTTTAGGGACATATCCAATACTCATTTTATCAACTCAAAGACTTCCATTGACTTAAATGGGACATGGATCTCAGTTTCAGAAGTCAGTAAACGCACAATGGCAGCTCAGGAAAAAGTGTGCCACTTCATTAATTCAGAAGTGGAAGTAGAGTGGATTAGACTGGAAATGGGGGAGAAAGCAGAATGGTATTCACAGGTCCAGACTACTCCAGTTATCCCCAGGGTGGCAAACCCAAACCTGCTTCATCCCCATGAAAGAGAATTGGATTTCTCGCAGCAGGCCTGAAACTTTCCCTGAGGCAGGTTTAAACCTGCAAATTGTGCAGAAACACTTTCCATCCAATAAGACATCCTATTACAGACCTGTTCTATATTCTGTAAAGCTGGCGGTGGGTGGCTTTCTGTTGACTTCCTCCCCACATGCTCTGCTGCCAAGTCAGAGAGACGAAAAATCATTTATACTTGCATTCACCAAGTGATCTCCAAAGCAACTTAATACTGGTTCAAGTCTTCCTTGTCTTATAAATCGGATTCTTTCTGTAGATTGTTTACCTACCACTTCTAGTGTGTCTCCAATAAATTAAATCCTGCTGAAATGGTAAAATGTACGAAAGATATACTGAATGGTCTGCAGGCTGTACAGTGGAGCCATTATTTTAAGAGGAAGTAGGAAAGGCAATCATAAAATTTTGAAAAATTATGCAATAACTTTGTAGTTATTGCCCATCTGTATTCATTACAATGATCTACTTCACAGGCATATAAATAGAACTGGCAAGTAAAAGATGTGCTGTTTGCCTCCAGACATGGCACTAGACTTCAGCAATTGAAATTCAACTGAAGACTTTAGAAAAAGTGCTGTAAGTGTTCATCCATGGACGGAGCCTAATCACCCATCTCCCCCAGTTTCCCCTCCCCCTGTTCCCCCTCCCCATTTTACATTCCCCCACGCTTGCTCTTACCCCCAGTCAGGACACCTTCGTAAGAAAGATGACAAAATTTAATTGCTTCATTTGCAGGGCAACCCTGATACATTACATGACTTCATTCTCACAAGGCAACAAGTCCCATAAATCACACCTACTGAGTGCACCCATTAGAGCTCCAGTATGACAACTTTATGCCTAATACTCTCCAAACAAGGACCACACAAAACTAAGACTGTAAAATTACTGTTGACTCACAGCAGCTTTTATAACATGCACTCAGCTCAAAAAGACTTAACTTATATGGGGTTTAATCATATTTGGGCATAGGAGACTTCTCACTGATTCAAGACAGCATATGTTAAAAAAGGAAGAAAAAGCAGAATATATTTGGCTTAGCTCTTTCTCTTGCAGTTCTCACAGAGAAATATATCAGATTAATGGAAAAATGACTGCTTTATTTTGTAATGAAAGAGGATTCAGAGAAGTTTTTCTTCCTAAGATTTGGTGGAAAAAAAGGTATTTTATGCCACCATAGGTTGGGAAAGATGTAGGAAAGGTGATATTTCTGGGCTAGGTGCTTCACTGGTGTTTATCTGCACAAAGCTGTGGAGGCAGCTGGGGCTACACACCCTTCTCAGCAGTCCTGGTGCTACCAGGTGATGTGGCTTAATCCCAGCTAACAACTCAGCCCCACACAGCTGCCTGCTCCCTCCTGCTCCCCTGGGGTGGGGGACACACACAGAAGAGCAAAAGCAAGAGAACTCCTGCACTGAGCTGAAGACAGTCTAATAGGTGAAGCAAAAGCTGCACACACAAGCAAAGCAAACCAAGGAATACATTTCCCACTTGCCATGGGCAGGCAGATGTTCAGCCATTCCCAGGAAAGCAGGGCTCCAGTACTCCCAATGGTGACTTGGGAAGACAAATTCCATCACCACATGTGTACCCCCGTACCTGCTTCTTCTCCCAGCTCTATGTGCTGAGCACAACGCCACGTGGTCTGGAATGTCCTTCTGGGCCACTGGGATCAGCTGTTCCACTGTGCTCCCTCCCAGCTCCTTGTGCAGCCTCGTCCTCCTCCCTGGTGGCATGGAATGAGATGCAGGAAAAGCCTTGAAACTGTATAAGCCCTGTTCACCAGTCATGAAAACATCCCTGAGTTACCAGCCCTGTTTCCAGCACACATCCAAAACACAGCCCCATACCAGCTATTACAAAGAAAATTGAGTCTGTCCAGCAAAAACCAACACAAAAGATACATCCTGCCCCAAAAATATTTGCTCTATCAGGCCAGTGGGCAGCCTCCACAGTAATGGCCCCACTCATCCCGACTGCATGTCAACTGCATGTCCACAATCGTATTGTGCAGCTGCAGCAGTGTGCTAACACCAGAGAGGAGTGAGCCCTGGCTGGGGGAACTGGCTGATGCTATCCACACAGTTAGAGAAACAGCTGGCCTGAAGCCCTGGGAATTCAAAAATATCCTGTCCCAGCCACCCTGCGAAGCCAGGAGCCTCCGGAGCAGAGGCTGTCACTGCAGGCTCTGCGTAAACAAAGGGTGCCTGTGAGTGTGTCCAAGGATTTCCATGTGCTTCAGAGCAGGGGTCCCATTGCTTGCCTCCAACAATGTGACATGCATCACTGAGAATCTCTCATTTCTTTGCACAATAGCTTTTTTTACCCCACCCTCCCTACGGCTACAGAGGAGACGGAGGGGGTGAATCTTACATGCTGTCCAACCGACTTCCTTGCACTTGGAAGGCAAAACCAAGAGGTTTATATAATCAGGCTAACATACAAACCAATTGAAATTACAATGGTATGTTAGAGTATATTCCTTGAGTATTCAAACCACAGCGAAAAAAAATCTCTTCCACTAAACTACAAGGGACTGACTGAAACCCACAAAAGCTGGGAAACATGGTGAGGTCTGACTGTAGGCTTGTCCCTACTTCACCCCTGAGAAAAAGAGTAGAGAGCAGAGATAATACTGGCTGCTTTCTGGTGGGCCCTAAACATAGAGCAAATTCCCACAAAATAAATAGGAGGCTTGCCACCATATCCTCCCTCCCATCCCCACACAACCAGACCTCTAACTACAGCCATGAAGGGCAGCTGCTTTCTCTGCCCAGGACTTCGTTGTCACAGGCATCAGTCTTGGCTCTGTTTCCCTGTTTTGTACGCTTCCAGTTAGAACCTGCTATGCTTTTCTCACTCTCTGCCTTTGTCAAAAAGGGTTTTGATAGCACCAACCCCAAAGAAAACAACACCAGAAAAAGCACAGGGAGAGAAGATCTTTGGATTTGGGGTTTCCTGTGGATTCTTCCTCAGTTCCCAAATTCCCCATTCCCACCATCTTTATCCCATCCACTGCATCATTCCTGCTTCCCCTCTCCATGGTGACACTCTGTATATCTTAGCAATAGGTTGGGGCAGTGGTCCCAGCTATTTTAGGGCAGTGCACGCGCTGCCTGCTCAGCTGGTTGCTGCTTTTTTAGATGCACAAGGATCTAAGCTAAAATTGCCATTTCCTCAGTAAAAGAACTATTCTGAATCTTCTTTCTCCATCCTGCTGCCCGTTCTCATGAAAATTCACGTGCACCCATCTTCACTTTCATGCCTCTGGCACACTGAGCTGAAATGAGTAGTGACTTCAGAAGTTATCATGAGAGGTGGATGAACACACTGTATGCTCACAGAAACCTATCTCTATAGGAAACCAACCTAAAAATAGCTCCATCACAGAAGCATTTAAGACCAGTATTAAATGAACCAAAAGTGTAGAATTATGCACAGATGCCACTGCAGACACGGGGTGTTTTGTTTTCATGTAAGATTCACGTAACTAAAGCTATTCACCTGTGCAAGCCTCCCCGAAGTGTCTCTGAGTCTTCTGAGATGGCTACCAGGGTGACCAGTGAAGGAGGAATTTGATTCCTTTGGGTTTTCCATCTAAAAATACATTAACGTGTACACATGTATGAATCATGTACATGCACAGGTAGGGCCTTCCTTATTTCTTCATAATTGCAGGTTCCAATCTCTTCAATATGTTTTATAGGGTTTTTTTACAAACTATATTTTCTACTCTCTAAGGTATTAAATTACTTTTATTTCTGTCTGTCAGCTGAAGAGCTGAAAACCTTTGAAGATCAGGATCCTAATAAAGTAACCTATTTCTTTGGCTTTCAGGAACATTAAATTATTTATATACACCTGAAAACTTAGCACTATGGGCCTCAACCAAGGACTAAGGAGAAACTCATAGAAAAGAAAGGAGTTGGATGTAGTTCCAGATTCATCCAGCTCCAGATGAATGTCCTAGTGCCATCCTTTTCCATCTATTTTTTAATGAATTACAAAGGAATTAGCTAAGAGTGAAAATAAAAACCCCAACCAAAATATATAGGAAAATGAGATAAAGAGAGGTTCCAATTTTGTTTGTACAGTTTTCCAGTTCTTTGTTACATTTAGTCTAGACTCAGCTGTATTCTGAGGACACTCTAAATCACCATAGTAAATCGGAGAGGTCTTGAATAAGATGAAGGAAAGAGGCCTTGGAGAAGACAAAACCTCTTTCTGCCTTCTCAACCCCTCCCGCTATTTAAAAGTTACTTTGGTCTAATGAAAATCAGATTATAAACCTCCATTAACCCCCCAGATTAACATCATTAGAATATGATTTTTTTCTATGGTGCTATCTTCTGAAAGAGAGGCAACATGCTGTACAGATGGAAGAAGCTTCAAACTCTGCTTGAAGCTGCGGGAACAAAAGTTTCCCTGCAAACAAAAAATCATAAATTAAATTTAAAAAGCAATATTTCACTTGCTTTATGGGTTGGCATGAGCCTGCAGGCCCACAGTTTGAGTCATTAAAACCATGGGTGCACCCCATGAAGGACAACCAAAAAGTTCTGACACTGAAGCATAATGGTTAGCACTGCTCAAATATTTCATCTGTTTTTCTCTGTTTTTAAATGAGTACATGAAAAGTACTTCAGGGTTTTTGTGGTTTCTTTTTTTTTCCCCTCAGAGCAAGAGACGGTATTGTTTTGCTGCTAAACAACAGAGCTGGGAAACCTAAGGACACATGGAATAAATAATACAGAAATTGGTATAAAGCCCCTTATATCACATATGGTCTTATCAGCTCTGCCTCAAAAAAAGAGGTAGTTGCCAGGTTGGAAAAACTAGTGAAAAAGAAAGGATTTCTTCATTTTGGAGAAGAAGTAGATAGCAAAGGACTAGAAGCTATACAATGTCACAGCAGTTTCGAAAAGTCACATTCAGGAAAGTCAAAGGGCGAGTCACTTAAATATGGTGAAAATAAACACATTTTAGCAGAACATGTAACTACGTGCTTGAAACAAAGAATTTAGCAAGATGAAAACAAGTTATACATATATATATACATGAATAACAGCCCTCTCACTGTCATTTATGGATAAAAGGCTTAACAGTTTAATTATTGGGATTGGAGAGCTGGATAAACAGGATTAGTTTTTCACATGTTTGGAAAATTTAAAAGTCACTGGAGACACTCCTGCATAGTGTGGCTTATTGTCACCCCGGCGCCCTCACACTAAACACAGACACATGAGCTGCAAAATTTCTGGTCCCAAGAGAAGGTTCTGAGCATGGTTAGGGGAGAGCAGGAGAGATTGAATTGCTGCCAGTGCCTGAGGAAGGCCCTTGCAAAGACAAGGAGGGGAGGAGTGAAACTCTCATAAAGGTGTGGCTGAAGTGCCAAACCACAAATTTGGAGTAATAGGGTTCAATCTTTTTGAGTGTTTACCCTTAAAAACGTTAATGTGAAGGGGACTGGGGAAAGACATGTACCAGAAATACATTATTTGCCAAAACCTCAGTGCTTACTAGGATCTAAGGAGAGGTCTTAAGAAAAGCACGTCCTGCAGGGATTTGATGCTGTTTTTTTGTGTATCATACCCAGATCTCCTGGAAGATGAGAAACAATGCTTTGCATAAATATTGCCTAAGATTCTGCTTTTTTCCTACATTCTGCCCCACTTTTTGTGTATGTTCTATAGCTTCAGCTGATATTTTTAACTCTGCCATTAAGTAAACTGAGAAAAGAGGAAAGAAGTCACCACTAATCCAGGGCATTTATGTAGAGGGGAGGAAGCACTCCAGTGTGCTTGCTGTGATGCAGATGAATGTATAAATAAATGTGCCATGCCACTGTTGTTGAAACCAAAGTTTATTAAACCAGATTCCTAAATCCCAAGCCTGGCAGAAAGCAATTTTCTCCTAGAAGTTCTTTTAATGCTGTATTTATGTATCAACATTACTGCTTTTTCTGTTTAAGCCTTCTGAAGTCATTTTTCCAAACTATTTTTTTTTTATGAAGAACAGTGAATACCTTCTCATGTATATGTAACAACAACAGAAACCAACAACAGAACAGATGATGTTGGAAGCAATATTCTTGCCTAATTCATCTAAAACATGGACTACTTTCTGAGTGTCTGACACTTTACTTTCAGAGACCAAAGCCCTTTCTATCTATTAAGGAGTACATAAAAAAAGCAAGGGAAATACATTATTTGTCACAGTACGCTCTCTTGAAATTAATTTTGTACTACTTAAAATACTACTTCTTGAAAATAGTTGTTATTTAATATTTAAACCAGTTTTCAATCAATCATAGAACTGTGGAATAGTTTGGGACCTTGAAGATCATGTCCTTCCAACCCCCTTGCCATGGGCAGGGACAGTTTCTGCTAGGACCTTGACGTCTCTTGTACATTCTAGAAAATTATCTTTTTTTTTATTAACTATATCACACTTTTGTTGTGTTTTGAATGCTCAGTTTATCAGCAACTTGAATTTGATGAATAGTCATAAAGAGCACTTGCTTAAAAGAAATTTTGGAAAACACAGCTTGTATGTGAGACAACTTCAGCAATTGGTCATACCAGTTAGGAGGTGAAATTCTGCACTTCTTTTATAACACCAGAGTTGTATTAAAATTTTAGTTTTCATAGGAAGCAAGAATGGATTTATGCAATACCTTTGATCTCAAACTTGCTCTGAAGAAGCTAGAAGCTCTTTATAAGAAAATAAATTTCTGTCAAAATCCTCTCAAATTAAATTTCTATGCACATACATGTGTATGTAAACACAGTATTGGGTTTGCACGCTGCGTAGAACTAGTATTAATTTGATTGTATTAGATTAATTAATTAGAGGAAGTCTGTCAAGAAAATGCACCAAATGTATTTGGAAAATGCATTCAGACTTTGAACTACAGGTCCTTTTCCCATTGTTTGGTATGGAATATTGAAAGTCATGCCAGTGTGGAGAGCTATGGCCTTGGGGTTGTAAGGAGAAAGAGATTACAAGAATACTTATTGAAAAGTGCTACATAATTAGTATAATATCTGATCCATTAGAAAATCACATCTAAAGTGGAAGAAAATACTTGTGGGTATTTGTTGAAGGACTTGTAGACAAGTTTTAGAAACAGGAAAGAGAAAATAATTAAACCATAGGATTTGCAGAATGACTCAATAGACTGTGCAGAACACGTCCCTTCTGAGGAGCATGGCTTGCTTTTAACTGCACTGCCCAGGCCAATTGTCTCCTAGTACATCTTCCCAGCTGACAATGAGATGAATTAGGTGAAAGCCAAAATTTATTAGCAGGTTGGAGTGAAAAACTGTTGGTTTCATTCATGGAGAAGTGGTTTTCACGTTTGAACCATTGTATTGGACTTACAGGGAAAGGTTTTGGTAGTGAGGGGAATACAGGGGTCGCTTCTCTGGGAAGCTGTTGGAAGCTTCCCCCTGGTCTGACAGAGCAAATTCCAGCTGGCTCTAGGATGGACCCACTGCTGGCCAAGGCTGAACCCAGCAGGAATGGTAGTTATGCCTCTGCCTCTGAGATAACTTATTGCAGAAGGACAGGTGATAAAACAGCCCATTTTGCACCTGGAGAGAGGAGTGAGAACATGTGAGAGGAACAGCCCTGCAGACAACCAGGTCAGGGCAGAAGGAGGGGCAGGAGGTGCTCCTGCAGCTGAGGCTCCCCTGCAGCTCTTGGAGGGCATGGGGGTGCAGAGATCCACCTGCAGCCCATGGAAGAGCCCATGCTGGAGCAGGGTCACGCCCAAAGGATGCTATGACCTGTGGGAAGCTCACACTGGGGCAGGCTTGTTCAAGATTGTGACACCACGAGGGACCCATTCTGGAGTGGCCTGTTCCTGAAGGACTGGCCCAGTGGAAGGGACCCACTCTGGAACAGTTTGTGTAGAACTGAAGCCACTGGAAAGGACTCACACTGGGGAAGTTCCTGGAGGACTGTCTCCCTTGGGAGGGACCCTGCACTGGAGCAGGGTAAGAGTTTGAGGAGCCCTTTCCCTGAGGAGAGAGGAATGGCAGAAATAATGTGTGATGGACTTACCACAACCCTCTCTCCCTCTCCTGCACCACTGTGCAGGAGAAAGTAGAGAAAATTGGGAGTGAAGTTGAGTCTGGGAAGAAGGGATGGGTGAAAGAAAGATGGTTTTAAGGTTTGGGTTTATTGCTTATTGTGCAACTCTGATTCAATTGGTAGTAAATTAAACTATTTTCTTTCTCCAGGTCCAGTCTGTTTGGCTTGTGATGTTAATTGGTGAGTGCTCTTTCCCTGCCTGGGAGCCCTTCATTGTTTTCTCTCCTCTGCCCAGCTGAGGAAGGGAAATTGATGGACTAACTTTGGTGGATACCTGGCATGCAGACAGGGTCAACCCACCACAATCATTTTCTCTGTGTTTGTGACATTCCTAATGAGAAGCTCAGAGCCATGTCACACTGTGGGAAGGGATATTGGTACCCCATTGTATTCAGTAGAAGATTAACAGCAAGAATTGCCCATTTTTCCCTTGATGTGCAATATGACTTCATGACACTCTGGAATGAGCTTTCCCTAACCCTGCCTAACCAGTTTTGTGGTGTGCAGGGGCTATGCTATTTTCCTTGGAGTGCTATTGGGCAGCTCAGTAATGAGCTGTGGATAGGGCCCCTTAGCAAGTCTGTCTTCCTAGACCACTTGGAAATGTCTTTTATTTCTGACACATTCCACCTGTCCTGCCTGCCCTGGCTTTGTTGGCTCCTTCATCTGAAACCAAAAAGTCCTCTCTCTTGCTTTGCTTTGGTAGCCGCTAGAGAGTTAAGAGTCACAAAACCAGGGACTGAGCTGCGTCTGGGAAGCCCTTACTAAAAAAAGCTCCAAACTCCATCTGCTTCCAGTAAGTTTTGCCTCATTGACAAGTGCAGAGAGGTGCAAGGGCCCCTTGGAGCAGCTTGTCTTCTCACTCTTCCAGCTAGTGTTTTCAGGACAGTGAGAGAAGTAACTGGAATTCGACCCTGGTATTGGGAGAACCATCCTTTGAAGCCTAAAAGGGCATGTTTGAAGAGGGGAAAAGGTTCTGGCAGATAAGCTTTAGGTAGGGGTAATTTTGCAAAACCTCCTGAATAGCCCTGTAGACAGACTGGGGAAGATTTAAAAAGAGATGGAAAAAAACCCATTTGCAATAAACAGCTATCAAAGTTTGAAAAGATCTAAATACTTACAGGAGTGGTTGGTTTTTTTAATTCTCAGTCATGTTAGTGGTAGTAGAGCTGCAGAATCTGTCCCTATGTGGGTAATAGCCTTTTTATTTCCCAGCATTTTTTAGGGGGATTGAAGGGGCTGGTCTTTCTCTCCCTATGTAAACCCGTGATTCATCCTTCATGTCAAGAGAATCTTAATAATAAATATACCACCATGGCTGGTGTTTTCCACTGAATTTGGCAAGTATACTTAGAAAGAAATGAAATGAAAATTTCAGGAATTTCCAATTGGGCTTGAAAGCTGTGAAAGAAGAGTGATGACTGCTATCAATGTAAGGAGTTATGAGCTGCTTGGTTCTTCTGTTTTATGGAATACCTTAGCCAGAGCACAGGACCTACTTCACTGCCACTGTGGCCTGGGCCTGGCCATGGCCTTAATTTTTCTGAGGATGTTATTCATAAATGTTCTCTTAATCAAGCTCAGGCCCAGAGTTTTACTGTAGAGGCCAAACTAATTGACAGGATACACGAGAAGCCAAACCCTAGAAGGTAAAGCTAAAATTTGTGTGTCCTGGCTCAGAGAACCACTATGTTTCAAACCTGAAATAAAAAGTGGGTTTTTACATTTCTTAAATAGTTGATTTTTCCACTTCAACAATTAGAACTCTGTGCTTCTCAAACAATTCACACTGATTAACTACATATCCTTCATTTTTTAAATTTGACCACAACAAAAATCTCTCTTTTTGATTTTTTTTTTTAAGAGAAAGAGGTAAGGATTTATTCCAAAATTATCCCTGGCTAGTGTGCATGGTTACCACACTGAAAGAGACAGCAGTTTTCTGGGCGGAATGGCATTGCCCTGTGTGCCAAGACCCACAAGGAAGTTATGCCAAGGACTGTGAAGATTTTTATGTCTCTCCTGCCATCATAAACACAAATGTTATATCTTCCAACTAGACAGCTGGCATGTACCTCATTGATTACACCCTTTAATTGAGAAAGGGAGAGGTGAATGATTTTCTGTATTCTTTTCACATGTAAAATCTTCTAGAGGATTAGCAATCTTTTAGTTCTTGATCAAAATTCAGGCTCTAATGCAAAATTCTGTAAGATTTCATAGTATCTTATGCTCACAGTGTCATGAAATCCTTATGCTGGAATAGTCTCATCCATCCGTAGGGAGCTGAAATGCTATTCAATAACTGACATAACATCCATAGTGGGGTTTTTTTAGTTCTAAATGTGCCAGTTCTCACTTCTGTGACAGTGGGAATAATTTTGCTTAGTCATCCTCAATCACATGAGTAAGAAGAAGTGAGATGAGGAGACATGAGGTACATTGCCTGGACAGAGGAGGTGATGAAGCTGAGAGCCTTTTCCTCTCTGTATCATCCCATGGTTTCATAAGAGAAGGCCACAGCTCCTAGCAGACCATGCATCAGATCTGTGAGCACAAGCTCTCCGTCTTGAAAAGTTTTGCTGCCTGGGCCCAGAGCCATCTGGGATATGGCACATCCACAATGTCCCCTCATTGAGATGGCTATGAAAGAGCAGCTCTGGAGCAAAACCTGACTGTGTGGGGCTTCCTTTTCCTGGAAACCACTTTTATACTCAGCCCCTTGACGCTCACCTGAGTTACATTGCTGGTACAGCACTGCCCAGTTTAACACCTTCCAAATTTTGGCCCTAATCTCACAGATTCAACTTTCTAGCTTGGTCTCACACCCATCTTGTCCCTTGGTACTTTTTGACCAGTTTGAGCTATGAGTGTATGGGATTTTGTAACCTCTAATAAATGAATGCTACTGACGCAATAGGAATCCTAACCTGTCATCAGGAAAGATACACAACCCAGCAAACCACTAGGCAGATACATTAGATAGATATTGTCATCCCAAAGGAAAAGTTCCTACCCACACCATTCTTCCACAAGGTAAACTTGAAATATTTCATTTGTCCTCTGGCGCTCTGAAGAAGATTCTTCTGTTTTGTGCAGATGGTTCAGGGCTCTGAAGGCTGGGTCAGATGAAGAAAAGCTGAAAGATTGCAGCCCATGAAGAAAAAAAATGTAAAGAAACCCCCACCAAAACCCAGCAGAGAGCAACAAAAAGCACTAATTCTATTTCCTTTAATATCAAAGCCAAAAGGAATTTTGCCATAGACTTGACTAAGAACTCTTGAATATAGAAACATGCTCTCATCAGCAGTTCTTAATTTATCCTTGCCTGTATTCCACAGCAGTCATTTAAAATTTTTACACTAGCTGCAGTATTGGATATGGTTTGAATATCAGGAGCCATTTGCAGAAGACATGAATTAGACTTCCTGGATGTCAGGAGCAGGCTCTGCTGGAGTTAGATCCAGAGCATTCATGCTGGAGGTGAGGTTCTTCTACAAAAAAGTCTAATGAAGGCACTACTGCTTTTCACTGCCCTCTCTATCTTAAGAAGTGGTGTCCAAACTTAAAATATAAATTCTGCAGTGATCTTAGATAGGTGAATCTTAGCATTGCAGATAGTCTTCCCACAAAGGGTCTGTAGATAACCAAAGATTAGTTTTAGTGCCTTAAACCGTGGTCACATCTTGGCAGCACAGACAGGCTTTTGTCTTCTGCTCTTATGCTGCCACCTCAAACCCACTGTCCCACTACTGCAGGGTCATAATGAAACCAAGGAGCTAAATTAAGAAAAAGCTGTGGATTGAAAATTACCCATCAGGGAATATAAGAGTTGACTGAAAAGGATAAATCAAGGAAGTCCACAAGTAATTGTTGCCAGAACAATAGACAGGGCAGTCAGGGAACGGAAATGAGCAGCTGGTGTTGGAAGGAAGGGCATGGAACAGCTTCAACTGATTTTCTCAATGAGAAAAATGTCTCTGGATCTGTGATGTGACACAGTGTAAGCATCACTGACTTCAAAGCTTGCAACTTTGGGCACCATTTTCAAGATAAAGCCACAGGTTCAGGGAGTCAGAAGTGTTACTCATTTGCCACAGAAGTAAAAGTATAGATTTGAGCTCAGTATGCAAATCCAAATAAACCATTTTAACATTCATTTTCCCTCTCTCATTTTTTTCATGATAGAATATCACAGAATCATAGAACATCCTGAACTGGAGAGGACCCACAGGGATCATCAAAAGATGCCTGAGGACAGCTTACAAAATTCTCATCTCTGCTTTAATTCAAAACATTTGTGAATATCCTCAGCAGACTGGTACTGTTGTGGAATATTGCATGCAATATAGATAATTTTCATGTACACTTATAACATTAGGCACTACTGGCTGCATGGTTGAATGGAAAATTGAAAAGTCACATTGCTTTTGGCTATGCAGTGAAATGTTACTGTGGACAGCTCAGAATTCAAACTACAGTAAAAAGAATGTGTTTTCCATGAGAATTCTGCTAGGAAAGCTCAACCATTCAGTAAAAGTGTACAATGAGGGACATGAAATGCACTTTTGAAGTTAAACAGATAGCTAGCTATATGACAGATAAAGTTTTGTTTTATTCATTCAAGTCTATAAACATACATGATATTATAATAATAGATGAATAGGAGGAACATTGTGTTGTTGTTCCAGATAAGCACTTAAAACTGTCAGTTCTTATGCATTTTTCTGGATCATTTGGGCATGGAAAAGCTGGGTGGGGAATTGCATGAGATCAGGGAAGAAAAGAGGAAATCTCATGAGAAAAGCCCTACAAGAATTGCTGCTTAGAGTGTTTTGGCAGCTTCTCAACCCAGAAGCACAGAGCAAATAAAAACCAGCAATAACAAACTGCAGATACTGTTGGGAATTGCCCAAACTACTGAGAACAGGGCAGCTTGTGGGACACTACGCACAGATAGAGGGCTTATGGCATGCCATCCTCCGCTCAGTTGCTTGTATAATTGTCCAGGGATGGTGTTTACTGCCGACTCACGCTGGCAGACAAACCTTATTTATTCCAAGCATGATACCAGAGGGTTTGGAGTGTGCTGGCTGCAGCAGAGGAATCCTCCAGAGAGAAATCCAAGAGCAGTTAAGCTTGAAAAAATAGCTGGACTCTGTCCTTACTGTGTCTGTCAAAATGATAGAAGTGAGGGGTTTGCCTCCACCTGCAGCATGTAAGCTGTTCAGAAAAGGGTGGGAGCTTCAGCTGCTTACAAACACTTTCCTGACCTGCATCACTCATTTCTAACAAACAGATGAATCATTTGCAAAAGCAGAGCATGCTTGTTTGTTGTCTACTCTAACCTTTTGCATCATACTAGCACTGATTTAATTAGCTTCAGTTGCTCTCCCTCTTACGCACTCTTTTGTTATGTTGGAAGGGGAACTTTGAACACAAACATTCTCATGTGTTATTTGTTTTACATTTGTCCTGCATTGAGTAGAAACTCCTACAAGAACTACAGGACAAAGAAACTCAGAGTCTGAGTGTGTCTCATGGCAACCTGGTAACCTTCCAGTTTGGTCTTCAGGATCTGGTGATGATCTCTTGGTAAGAATCCTTCACAGATGGAGCTGCCATGAAAGGAATTTGTTCTTTCATTGGGTCTTATTCTAGAATGACACAGGTTGGCACAGCCCCAGTAAGTCTGACTCTCTGGAGAGAGACTCTTGACAAGGGCCTGAAGTGACAGGACCAGGGAGAATGGCTTCACACTGACAGAGAGCAGGTTTAGGTTGGATATTGGGAAGAAATTCTTCCCTGTGAGGATGGTGAGGCCCTGGGACAGGGTGCCCAGAGAAGCTGTGGCTGCCCCATCCCTGGAAGTGTCCAAGGCCAGGTTGGATGGGGTTTGGAACAACCTGGAATAGTGGAAGGTGTCCCTGCCCATGGCAGGGGGTTGGAAACTGGATGATTTTTAGGATCCCTTCCAACCCAGACCATTTTGAGATTCCGCAATTCTGTGATCCAACCCCAGGCAAAATTAGCAAGACAAGGCCAGCAGCAGGAGTGGAGAAGAAGCCCCTACAGCATTCATGCAGAGTCCTGCAGCCAAGTCCTGGGAGCAAGCAGGAGCAGCCAGGCCTGGACACATGATGGGACTAAAATTTTAAGTGGAGCTGCTGGGGCAGTGGCCAGGAGGAAGACAGGCAGAAGCTTTTGGTGCTTTCAGGGCATGGATACTTGGGTTACAACAGAAGACAAATCTTTATGTGAAATTGTGATAGAAATCTTAAGGAAGCTGGCAAAAATATGCTGCTAAAAGTTTATCTCTCTAAAAAGGACAAGATGTTCTGCTCCTAAGTTTGATGACAGATTCATAGTTTAAAATAACTTTAAGGAAAATGGTTAATATGAAAATTGTACACAGAACTAAAACCACATCAGTTTCAGGGTAGGTAGCACACTGCCAAGTCATCAGCACAAAAAGGGCATGGAACAGTGGACAAGGACTGTATACATTTAGTCTGACCTTCCAGTGTTTCATACTTTCACAACTACAGCCTAATGAAATAGTCACTTCATGAAACTTTACTACCATTTCTACTATTTAGATCTAAAAGGACGTGCCTTGTGTTTTTGAACAGGCATGACAGTTTCTTCATATGACAGAACAATGGGCTGCAGCTTCAATATCATTGCCTTTAGATGGAAAAGGAGTTAGTTTATTATTAAATAAAACTCCAACTCTCTCTCATGATACAGATATCAACTCTAAGAGCCACTTGGTTTTGAATGAGAAAGATTCTCCTCCATATCATCCTAGAAAGACAAAGTTTTCACAACATGTATTTCAAGCAAATGGGGACTGTCATCTATATTGTTGCTGTAGTACTTCCAAACAAAGGCATCAAAATCAAAGGGACAAGGAGAGCGAGAAGACGACTCTCTTAGCTAACATTTTTCTACAATATTGATATAAAATTATTGAAAGCATCCCTCAGAAGAGATAAATTAAATTATGTGTACTGTCTGAAGAAAACCTCTGAAGTATTTTGGAATATCTCTTCTGTTATTAATATACTGATTGTGGGGGGGAAGGACATTGCTGCTTTTCTTTATGTTAAGAAACGAATTCATTAATTAACAGATTTGAATTTTTTTCTGATGAGTTGGTGTAATTTCAAACAAAGTCTGATACTCAGCATGATTATTATTTTGGAGATAGAGTAAATCAGGTGTAGAAACTGTTCTGTTGAAGACATTACAATGACATCTCCTACCCTGTAGGCATCCATCACTGGTGCGTCTCTAGGAGTACTCACAAGCCCACTTGTGGCTGTTTTCAAAAGAACCCCTGACAGAATTTTTGTGGTGTTTCTAAGCCATCATCAAGCCGTGGCTTTAACCATTCTGTTTCTCCTTGGGTGAGATGGGTACATTTCCTTCAAACATACAACATCTGGACGTTTCTCCCCCCTTTGGAACAGTTCTGCCCAAACAAATTTTACCTTCATTAAATACAAAAGCCAATATAACAAGAATTTATGGGAAAATAATAAAACCCATAACAGTATTGGGTTTTATACTTTCTTCACAGCAAAAATCACAGCAAAAAAAAACATGGCAGAATTAGTGATTCATGGGCTCCATCAGGGTAGCACTTCAGCCAGTGATGTGTGATGCTCCTGCTTGTTCCTTGATATAATAATGACTCCTTTGACAGAATGCATTTAAAATACCATAAACACATTGTGTTGCTCTCCACCCACTACATATGAGACTATGGTAGTCAAGGTGCCTGCCACACTCAAGAGTTAAGAGTGGAATTGGTATTGGATCTGAATTCTCCTTCCTGCTGGTGGATTTCTTTACTTCCCTTGATCACTGAGCTTTTATGCTGCCCCAAAATCTGATGAGAACAAGTTTATTTTGTCTCTGAGGAATGCTTTGGAAATGTCAAGCATTTTCCCAGTATAAGGAAAGCCACTTCTGCCCAACTTCACATTTACCCCCAATGAGTTTTTTCCCCCGTCTTGCTTTGGAACTGTCATGCTTTGCTCCAAGTATTGATGTGGCCTTGCCAGACACAATGACTGCTATTCCTTTGCCCTCTTTGGTTGCCAGTTGCTGCAGCTGGTTGAATTTTGTACCTCTCCTGAATGCCTGGCCTAGAATCCAAAGACTGGCTGTTATCCCTCCCCTGAGTGGAATAGAGTTAATTACTAGTCCTGCAGAATAACAGGAAACCCACAGAATTTCTTACAATCAGAAATCATAATAATTTTACCATCTGCGGAAGTTTTTTGAGCCACAGCCCTCCAAAGGCAGGATTTCTGATGTAAGTCCACCAGGTATTCACAGTTTTAATTTAATTAAAAAACTGTAAAAGCTTTTACTCCACTGGCCCTGGGCATGAGAAAACCTAAATTACCCATGCTTTCAAAACACAGAAAGATCAAATGAATTTCAGGTTGTCATGGAAACAGATTGCATACCTCTGTAGTTGCAAATAATTAACCTTAATTACTCTGACGTACTGTTACCAAAAATATTTGGCTACCTATGATGCTTGCAGTGCACAGGTTTGACAATTGTGCTCACTTTGGGCTGTGTGGTTTGATAGCTAAACATATTTCACCAGCAGACCTGACACAGAAATTTGATTGTGCAGCATGATAGCATTTTAGCAGCCATGCTCAGGCCAGCAGTCCACCTTCCAACATCACTGCGTCTGAACACACTGAGCTCTACATGTTGAGGCAAATTATTCAGGGAAAAAAAAAAAAAAAGTGGCAGCTTCATTTATTACTCTTGAGGATCTTTTTGCCAACAAATATACACTGTGCATCACCTAATTCTTCTTTTTTACAAGCCTGGCAGAATGAGGAGGAAAACAAGTTTTTCAAGTTCCAAATATCAACATGAAAAGCCTGGAAATCAACCGTGTGTTTTACTTCAATATGAAAAAACATCAATTTTGCATTTAAAAATACTGGGATAGTGACACAGGAACAACAAAAGTCACACTGCTCCCAGCTAAGACCAAGAGCTTTTCTACTGCCATTCTGGAGATCTAATTTTTTTCTCCCTTTTCCTCCTTTTATGAGACTCCATTTCAAAGGCTGGCATGTCAGTCTAAATCCCGAATTTTTATGGCTTGTGCAGAATTGTGATACAACTTTTATGTGAAATAAAGTGGTTTGGAAGAATAAGGTTAGAAATACAACTTTCGTACTTCATTTCCTTTCTTCTTGTGATGAGTGGGATTCAGTAATAGAAAGAAAGAGTTTAGGGTTCAGGTGACATTCCTGACACTGGCTTAAGACAAAAAATGAAGCACCTACTGTTGCTTGTGGGGTATTTTAGGTGCTTGGTTTCTGTTTATGTTTTCCTCTGCTTTCTAAAATGTTCCCAGCAGCAACTGAGGTTGTGCTACATTCTGTAATTTGAGCTGAGGATATTACACCCCAGGCCACACTTACCTCTCCACCTGAGCACCTTTATTAAAAATTTTTGTCTTTCAAAAGAAGTAGTTCTCAGCCCTTCCTGGTGGGTGCAAAGATAATTCATTCCTTCTCATGGCCACAATTGTGAAAGTCAGACCCCCAAAACACCAAAATTGATATACAACTATAATCACCACAAGAGGATCAGCCTTGTTTTAGAGTTCCTATCAATCAAAAGATTGGATTTCAGCACCTTCCTCAGATAATTCTTATGAATTTGTAAAGAACATGTAAGTCTCAGAAATGGATTAACTCAGGACTTTTAAAACCTGCATTATTAATATGCTATTTGGTTTATGCCATTATGGCAAACCCTAGTTGAAGGTTTCAAGTTCTGAAACCAAATCAGAGAAGAATATTAGAAAGAGTCTAGTAAAAGCCTTGTCTAGAGAAGGAAAGTTTTTTGCCACTCACTGTTGGCATCAAAATGAACACAGATAACAGGCTGCTGTTAAGATCCGAGAATAAGATGTATTTGCAACCATGTTCTGAGGTAAATATTGCAAATAGCTTGCCTTTCCCTTGGCCTGCAGAGAAATTATCTTCAGTGTTGGTTGTGATGTTATTTTGTAACAGAGACAAAATTTGGAAGGATAAATGCTAAATAATGGTGGAAAAAATCCACCCTAATGAAAAAACTAAACAACACGCCCACCAATAAATAAACAATCAAACAAACAAAGCAAAACAACAAACCCCAAAAAAGCAAACCAGTGACTGGATAAGGAATAGTGGCCATAAATACAAACACAGAAAGTTCCACCTCAACATGAGGAAGAGCTTGGTTTAATAGAAGGTGGCAGAGCACTGGAACTGCTGCCCTGGGAGGTTGTAGATTTCCCCCTCTGGAGACATTCCAAACCCACCTGGATGTGTTCCTGTGTCACCTGCTCTGGGTGACCCTGCCTGGGCTGGGTGGTTGGACTGGATGAGCTCCAGAGGTCCCTTCCAACCTCAGGATTTTGTGATTCTGTGAAATGTGAGCAAGAACTGACACTACTACAGCAGTCCTCATGCTTTTTTGTTTTGACTTTTGATATATCCATGGGAAGGTAATGCTCAGTGCTGTAGCCAATCACTCCTGTGGCTGCATCAAGTATTTTATCCACTGCTTGCATATTTCCTCCAGAGAAACAAATGGACTTAGAGTAGGAAAAAATGGCTGTTGAATTTGACCCTTATTCAGGTCTTCTTTCTCCTGGTTCCAAATAATCTAACCCCAAGCATGGCTTTTCAAGGTGTATTTCCAGTGGTGATCTACAATTTCATCTTATTTACAGAAAGAGGAAAAAACAAGTAGTTTAAACCCTCAAGGCTGAGTCCTGACAGCAGCAAAGATGTCTCATCTTGTGACATAAATTATTATATAATACTAGGGAATCTTAAAGTAGATGTCACTTTGAAATGAAAGACATGTGCATTCCAGAATAACTAAAACACCTTTAAAATGGAATCAATATTTAAGTCCCCTAGGCCAGAATGGCTCAGAAATGGTTTTTGATACATGTCAGAGTGTGCAGCATCTTTGGGACAAAAACCTTTGTGCTAATATTGTGCAGTAGAAGGGAATAGCAGCTTTTGGATTGTCATAAAAGAGTGTGATAATTGAAACCTGAATTAAGTAGTACGCAGATAAAACGATTCGTGTTGGGTATGGCACTGCCTATTTTTGTTTCTTTCCCATGAGAGAATCATATGAACACAATTTGCTGCCATGAATACTCTCAATAAATTTTGAGGAACACTAAGAGCGCATTCATAAGAAGCAAACTCCTAATCCTGACAGATTGAATGAATTCAGAATGAATTCAGAATACTCATTCAGCACAGACTTACTTGAGACCAAACAATGCCATGTGATTCATGCATCCAACTGAAATTGGAGAACAAAGATTATATTTCAATTTTTAACAGGGAGTGGCTATCTAAGACATTTATAGATGTGGCTTTACAGCGCAACCAAGCAAAAGATGAATGAAAGAACATTGAAAATTCCTCATGGATGTGCCACAAAATGTAAGAGAGAGTGTCGGGTCTTCTGCCCACCCAGGGACTCCAGATGTCGGGTCTTCTGCCCACCCAGGGACGCCAGATGTCGGGTTTCACCCCCGGATTGGGGTGACCCCGAAAGATGGAAAAGTCCCTCTTCCAACTCGTGCCTTCTAAGAAAGACTCAGTAGTCTTCTGTTGTCTGTTCTCAAGGTTGTTTATTGTTGGTTATCTAAAAGATTCTTCTCCTGAACTGCTGTGGCCCGTTCAGCAGCTCAGACAAAGGCACACTGCACTCCCAGGGGGCTGGTGATATCTTTTATATCATATATTACGTACTACATGTTTATACTTTTTCTCCAATGCCTACTATCTATATTGAACAGTGACTTTCTACTCTAGACCAATCTGTGAGTGCCAACATCACCAAAGACATGGAGGCTAGGAAGGAGAAAGAAAGAGGACAGGGCACACCCAAATCCCTCCATCTTAGAACCCCTGACCCCCATGTACAAAACTTGGACCCCTGCGTACAAGGCTTAAAACCCCCCTGTACAGCACTCAGAAATCCTTCCTTTCACTTTGTGATTATCTCTACTATACTATCTAACTTGTGTGTGTGGCTTGTAATTCTTCATACAGAGTTGGTAATTCGTTCCACGGGCTAAGATGAAAACCCCACGTGTGTCTTTGGCTGCATGCCAGAGTCTCAGAGCCCCCTGCCAGCGGCTCTGGCCATCCAGGACACCCAGAGGGATGTTCTGGATTCCGACAAGTGAGTAAATTGGGTGAATAGTGGTTGTTCACAAAGAAATAATATAATGCTTGACAGCAAGGCATTGATTCAGACAAATAGGGGAATTGGAGGCTGAGAAAAAGGTAGAATTATGCAGAGTGATGCAAAGAAAGCCTGGCTTCCAGCAGCCTTGTGTCTCATAATTGAATTCCTTGGTGTTTAAAGAGGGAAGGGCTCATAACCCACCCTTTCCCTCGGAAAGGCTCTTTCTAACTATTGTCAGAAACTTGGTGCAAAATTCCTATGGGTAAGACTGTGGCTTCATGTCTGTGCTCAGCTCATGGTTTCCTATCTGGATTAAAAGAGCACCAGTAATCACAGAATCACAGAATTGGCTAAGTTTGAAGGAGCCATAAAGATCACTTCATTCAAACCCACCTGCCATGGGTGGGGCACCTTCCACTAGACCAGGTCACTTCAGAGCCACATCCAGCCTGGCCTTGAACCCTTCCAGGGATGGTGCAGCCACAGCTTCTCTGGGAAACTACTGGATAAAAATATGCACACACTTTTATGGGGTTGGTCTCAGATGCATGACTGGACTGTGCACAGCATAGGAAAAACCTGGTTTGAATGTCATTCTTCCCAGGGATGCTGTAGACCCAGGCAGACTCCAGCTGCTCTCAAACACATGGCATCCTTGGAGTGTCCTGCACAGGGCCAGGAGATGGACTTGATGACCCTCATAGGTCCCTTACAACTCAGGATATTCTATGATTTCCTTGATGTGGTTCTTGTTTCTGCTGACACACAATCATTCATGAGCCCTCCACATGTTAGTAAAAATCTTTTTTGAGAAGGATAATTCATTCTAAAAAAGAGCTGAAAAAAAGGTATAAAAAATGTTTATTTCAAATGATAAATTTGTGGATCTGAACTCTGAGCTGGCACCACCACGAGCCTGGGAATGAGATATTACTGCTCTTTGGAGAGACTGTGCGATTTCTGTTGGGTATTTCTAAGCAGAAATGTTCCAGGCTGGAGAGTTTTTCATAGTTATTCATTAGGTTGTTTGCTTCTTGGGAGGGCAGTTAATCCCTTCCTTTACCTCGATGTTCCCTCTCTTCCTCTCAGCCTCCCATGGAGCTGTCTCCAAACATCCAGGATGCCCGGCCTGGGTGTTACCACATGGAAACTCACAGAATTCCTCCACAGGCTTTCCTGTAAGTGTGGAGAAGAGCAGACATGATGGAATGGTTGCAGGATTACAGCTCTGGAGCAGTGTTGCTCATGGAGGTGATTAGAAGCATGTTTTCTACCACCTACAAGAGTCACGCCGGGTATCCCGCTGGACAGATTCCATTTTCCTTAATACATCCTTCCATAACAAATTTATAAGGCCACCAGAGGCCTGTTAGCTAGAAACAAATCTCAAATCATTAGGATGCTACAGCTATTCACTCTTTATTATGGAAATAAATCAAAAGCAGGCTTTCAGCAAAAGAAAATCCCCATGGCTACAATAAGCACTGCCAGGTCCCTGAAGATGCCAATGCCCCAACATCTTTCACATTTCAGTGTAAGTTTGGGCCACTGGACACTCAGTTTTTCAATTAAGGATCAAAAACTCAGCTTCGGGTAAATTTCCCAACCTAGACAATGAGATTCTTGTTCCTAATGAGAAATTGTATTTATTTAAGCTGTAATTTGCATTCATATTTACTTTTAAAGAGTGCAGTCGTGCTGGAACTGGACTGTATCAGTTTTAAGAAAAAAAAAATGGAAACTGGATTAAAAACAGAGCAAGAGAGTCACATGAAGATGCTGACAACTATGTATCATAGGACAAGTGGCCACAGGGAAAGGAGAATTTCAACTCAGCTGGATGTGAGGGCTCTTTTGCTTTTTTGCTGTCTTGTCTGTACTAAGGAAACACACTCCTTGATCAACCCCAATACCAGCTCCCTACAGCCTATAAGGAACATTTTCGTACCACTGTCATTGTAAATACAGAAAAAAATAGGAGGGCTTTTTTTTTTTTTTTTTTAATCAGTCAGAAAAGTAAATATATTCAAAAATCCACATGGGAACAGTTCTTGGACCTCATATGCTGCACTCAGGAATAGAAAGGCTTTACTATAAGTACATAGTAATGTTCCCAATGATGCAAACCAGGTTTTAGCTGGTTCTGGGGTACTGAATGCAGGTCTCCTCCCTTCAGAGGAATGTTAATAGTGCACTGTGAATTGCAGACCATTTACCTACTTTTATACATTTTCAGGATGACTCCTCCAGTTCACAGAGACACCTCTGGGCCCTCTCCAAGCCTTTCCCAGTCTGCAGCAGTAAAGTTAAAACCATGACCTCCTCTTTTACCCTCTTTGTATTTAAGTCTTTTTCCAGTCATTTTTCAGCAAGACCTGGAAAGCTGCAATGCCAAGGGAACACTGGTCAAAAGTGGAAATTTATTTGTGATTATTACGAGAGCCCCAGTGATATCAGTGGGTGTAACACAGTAGAATTAGGAAGGACTATTTTCACCTCCACTTTAAACTCAAGAAATCTGAGTATGACAGTGCTTACCAGAACCAATAAAACCACAAAAAATTGTGGGTAAGATTATGTCCTGGTTTAAGATTATGTCCTGGTTTAAGATTATGTCCTGTCAGAGCCTATTAACCCTTTCCTATCTTCAGATATTCTGCCTATAAGCAAAATACTTTGCTTAGCATTGGTAGTGAGCATTGTAAGACATTTGTATGGGATTTCAAGCCCTCCTTTGAAACAATTATGGATATCTCAAATATCTGAACTTATAAAGTGCAGTTGTCATTTGAAGGCACTCAGCAATTCCAGGTTCTTTACATACTTTCCACTATCCATGTGAAGAGTTCCAGCATCCACATGAAATAAATAAAGAGATTGTTGCTGTGGAGAAGTCTGTGGTGAGTGACTGCTAGTAGATGGTAACCCTGCATTTTAATACCTGGCACCAAAAGAAAATATCTGATTATCAGTGTCATTGATTGCAGATGGCTTAACAGCTACAGTTAATGAGACAGGCAGGTTAATGTGCACCTTGCTCCACTTTCAGAAACAAGAGCCTTGTGAAGAGATGTTGAGAGGGCTGGAAAAATCAAAGATGCTAAAACAGACAAGGAAGGTTGGAGTTTGGACCATACAGACAACCTTCCTTTCAATTCAGGTTATTTCAGAGGAGTAGGAGCTTGCTGAAGTTTTTTTATTATTTAGTATGGAATACAGATTGCACTGAAGACCACTTTTTTAAGAATACTGAAAAGACTTGTGCCTAGTCAGGCACCATCTGCTAGACAGAAGCAGAATAATCACCATATCTGTGAAGTACATGTGTCTAATTATGAGGTGATTCCTTTCTCTACTTGCAGTTCTCTCTCACATCTCAAGTCATTCTAACTTCGCTCATCTTTTTCAGCACAGCAGATCATTTTATAGGAAAAAGCCCAGATGAAATTCTGTACAGCACTGAGAGATATTTTATATCCTTAGTGTGACTTCAAAGGTGAAAACGGAGAGGTCAAAGAAGCATTTTCATTGTGTATTTTCATTTCACAGTCCTATTGGCTGTGTTAAAAACTCCACACCCATGGGTTTAGTGCAGCTTGGACAGATCTTAACAAAAGTGATGGCAAGCAGGAATTTGCAGTCAATGAGGACAGGGAAGTGAGTATTAAGAAGACTTTTATTTCCTACAGTAATTTACATTTTCTTGTTATTCTGCCTGATTTTTTTCAGTTTTCCATAGGGTTTAGATTCCAAAAGCTTCAACCTTGTTTTTGGAATTTGTGAGTTTTATTTATACAGTATATACTCCAGAAAATTATCACATTTTATCCTATTTTGCTCTCATTTCCTAAATATAAACCCAAGTAATTTATTTAGATATAATTCTAGTTTCTATTATAGTTTCTTTATTCTTGATGGCCAAAATCCCACAACTTTCAGAGAAACTTAATATTCTTAGTCATTGCTATAAATCATGATTCTTTTGGTTGAGCACACTGAATATGTTCTGTGCAATAACTGTTGCCTGCTTATTTATAATTTAACAGTAAGTATAATTTTATGAAAAGAAGGCTCAAGGAAACAGATAAAGTCTCTTTTCTGAGGGCTAAATAATCTCAACTTTGTGTCATTTTCTACTCACAGTCCTGATTTAGACCTGTAAACATTCTGATTTTGAACAGGATTGTAGGATTTGCTGTAAAGCTATTTTTATTTTTATTCCCTTTGAATTGTCTGTCTGTCATTTAGGTATCTTGGAATTACATAATTTAGGTATATTGGGAATAAGGACAAAAAGATTAGAAAAATAAGAAAACACCCAACATATTCCTTAAAACAGGGGGTAATAGTAAATGTAACGTTAGATGCAAGGTAGATGCAAACATTACAACTGTTTGGGTTTGTGTTGCTCTTTAGCCTTTTCACAGAAGGCTGATTGACAGATAAGCAAACTCCAGAGCAAAAAGCATGTTCCATACACTTCATTATAAAATTCACATCTTTGTTTCTCAGGTATGAGAAGCCTCTCATAGCTCTGCTACCAATGCCTATGCGACTGGAGCACTGCTGTCATTTACTTGGAATCTCATGCATTAGGTATGTGGTTTCCATCACTTTTCCAATCCCACCATTTGACAGGGTAGAGAAATAAAACAGAAAGGATTGAAAGACCAAGTTAACCAAAAATTTACAGTTTAATGCTGGAGTCCAACAAATTGCTGGCCAGAGTTTCGGTTTCTTTAAATAAACAAACAGTCCAAAAAAATTACAACATAAAAGAAACCCAAAGAACTGAAGTTAATATTGAAAAGGCTGGAATTGAACAGCTAGGTGATGCAGTTCACAATATAATACTTTATTGCATTCATTAGTGGTAATAGTAGCACAAGCAGTGCTAATATTTTGATTATGGGATATAAAAAGCAGGTAACCAGCATGGGAATGCCATTATGCAGCATACAGTAAAAACAGGGAAGGACACAATGACACATGGCCTCCTGTTACTTAAACAAAAAATTGTTTTCATGCTCAGCTTCCTCTGAAAACATACTGCTGAGAGCAAGGTGCTGGCCTGGTACATCGAGGTATGGATTTCCAAAGCAGTGTTATTCTGAGCCCACCAAATTATGAGCCCAGATTCTGCACATTTTCTCAGTGTTATGTGTTGACAGAGTGTTAAAATAGATTTTAAGCATAGAAACGAAGAGATTGCCTTGCCAGGTTTTGCACAGTAATATTGTGTCATAGATGTAAGGACATGTCCTTGGAGTTCACGTTTTTGACTGGTGGATAAAGGTGATGAGCACACCATGGTGCCAGATTTTATGATGCTCTTTAGGTCCTACAGCCATGGGAGATTTTTTTTTTAAATTTATTATTGCATTCCTACTCCTGTTCCCCTCTGCTATTGTTTGAAGGTATCAATACTTATGGTCAAAGAGCTAAAATACAAGTAAAAGAATGCTAAAACATTTTTCCCATCTGATGATTCCTAAGTCTGTCCTGTGATTCTGAGAGGCTGGACTTCTGAACTTTCAGGCATTTAGATTTGGCCAGTTCCAAGAATAAGAAAGAGTGTCCGTATGCAGCTATGAGAAATAACACGCTGGGATGGGACACTGCATCTTTCTGCAGGCTGGAGCTTATGGTGCTAAAATGCCACAGAAGCCAGTAGGGAATCTGTACCCCTTGATAAATGCCTAGAGCTAGCTAATTATGGGAAAATGAGCAAGCATGTATGTCTGTGTAATTATAATGGTGCATGCTGAAGCAAGTAGGTGCTTGGAGTAGGAAAGTCAAATCCATTGGGCACACAATTTCTCTTAAAAATGTGCCTGGAGGAACAGTAGAGGCAACTGACTAAATAAATGTGAAAAGACCTTATAATCTGGAGAGACAGGAAGAGTTTCTCCCTGTTATCCAGTGGCTTGCAGCTGTAGAGGACTGGACTCGGTGTCCTCCTGTGTGGTTCCCCAGGTGCTCTATCCTATCCCATTAGACTGTGGAGTTTGGTGCTGTATCCCACTGAGTTACAGAGGACAAAAGGCTGGTCAAAAACATCTGATAAGCAGCTTGAGTTCTGCTTCTTCCACCTGTGGAGGTTTTTGTCTGGAGAGCCAAACTACCAGGACCCGGAGATGCAGGAGAATGGCTATTCCAGAATCGGAGCTGGGTTTGGTCTGGACTCCTGATATGAACTGTGGACTCTCTTGGTTGGTCTGATGGTCTGGCAAGTCACAGTTACAGAAGAAGCTCCTTTCCAAAGAAGGCAGTTCATTCCCTGTGTATTTCTGGTGCACCTCCATGTATTCATAAGAGTATTTAAGACCCAGCACTTTCTTAAAGCCTTTTTGCAGGCCAAAGAGTGATATCATATCAAGGACAATCAATGCAGTTATTAAATAAATGATCAATTTTGTTTGAACCAATTCAAAGTCCATTCATTCAGGTTTCATTGTGGACTGAGAAAATATGGCAATGAGACCAGCTGGAATAACTGGAAACTGTCAGCCTCAAAATACGACCAAAACCAGAAGTTTTTAAAGTAAGATTTCCTGGTTTTTTTTTCAAAAAAACTAACAGACTATTTATATTATTTGAATTTTGTTCAAAAAACTGCTTAAAAATAAATTACTTCCCAATATCTGAAATTCAGACCTTTGAGAAATCAAAGTGAAATCACTTCAAACTAGTCCAAAATGAATTGTATAGGTTTTTTCCACTCAAATGTATGCAGATGCAAAAAAGAAGAAAAATCTAAATTAATTTTAAAAAGTAAGCTGGCTTTTAGATGGTCATGTTGGCTAATTTCAGTAGTTATTGTTATAAACAGAAGTCCTTTTTTGTTTTCCTGAGTGGCTTTGAACATGAAAGAAGGCATGGGAAAGAGCCACAGCAGCACATGTACCTCACTCCAGCCATGTTCTTCTCAAACCAAGGTCTGGTGACTTATGTTCATAATGTCTCTTACTCATTTGTATTTTTTATAGGGTAAAATTCCAGCTTTTGTAACAGAAAAAAAAATAAAGAAAGAACATTTGCATGGATTTTTTTTTTTTAAAGTATCTTGTTTTCACCTTGCCTGACATGAAGCCAAGTAAGTGCCTGATTGCACTCCTAAGTACACATGGGCTAGCTTGGGTCAGGGTTGTTCATGTCATGTCTCTGAGGAGGAGAAAATAGTTGTCTTCTGAAAGTGGGAGATATCGTTAATTCAGCAGAGCTATATTTCTTTGTCCTAATAATTTGGGGTCAGGCAGACATCCTCTCTGGGCAGTGATGATACACAGCACACATCTTCTCTGAAGTCACCTCTGTCATGACTTAGGTAGCTCTAAATATCAAGTTTGCACTGCTATGGAGCACTCCCAGCAGGCTTCAGGCACCGTGAGTCATGTCACATGTGAATGGAGTAGCTTGGGTATGCGTAGGAATCACATCCTTGGTACAGGACCCATGAAGCTCCCAGACAAAAAGTTCCCTTATTCCAACTAGCAACGATGCAATAATTATTGTCAACTAAAATGGAACAGCTTCCGGAGGAGGAGAGCAACAAATGAGTAACCAAAGAGATGAGAGATTACCTCTATTAGCTGGCAAGTTTTCTGACACAGATACTGGGGCCAAATTGTTGGTGTACCAAGCCCCTTAATTCTTGTATAGATTTTTATTGGATACTCGCTCTCTGTACTTCAGCAAAAAAAAAATTGCTCAGATGACATGGCCAACTGAATGGGTTACTTTGTCTCTTGCACTCTCTCTCTATAAAAGATTGAAGTTTGGGGCAGCCCTGGTAGGGTTGGCACCTATTTCTTCCAAGCAACATTTTATTTTTAAGTGGATCCTGAGAGAACTGAAGTCGACCCTTTAAGTGTTCTGTCTGGGATATCTTACGTGTCCTAGGAAACATTCTAGGACATTCTCATTCTACAACCATCAGTATGGAGCCTCCAAATTTTACTTATATCTTTGGAAACATGCAGGTTATTCCTGGAACTCTCCTTCTCATCCTCAATGCTTCCACTTTTGGTATAATTGCTCTGAGAAACAGAATCATTTTTCAAATTACCCAATCCTTTGCTCAACTACCAGCCAATGCAGTCTGGCAGCAAGATGCATACTTCAAGTTGGAATTGTTCGAGTGTGAAAAATGAGCTCAGAAGTATTTTTTTCAGAAGTGATTTTTTTGGTTGTTTATGTATATAAAAAAAAATCTTGGCTATGAACCCTTTGAATAATTTCTTTAGCATTTTTTTCTAATGTAATCATATTTGTAGAGACAAAAGAATCATCCTTGCAGGCATTCAGGGCTGTGTAGCTGGATGTTCCTGCTCACAGAACACACTGTAACAGGTCTCTCTCCTTGGCCACAGAGCTATGCAATGACACAAAGCAGACCTTCTTTTTTGCAACCTAGAGGGACATGTTAATTTATTTATACCTTTCCTTAATGGACCACCACCACGGTAAAGCTATGAACCAAGCTGTGAAAACACCATTGACTCATATTAAACTCATGTTTGGACAGTGGAAGATGTAATTTTTAATAAGCCTCACCCTGTCTGTGTTTTTTTTTTACTTTATTAAGGTTACTCTAGTAGCCATAAGTCTATCACTTGGAGCTGTAGAAGCTGTGCTCTGTCTAAGTTCAAGTGAAACACTGCCTCCAGTATCAACATTTCTTGAATAATTTTTTTTTTAATTATAAAATATTTTCAAGAAAATACAAAACACTGTTGGTTATCTTCTAAAAAAGCCTTCTGGTCTGGATTTATGGCTTATTCTGAGCATGAAATGGTGCTGGCACAGGCAGCACGTAAGGGAAGGACAGGATGTGAAAAATCTCATTTCATTACAAATGGACTTGTCTGTCTTCTGGCTGTGGAATGCTAACAATGAGAACAATTGGGGTGCCTCTGGCCAGTTTTCAGACAGGCACAGATGAATGGAAGCAGCAAGGAATTTCCTTAGTGAGGAGGAATGAATTCATAGCTGTCAGAAACGGGGAGTCTAAATTTGGAAATTGGAAGTATGAGCTAAACACCTGTTTTCAAGCCCAAATCTCATTAAGAATGGAAGCTGGAGGGAAGCAATGAAATAAATGGGAAGAAATTCCCCTTTCATGGAAACATTTTCAAAGACAAGTCCAGGATGGGAAAACTATCTCGAAGTAAAACTTTGGCTTGGAGGAGGTCAACCATAAAAAAATCCCCTTACCTTCACTCCTGGATTATTGCCCCTCTTGGACAATTCTAGGAGTGTAAGAGCTGGAACAGGGCATGCTGAGTAAAGTTTAGGCAAAAGCCTCAAAAATTCCATTATTATAAAAGGATATTAACTTAATGACTTTACCAGACCAACCTCAGAGGAATTTTAAATTAATTTGCCTTCCCTACAGCAAAACCAATGTGTAGCAGTGGATAAGTCCCTGTACTTCCTTCAGCTGGTGTGACAAAGCAAATTTTAAAAATGGGGAATGCGCCATAATGGCCTGGATGGCAGAGGCTACATGGAGTCAGCAGCCCAACAGGCCTCGGATTTTGTTAACAGAAAGACATTGTGGTTTATCCCATGTAGCTGAGAAGGAGTGCATCAGTTTGGTTATGAGAGCTCAGGCCTGAGCCTTAGCCTCAGGGTCAGACTTCAGATCCCTTGTCCCATCTCTGAGTTTCCAAGCTGAAATGAGAGGCCAAGGTGTGAAACTCCTGGGCAATGGCCTTCTTTGGAAAGCTCCTCCTGCTGGAAGCCTGGTGAGAGGGAGAAATACCCTAAGTCTGCCACTCAGGGTGCTCTTGAGTGATAGTGGGACATATTTTTAGAGGTGTGCAAAGGGTCTAGTTGGGATGGGGTTAATTTTCTCCCTAGCAGCCTCTATGGTGCTACAGCTTGGCTGGGACACTCAGTGTTGATAACACATCAGTGCTTTAGCTCTTGCTGGCCAGCCCTTTCCCAGCCTCAAAGCACAGTCTGTCCTCGTTCTCCATGTCCAGTGAGGAGGCTGAGGGCACACAGATGAACAGGTGACACAAAGTGGCTGAAGGAATTGTCCATACTTTACAAAATAATGCTCAGCAATAAAACTGGGGGGCATTTTTTCCAGAGTACCTGTTGCTCCAAGGCTTTTTGGGTGTGAGTCTGTTGGTGGTGACTGCTTTTGCACCTCTTGTTTCTTTGTTCACCTTTTCCCTCCACCTTTATTAAAAAAAAAAAAACCAAAACCAACAAACTGCTTTTCCCTTGATCCACAAGTTTGTCCCTTTTCCCCTTCTGATTCTCTCCTCCATCCTGCTTTGGAGAAGTGAGAGAGACGGGGTAGGGGCTTAAACTGCCAGCTGAGGTCAATATGCCCCAAAACACAAAGTTCCTAGAACCTTTTTTTCAAATGACATTGAATGAATTGGGTGTGTAAAACTTTGTTTATCTGGGCTTTTTGTTGATTTAAGGCAGGGTTAGTTGATGAGCAAAAATTTCACAGACCATAAGATAAGAAATGCTTTAAAAGTACCTGAAGTAATTTCATCAGAAATTTATCTATCTCTGGATTTCTGAGGATATTTAGGAATGATTTTCATGAATGCCATTAATGATGTTATTGCTATGCACCTTGATAACCTCAGGGGCTGACAAATTATAATATTCAGTTCAGAATTCTTCCTCTCATCACAAGCTTGAAACAGTGACATTTCCAGTGCTGAGTTCCTGCATTTGAACACAGCTCTTGTTGAACTGGACAGCTAAGGCCCCCTTTTACCTGCAGAGCGGGCAAAGCAGGGTAACACTCGTGGAATTCATCTCTTCTTTCAGTACACTTTGCTGAAGACCTGAATGAAGACATTTTAAACATGCTAGGTCAACCCCATCCATGAGGTGGAAGCAGCTTCCTCACTTGAACTGCCTGAACCAGATTAGAGGTGAACAGTTCCTTACCTCATGGCCAGTCTCACGACTTGTGTGATCCCATTCAGCTTTCACCCCTTTGATATTAGCAGCATTAACAACCATCTCTCCACTTTAAACTAGAATTAAAACTTTGATTTTTGTTTTTATTTTATTTTAAGAACAACAAAGCACACGTGCCAGCAGTGGATAAGACATGGGCCAAAGTCTACAGGCTTCTGGCACTGTGGCCCTGCTTCTTCCAGCTGAGGAGTAAGAATTTGACACCTTTGAAGCAGCAAGACTTCATATTCCGACAACTGCAGCCTTGTTCTACAGCTCCAAGCCACTCGAACATGTGACAAAAATCACAGTCAGCAACATCCATAGTGGATTTTTTTCCCACCTTAGCAGTTCTTTCTCTCCTCTGATGTGGGCTTGGAGATACTCTCTGCGGTATCACTGTTAAGCTTTTCATTTATTTTTCCACGCTTACCTACACAGAATGAAACACTCCTTTTTAGACACCAATCCAAATTATTCAAGAATACTTTTGACAGCTGCCAAGTAATTTAGACTGATACCTTCTTAACACCTTCTCAAAACAGGCCTGACAACCCTGAGGAGTAAAATTCCCCCACTTTTAACCATTCAGTACATATTGAATTTATCAAGGCTGTCAATTTCATTGAAACACTCTTTTTTTTTCTTCTTAGTTGGGTGAAGGGGCTTCATCTTTCTCTGGACTAAAATGTACATTGCTATTTACAAATTATTATAGTTTTCCTCCACTTGTCATCATGAAAATCCACAGATTGGCTGGTGAGAACAGAACACAATGGGGAGTGTTTTAAAGGATATATTTTCTTTCAGAGAGTGTCCCCTTGAAATGCTTGAGGGTTCTGCAAAAAAACGTGCAAGGTACTGAACTGATCAAACTAAAGTCTTGCTTTCAAGAGCCTGATTGCACCACTTTTATACTTGCAGTGCAGGAACTACAAAATCACCTGATTAGTTTAATTCACCTTCCTATCTAGGTTACCCTTCATTTGTATTGCATCAATCTGGAGTAATTTTAAAAAAGTAATAAAAAAAAAATTAAGATGGGATGCTGGTTGATTGCTTTTGCAACCCGGAGAAGTGGTCTATGGGAAGAGCAGGAAAAACCTGGCATGTGTTCAGAATGAAGGCTGTCACAGAGGGTGGCTCACTATCAATAAATATTAATAAAACATGTAACTTCAAATGGAGCCCTCACAACGATGCCATTAGAGGGCACGTAGCCAGGAATGCTTTTAGGTATGTGGTCTTCTTTCAGTGCATGTACCCATGAGCAGAAACCCTTGGGGGCATGAGTATTTGGTTCAGGAAACAACCCCAAACTGGAAAAAAAAAAGAAAGCAAGCTACATCACTTACCTAAAACAATATGCCCCTGTGAAATACATGGATATATAATACCTAGGCAGCATAAACCATGTGTTCATCATTATGGATAAATACATCTCTCAGCACTAGACATTTCAGAAAGTAGATTAAAAAAGAAAGCCCCAAGCAGTATTAAAAAAGGGCTAAAATTAAACAAAACCAAACAAAAACCCAGGAAAGACCTGTCAGTGCTGCAGCAATTAACTCTTTTACCTTATCCCTCAATTTGAAGCCCCTAATGACTATAAGTCCAAGAAGTAGAAAAACTAAATTTTATATATTTATATGAATGGATGTGTGTAGTAATGAGGAGCAGGGCCAGACAGGCTTAGGTTTAATTTTTGAATTTTTTTTAATTTTGAATTTTTTAATTTTTGAATGAAGACATTGCTTATTGAGCTGGTTTCTTTCCAGAAGGAAGCTGGGAGTTGACGTGGAGGTGTTAGGAGAACAAGACAGTAGCTTGCACTTCAGGCCAGCCCTTGAGATCCTCAGATCCTATTCCCTAATAGGGACACAAGCTTTCATTATTGCAAAGGGTGTTACAACCACAAATGCATTCAAACCAAACTCCCAGGCCACCAGCAGCGACAGCTGCAGAAAGAGCAGAAAGAGGAAAATTTGGTTGCTCCCTTTGAGCAGACGGGTCAGATCACTGGTGACTGCCTGTGCCCCTTCCCTGTTCCCTAAGGAGTGGAGCCATCAGAAATCATGTTTCGAGCACTTGGTGTGGCACGGGGATCTGTAAAAAGCTCTTCAGCAGCTGGAGCAGGCTGGCACTTGCCCTTCACAGGCGAGGCAAGGGCTGGGGTCAGCCATGCCACAGATGGTGCCATCCCTTCCTCATTCAGTCCCTAGCACTCGTGGGCATGGTGGGGTCAGATGTTATAAAGGCACACAGAGATCATGGTTATCAGCAAGATGGGATCTCTTCTCCTTTCTAATCTCGCTCACAAGACAAATTTGCAATATCTAATCAGATTGCTCCTCTCATTTAAGAGCCCAAGGGCCAGACCGAAGAGGCTGCTCACCACTCCAGGCTCCCAGGAACATTGCCTGCTTTTCCATTAACTATTGACCTGACATAAACCAATCCAGACCTTTTTATTCTTTCATTTCCTTATGCCAAATATTTTTTTGTTTCTTTCCTTTTCAAACTGCAAATATGAAACCTTGAGGATACACTCTTTAGAAATACAAATAATTTTGGTTTTGTTGCCTTTGGGCAATAAATGTAACTCACTCTTCCTATCTACAAACACCCATCCTAGTGTATGGCCAGTGATTTCACTAATACAGGGTATATATTTTTTTTTTTTATACACATTCTTTTTTATATAGGGATGATTGCTCACACTGCCACACATACACACCAAAACCTGACACAAGGTGGTAGTGGAGAGAAGGGAAAGAGGAGGGTGAAAGCATTTAGAAGTATTGTAGAGATCAAATATTTTATGTGTTTTCCGTGTGGAATGCTCCCAGCAGACTGGAAATTAAGAGTCCAGCAATATGAATGTGATATACAACTTTTAAATTTATGTGAAAAGCTTGAAAAGTTTGAACCAGAAAAAATAGCATTGATGGAGAAATAGTGTGGGAGTCAATGTTCTGGACATTCCCAAGGAGTGACTTTGGCACAGGATGAGAAGCATGATTGCAGAGAACTAGAAAATGAAATTTAAATCCTTGGAGTTGCAACTGGAATAAGAACTTCATAATCCTAAAGTTGGAATCCCTTTAGTAAGAGCATGGAGGGAAGAAGAGGGAGAGGGTCGAAAGGACATGCCACACCCAGCAGAAGAAGGAGAGTATCTCATCAATGCTTTTAGCAGCTTTCCCAAACTAGTCAGCATCTTGGAACAGCTACATGCTGTCTATAACTGTGACACAACAAAGCACATCAGCTGCACAGATATCCAGGGGAATTGTTTGGAACAGAAGCTTTGGTATTTATTTATTTGGAACCAAAGAAGGAATTTGAGAGTAGGGATACTTGAGACTGATGGTACATTTTGTAGGCTTCTTAGAAAAAAAAATTTCTGAGTTTAGTTCATACTATAGGATCATTAAGGTTGGCAAAGGCCTCCAAGATCATCATGTTCCGCCTTGGACTGAACACCACCCTGTCAATTAGTCCAGAGCACTGAGTGCCGTGTTCAGTTGTTTCTTGAACAGTTCCAGAGATGGTGAAATTCACCACCACCTTGGGCACCCTGTTCATCCTGTGCAAGCATTGCTCAGTGCTCTTCCATCAAGGAACAGACAAAGCTGAAATAACTTATGATCTTTCTATCCTTTTATTTTCAATATACAAATGCTGTTAGAGAAGAACGATGAAAGCAGGGAACTTTGAACTGGGAGTAGGACACAATAAAGTTAATCATAATTTTTGGTGCGTGGGATGATTAATTCACTGACCTGGGACAGGTCCCAAGAAAACTCAATCATTTTCTCAAAGCAGCTATTTCTAAGCAGATCTGCTGAGCAGGTGCTACCAGAAATGCTTCTGTAGGGTTGGAAGGTAGCTGTGACTACTCAGCTTGAGAACAGCTCATGATGTAGTTCTGGCATACCAGAGCCCTGATGAGCTATCAGCAGATTCCAAAATGGTTTTGTTTGCCTTTCAAACTTTTTTTACAGCCTGTGCTACAATCCTGGCCATTGTGGGTGCCCTGGTAGCAGCACACGTGGTCATTACAGGTAATTAAAGAGCAGCTAGACCCATGCTTTGAAGTGAATGTTGTTAACTGGTCCCTTAGGTGCTCACGTCTTGGAATGTGACTGAAAATATGTCACTTACATTGAGATAGAGATACACTGTAAATAGATAAATATACAAATACATGAATATGTCTCTAGTGGCTGCTGAGTCAGCACTGCTTTCCTCATACTGGGTGTGGCAGACACATGGGAGTCCCTGATGCAAAGAGCTCTAACAAACTTGAGGTTCATTGCTTCAAAAGAAGACTGGACACATGTACTGAGAAGATGAACTCTGTAATTAACTGGAAAAAGTGCATCAGACTCAGAAGTTGCCTTAAGACTGGGAGAGCATTTGGAGAAAATATAGTATAATTTGATCTTGGCTTTGCTAGACAAGCATGTGTTAATGGCCACTGTTGGAGACTACTCCCTTGCTAGATGGTTTCAGATGCCCCTTAGTGCAGCCATTCTTGAGCAGCCAGATGCAACTTGGATTCCCTGGAAAGAGAGACAGATGTAACATGACTTACATGTAGCATGTGTAGACAATGCTTGCATGTGTAGACAATGCTTGTGCACAGGGGATTTGGCTTGAGACTGAACAGAATTCATGCAGGAATAGTCCTCAGATGCAGAATCTGACTGGCATCAAGGAACTTCACTAGTTTACTACAGCCCTGTTTAAAACAGGTAAAAATGTGCTGATGAAAAACTTCATGTTCTGAACTACACTAAGCAGATGGATACAGTTAATAAATTATTTAATTCTTGGTTTTGGCCTCTGAAAGAAACATTTAAAATGCTTAATGGAAGTGCTTTCTACTTTTGGATAAAAACTACTAAAAGGGCTGACTCTGAAATATTTGAGAAGTTTGGTTTGTATTAATGTTTAAAGGTTGAATTCTTATCCCAAACCTTTTTGGATATTCTCGGGGAGTGGATTGTATGTGAATGAGTTTTCCCATGTGGTTTGTAGGCCTTATGCTTGGCAGTGTTAGAATTACCACAGGAAGAGCTTTTTCTCATGGCATTTTGGCTTCCGGTCACAAGCGGAGCCTGGAAGTCAAGAGGCGTGGGAAATTAAAACAAGAAGGGAAACAGTTAACCAAAATTCTGTGAAAAGACTTTGGATTCACTGGAAATTATGGGAAGGTCAGTCTTTATTGTATCCACATCCATTCTCCCATGCCTAATAAATTACAGGATTAGGTCAACCCAGTTCAACATATAAAGAAATGCTAAAATGTCTTATGTCTCTCAGTTTGGAAGCTGAGGAATTTTCAGCCACCCTGTAGCCTCTAGACCAGCTGAGACAAATGCTTAACACCCTAATTAAGAGAATCCCTATTTTTTCTCTTGGGAGTCCATATCATAATTAAGTTTGTAGTGCCTCAATGCTTTTTTCCCCTCTGGTATTTAGCAATATTGGTCAATTATATTGTGTTTTAATCTAGTTACTCCTCTGAACTCCTTTGGGTTTTATGGATTTAGCTTGTTACATCTCTGTAAAGTAGGAGAACATATTTTCATTTTTACAAAATGGATAAAATGTGACAATATTGCAATTTGTAGTCTAATGTAATAGACTACACACAGAATTTCAGACAAATCAGGCAACAGAAGTCAGTTGTTCAGTTTTTGAACAAGTATTCTAACTCCAAGTTTATCCATGTGCTGTTGGAAGATCCAGTTTGGTCCAAACAGTTGTTCAAAACCACATCTGATTTAGAAATCATCAACCCTGCCCCACTCTCATCATTATCTAATCAGATGCTCTTGCCTTGGGAGTGTACCCTTCAATTTTGTCCTGAGAGAAGATTTGCTTTATCCTTAGTGCTGGTTTTTTCGATTGTTTGGTTTGGTTTTTTTTTTTCTTTTTTCTCTCTTTTTTCTCTTTTTTCAAAGATTGTCACAGAGCAGCTTTTCCACCAGGGCAGAAATCATTCTTCCCTTTATGATTCCCACCTCTGCCTTATACTGAGTATGAAAACAACCTCATAGAAGAAAAAGAGAAATAAAGGTGGCTGAACTTTCAAGTTTAATGGAAACTTGAAATAAGAAGTGTGACAACTTCAGTTGCATAATCCAGGTCATTTGGAAAGCTTGAGTTTTCTGTCTGAATTAGAAGACTATTTTGGAAGGGATTTCTAAATTAAGTTGTCTCTTCATCAGTCCCCCTGGACCCCATGGTATGGTTCTACCTTGTTTCAATAAAGTCAATCACCCAAATAAGCGAGGTATCTGTTTTTGTGTGGAGGGAGGTAATTTAGAGAGGTGAATTTTGGGTGTGCAAAAGCATAGATGTGATTAAATGCATATTTATTTCCACAGGTATGTAATCTGGAAGTCCAGCAAAGAACAATTGGTCTCACCTTCAAGCATTATCACCAATTCCATCCCATAGAGGGTTATGTTTTAGTAGTATTTGGAAAAGAAAGTGATAGAGACAACAGTATTTTCCTTTTCTAAAAAAAAAAAAGAATATTGCATATTGTGTTAGGGAGAGCTAACTTGTGTGAAATATTCAAACATCTTAAAAGTTGTTAAAATACAGGAAGTCCACCTAATATATGAGTTGAAAGAGAGTAACAACTAAAGGAGCATTTCAGTAGACCAGAGTTTGGGCTGTATCCAAGGGTTTCTGCTCAGCAAAATGAGCTAAAGAGATCTCGTTCAGCCCTGTCCTTCCCATAGGGAAGGACATCCCCAAGCTGTTAAAATCAGCATAAGCTCCTGGCTGCGAGATTCATTGGCCCAGAAGAAAGGGAAGTGGTGGTACAGTTACGCAATGACAGTTTTCCTTGGGAAATTTTTTGGTCCTTTTGATTAAACAACTCAGTATTCGTCTGTCTCCTGGATTTATTGCAACAACTGTCTTTTAAGAAAGACTTCAGGGTGATGGGATATTGCTCACAGGATGCAGGTGAGATAAGTGGGTCTTTGTTGGGGAAAAGGTGTGGGAGAGGGATGGTTTCTGTTTCGGTCTCGAGTCCCATGGCAGCCGGAATTACTGGTGTGCAGAAATGAGATTTTAATCAAGATTTTAATCTTTAATCTTTGACATGGAATTGACAGTTTGGGAGACTCGTCCTTTTCAACCGTTTTGCTGTAAATCAAATATTCCTACATGGAAATAGCATTTGTTTAGAAACTGCCTACTTTTCCTCAGCAGACATAAGGGCTCTGGTTTCAGAGCATCCGTCTTAATATGTTTATCTTCAGAGACATCCAGAAAGTTTTACCACAGAAAAGTGATATGCAGAGATTAAATGACTCTCCCAAAGTCATATAAGAAGTCTGTGGCAGAGCAAGGAAATGAATCCACCTCTCCTGAATCCTTGGCTACTATCTTAGCCACTTTTTTTTTTTTTTTCCTGCAAAACAAATTTTATGTTAGAATTTAAATTTCTGGGTGTACCTCAAGTCTCATTGGGAATCCAGCTCCATACATTTAGTAGGGTCACTGTAAATTTTATCCAAAGCTCTTCTGACTCAGAAAGTGGAAAAATAAAGTAGGTCTTTTATGTAACTGTGTCAGAGGCAACTTAGACAGCAGCCAAGCCTTTCAAGGAAAGTGGATTTCCCTTGTGTGTTCTGGCTTATAAATCCTGTCTCTTTTATTTTAGGAATATAATTGTTGCACCTTCCAAAACAACACACAAGGAGCCAACTGCAACACTCAGTGTCTTGTGTGCCTGTAATGGTCTTGGCCAATGCAAGGAAAGAGATATAAAATTCATGAAAAGGAAAGAGAAAAACCAAAATAAGTGGGTTTAATCACTACAAATAACTCACTTTTGGCAAGACATCATCTGTTGGGTGTACATAGATGAGTCATTTTGTCTCTTGTGATCACTCTAATCAAAGGGGAAGACTGGACCCTTCCTGATGCTGATTCAGTCCTCCTGAGACAGGTTTCTAAAATAAGTGTGATGAATCATTTTCTAGCATTTTCCTGTCTCCCTTCACTGACTGTAGAGCACCTTACGGTGCTTGTGTCCATGACTTGGACACAAGAGAAAAGCCAGACATTATTTCTGTCGTGTGGGTGCCAGTTGCAAAGCTTGTCCTAAGCTGCAGGTAAAGCGATTAAGGCATTTTGTACTTTTCACTGTGATTTGCTCCAGTCACAAGTTCATCTGTAGGCATTGCCTAAGAGGAAAAAAAAAAACCAAAACAAAACACAGTGAATGAAAAATGTCCAAAATCTTTAAATTAGGCAGAAGACATTTCCTTATACATAAACATTACTTCCAGACTCATGTGCACTTAAAATTCCTCGTGAAAGCAAAATCTGTTTAATCACTTAGTTGCATTTCTTCTTCAGTCAGATAATGAAGGAAAGTGATGAACATGAAGTAAAATCAGAATGAAAAGACACTGTGTTGTAGAATCTTTTAGTTCTCCAGGAAATCCTGTTTGACACTTGTCAGTACAGAGAAAGAACACCAGAACTCCTGAACAGGTGAGCTGTTGTATACTTTTACAAGGACATCAGTGGCCAACTGCTTCTGCTGCCTAAGGTAAAGAAGTTCTTTTAGGGAAATGAAAAGAAGTAGCTTCCTCTAATTTCCTTTCACTTTCCAGGCTAGCTTTCACCCAACATTACCTTTTTTAGGTATCCATTTAGGGCATTTTTCACTTTAGAATCTTTCTTCAACCATTTGATTTGAGAAGAAATATCTTGCCATTTATGCTGCCTAATGTCTAGCACTACAGCACTTTGATATTTCTGAGTGCTACATATCTATTTTTAATTATTACAAATATAAAATAATATACTGGAATGGATTTAACAAATATAAATGTTACAATTAATAAATATGCTAATGATTAATACTTTAATAAAATACAGACATAAAATAAATGAAAAATCCAACCTAAGTGATAAAAGTACCCTAACCCTAACCCTAACCCTAACCCTAACCCTAATGCAAAAACCCACTGCAACACCAAAACCCAGTTTTGGTCTCACAATGTTAGGAGTCTCATTCCTGTTTTGAAAGTCTGTAGGTTTCTGTAGGGATTTAACATCAAATGAACCTTTGAGAAAAAATCTGCAGAAATGCGCTTAGGACAAATGGGATTCTTTCACTTTAAATTCTAGGAACAAAATGGGAAAAAAGTCATACTTTTTCTGTAATGATTGTGGAACTGCAGAACAATCACATAGTTCTCTGCTACTAGTTGTGTAAAAACCCTGTTTTCCTAGGGAGCTCTTTCTGACTTTTTCTTTTTGCATTGTTTACATTTTAGTGCTTCCTTTCTCAGCTGTTCTGCTGGTGCAGGTTCTTGCACCTGAGCAGCACTGGGAACCACCCACGCTGCCTCTGATGAACTCACCAGTCAAGCTGTTGACTCCAAAACATCCTCTGGCCTCAGGATTCCCTTCTGGCAGCACAAGACCTGAGCTCACATCGTTGGGCAAAGACAAAACAAGAACCTAGCTTAAAATAGTAGATGATGCCATACAGATTGTCTGGATTTTATTTTTAACTGGGTCAACCTTGTGCCAGTGGAAGTGATGAGTGAGTTGTCCATTTAAAGTCATAAAGTGATCTGGGCTTGCTGGTGAGGACCATCTCCCTCCAGGCTGTGCCAGGGTAACCCAGCCCAGAGCTACTTCCAAGCCTGACCTTCCATTCTTTCTCTTAATATCTCTCTGTATCTTTGACCATATCTGCTGTTACCTTTGCAGTGTGCCTCAGTCCCAGCTCATCCCTTCTGCCTGCTTTTCCTGTCCTGTCTGTCTCCCAGATCCACTCTTCTCCCTCCTGCTCATTCTTCATAGCACTCTGACACAACGACAGGAAAGCACTTCCTATCCCACTTGGGAAGAAATAATTCCCAGTGATTTTGTCTGCAGCCCTGTGGGTCACTTGGAGATGAAATTGAAACATTCTAATCCTCCACGGGAAATTATCAAGCCTGGAGAAGAAAAAGCAGATGTGTACAGCACTTACAGTGCACCTGGGTTCTCTTCATTAGGAAAGCAACAGGCTTGATGCTCTTTTTCAATGACAATAAAGTAGGTATCCATGCTTCAGACAACAGATATTAAACTGTGGTGATTGAAGGAAACCATAGATTTTACTTGCAGGAATAGATAATTTGCACTAAAGAGTATTTAAATAATTGTCCAAGGATATCTCAGAAACCCTTGTTTTTAAGAGAAAGTGGGACACCAAGAAACTCTAGAGGTTTGATAAGAAACTGTTAACAGTTTAAAATTCAGTTAGGACAGGACAAGATGAGCCTGACACTGATCTTACCAAAATGACAGAGAGGCTGCTATGTGACACTATCCAAAAGGAATGAAGAAATTGTAACATTAAGATGAAAATTATGCTGCCATAAAAAGCTGGTGATTATTTTCTGATTATTTTCTTTCTGGATGGTTAGAGATAATTGTGTAGATATAATTCTTTTAGTACTCCCCAAAAAATGTAATCCTGTGTGACCTGTTTTTATATCTGAAAAATCAATACACAATGCTAGCAAAAGTGAACATCAATGTAGCTCATGCAAACATAGAAAAAGTTAACAGATTACAGCAGTTTTTGTGAAAAATAGGATCGTCATCCACTGTTGCTAATGCTGGTACCCCATGGGCTCCTTTTCCTGGCTGACTGCTACCCAATGTTTTTATCAGAGTTCTCAAAGGCTACAGGCAAAATAAAAAATATGTGCATTAACAGGTATTGGAACTGTGAGTGATGCCATATTAACCTGGGTACATATTAACACAGATCAGAGAGTAGAGTGAGTTCACTAAAACAGGTGCATTCTAAACCCCGTGAACAAAGAGGTGATCCTGCCTTTAAAACACCCAAATCAATGCTGCAAATCAGTAGCTCTGGAAAACATGAAGATTCTAAAAAATGGTTGTTTGTGAGTTCTAGAGATGCGTTGAGACTGTGTTTGCTGATATAAATTTTGGTTACAAAAGGAGCAGACAACTGAGTACAAAAATAAATGGAATATTACTCTTCCATCTGGCACCAGGGAGAGCTTTTTGGGAGTCATCTATCCAGCTGGATGTCTACCCTGGCAAAAGAACGCAGATAAACTGGGCAGTGTTTAGAAAGAGCTGTGACAATGACCTGAGATTACAAATACTGCTTTAGAAATACCACAGCCTGAAAGCAATTTCATGTAATAGAGAGCTTTCTAATCCAGGACAGAACATAAACAAGATTCAGTGACTGGAAGCTGCAGTTAGACACAATCCAGACTAGAAATTTGCATTTTTAACAGGGTGACAACTCAGCCATTGGGATTATGGTGCTTTGTCTCTCAGCTGAGAGCTTGAAATAGAGCTCAGGCCTGAGCACTTGACCTGGGTCAGCCTGAGCTCTGGGCTTGAAGCAGAAATTTCTGGGAGAGATGCTGTAAGCCTGTACTATGTAATAGTCAGTATTACTAGTATAGTATAGTAATACTGATTGTATTACTATGTTACTGATAGTATTACAAATTAATACTATGTAATAGTCAGTGTAATTTATAATTTTCCTGTGCAGCATTTGAGAACTCTAAGAAACACTGTTTAGTTGTTGTGGAAAACAGGACCAAACTTCTTGTGTCTTCAGGAGATATGCGGCCATCCACTGAAGTGCACTCTGCAGAACCAGATAAGGGGAAGAGTTTTATGAGGAATGTGCCCCACTGGATTGTTTAAACTCACTGCATCTGTGGCAGACCTGAATGAGGTTTTAATATACATTAAAATGATTCCGTAGGCAGTTATATACTGTGAAGCCAAAACATTTCCTTTCCTCCCCCTTTCCCTCCTCTTAAGCCCGAAGGCTTTTGATTTACAGTATAAAAATGGAGCCAGTAAATCTATACTGTTCTATAAACAGGGCAGCACAATGTGTGTTAAAATCCTGGGCAATTTCTTGTAATTGTATGTACTTAAGTAAAATTTACATGACCATTATGGGTTGCTCTTGGGCAATGGCTCTTTGTCAGCCTATAGTGATTAGCACATTGGTGCTGCCAGGACAAAATTCTGTCAGCACCACAAGAAGCAATTGCATCAGGTTTCTTTTTACACAGGCTTTGCAGCTCGCACTGGCCCTGCAACCTACTAGAATTTTTTTTTTTTTTCTTTTCCCTAGCCATGCAGCCTGACTCTTCAGATGGAAATTAAAACAATTTCAAGAATGAGGAGTTCTATCCCGTTTCTAAAAATAGCCCTGATCTTCAGCAGGGGGTGTGATTCCTTAGCCATGTGCAACAAAGATGACCTCTTTGTCAGGTCTAGCTTGCAGCAGGAAGTGTCTGCTCCTGGTCTACTTTTACATGGGTTCAAAAATAAACAGGCAGTTCCTCTGGCTGGCCTCCCTCTCTGAAGGCAGGCAAGGAACATTCTGTACAAGCAAGCACTCACAATCATTGGAGGGGCCAAGTCTAATGAAGTTAATTGATGCTTCAAGGATGTGTGTTAATCATTTAACTAACATGTTCAGGGGTTGCACAGCTACATTTTGTATCAGGGCACAGTAAACATGGTGCCGTGCATTTGGGATACCCTACGGACGTGAGTTGAAAGAGAATGCATTTATTTTTGCAAAATGGAGTCTTTGTGCTCAGATCTGAAACTTATGTAACATGCCAGGGACACCAGAATATATCACTTTTCTAAAAACAGTTGAGTAAACCAGAAATGTGTGTGATATTTTACAGAAAAAAAAAAAAGGGAATTTAAAAAAGGGTCACTTGAGTTCTATATGAATTACATCTTTTAGAAAAACATAACAGGGAAGGGAAAATTTTAAAGTTAAAGCAACATGAAAGTCATTGCAATGTGAACATGGTGGAAAATTAACCCCTCTTTTAACAATCTTTAGTATCCAGGAATTAGAAAATTACACTACAGCAGCAGGCTCACTGGAAGAGCAAAATTTGAAGTGAAGAAGGGGTGTCCAATGCCCCATTTTGGCAATGCAAAAGAATTAGCTGGAATAAAATAAAAACGTACATTAAAACATGTTTTCTTTGTGAGAGAGATGCTCAGTACTGCTAGAGCAAGAATCTGGGTGGGTCACTTTGACAATTAGATCCATTAAAATGAATGGTGGCACTAAAAATATGTTGATATGTTACAATGTGATCCAAGTTCATCTCCCCACAGTTAGAGGTGCCCAAGGAGGAAAAGGCAAGAAGGAGAGCCCAGGCAAAACCCTGACATGGATACTGTCCCAGGAGACATCAACCCCTCAGTGCCTCACCTCCACACACAGGGAGGAACAGAGTGGGAAAACTCCAAAAACCTCCACAGAGAAAAGAAGCCTCAGGCTGACCCCTGAAAGGGCAGCCACAGGGGACTGCCACTCCAGCAGTGACAGTGACACCAAGTGAGATAAAATGCCCAGAGCATCTCTCTAGGCCACCTCACAAACACAGGGGTCACAGCCTGCGGAATGGGACCCTTTACAGGATGCAGGGGAAGGGCATCTTGGGTCTGTAGCAAATTTATGGGGTGTTTTGTGAAGGAAACAAAAGCTGGGAAAGGGAGAAATCGAGGTGGTTTGGGAAGGAGGAAGTGTGGAAACCAGGGAGGAAGCGGACAAAAGGGGCTGACGTAGACAATTTCTTGCCCATATACTTTTCCAGCTGTGCCCTCTGCCTGGCCATCCCAGTCTGTCCTGCCTTCCCAATACACACATTGCTCCTGAGAGCTTATCTGTTTTTAGATGTCTGAGTGGTAGCCACTGAGAGGAGACCACCAGCCCTGGTTAGAGGCACTGCTTGGTGCTTCTTATAAGAAGCAAAATCTACTCTCCCTGTGAAGAAAGTAGATTTTCTTCCAACAGTGTTAAAATTTAATTCAAATAATTGCAGAACTTAGTGTTCTGGAGTAATGATCAAATAAAGAACTTGAACATGAACCTCAGCAGAAGAGACCTAGAGAAGTACCCAGAAGAGTGAGGGTGACTGTAGGTACATTATTCAATGATTTTCTTGGTCTCTCTAAGTATATTTTTCTTTTTAAAAAACTCAAAAACCAAACAACCCAGTGATTCTGGGTCACTTGGCACATCATATGGAAAGCATTTAGCAATAAATGTTGGTGTCATCATATAGACATTTGAACAGAGAGTGGTAGAGTAAGTCCCTCCTCTGCTGCAGTCTTCAAGTGTGAGCTTAGGTCTGCTAAGCTTCACTCTGTGGTTTTCCCATTTGTAAAGGTGAGATGTAACTACCCTTCCTTAACTTACAGTCATTTTGTTTGAGGCTAAAAGATGGTATAGGGTGAGGTGCTGAAAGCTGTGCCACTGTGAAAGACACGAGTGGGTTGGTAAAATGATAGGCTGCATAAAAAGCCAAAATCTTCGCTTGTGAACTTTGTAGAGGCAGGTGCTTGGACAACCCGGACAGATAGAAAACTAGGTTCTCATTGTTGATTTTTATTTTATTAAGTTTTTAATTAGTTTTTCTCCACTTAAGCATTCTATTTATCTCCATGTTTCCCGTTTTCTCTTTCCCATTTTTTCTGGCACTGAAGCCACCATTAGGCATTTGAGCCAGAGAATCACAGATCTAAACTGTTTCAAAGGCTGGAAGATGAGGGAAGAAAACAGAGTTTTGGATCCTAAAATGTAAGGTCAGCTGGGGATTCAAATTCCACTGAGTTTCGGATTGTGTGATTGTGAGATTCCAGTTCAAGCCCATCTCTCCAGTCATAAGGTGGAATTCATGACATTAAAATTCTTTCCACAGCACGAAAGGGATGTCATCATAAACACTACATTATGACTTCCCTACAGGTTGCTGCAGAAGAGGAAACTAACCCAGGAACAGCAGAGACATTTAAAAAACATCATGACCTTTGAGTAACAGAAAACATGGGAAAATCTAAGTCTTAAAGAAACTAATTTGATTCTGGTTTGGCACTCTGTGCAAATCCCTGTATGAAGAGAAGTTTAGGACAGGGATTTCTACTCTGCTGCCTCTTTAAACTTCAGCCACAATTTTGCATATAAATGTTCTAAATCTGAGATCCTTATCCTAAACCAGGCATTGATGCTTCTAAAGTGTAGCAATTAATTAGGAGAGTGTCATTGTGAGAAAGGCAACCACAGTAACACTCAAGCTCTGAATCTGGACATGGAAAAAATAACAAAGCAGAAACAAAAACAAAGAAAAGAAAAAGAGTCTGTGTTGGAGCCTTTCTAAAAATCATATGCAAGAATCCAGATGGAGAGAGTGCTGGCTGCTGTTCATGTCTAACATGATCAGCAGATAGATGAGTGGCTTGGAGACGTGAGAAGTGGGCTAGAGAAAGTGCCAGACTGCTAGCTGGGATTTCAAGGAGTGTTTGTGGTAAGCCACAGCTCAGATCTTTTTTTTTGCTGTGGCCTGAGTGCTGTCTTAGAGACCATGAATGGAAACTTAAGGACCAAATATTTTGGGGCTGGTCATGATTTCAAGATAGCGATCCCATTTTCCAACCTGTAAGCCATTTCCCTTTAAATCTTGTGAGCACCACTGAATCAAAAAACAAGCCAGTCTCACTCCACCAAAATGCCTGTAGCACACGCTACCACAGTATAAATAAAGAAAAGGTCTGCATAGGTATTCTCCTCTTCCCAAGTTTTAAACTTTTCTTGTAATTACCTTTCAATCCTCCTCAGCCTTAACTACCCCAGGGTTTGGGCTGGGGAAAGTCTCCTTCCCTTTGCATCTTCCTACCCCGCTGCTATTGGCAGTGCCCTCAGCCTCCCAGCTTCTTCTCCCAGAGGACATTTAATGTTTCAGTGGTCTCTTTCAGTCTGCAAGATTCTGTCCAGGCTTGCCCAAGTGGTTTAGGCTCCTTTCTTTTCCCTTTCACCACTGCTGTTATGTAAGGAGGCAGTGAAAGACAAACCTGGTAAAATTCCTGCTGTGAGTATGTGTGGTCAGGCTTTTGTGGACAAGAGTGGTGGTTTCCTATTCCTAGACTTGCTAGAGTGCAGAATAAAAAGGATGAAATCCAAAAAGGGCATGCAGAGTTTATGCCATCCAAAGTATCTCAACCCTTTGGTTGGTGTCAGGTCCATTGACTCAGCCACAGATTTTTTAATATTTCCTCAAAGAGAGAAGCTGTAATTACAATTTGACAGGTAACAATGTTATCTTCCTTGCTTTCTGTACTCTCTGGAATATCCAATACTGCTTGCTTAGACCATCCCAGGTTCTCAGCACAAGAGCAAGATCTGGAAAGGATTACTTGACATTCTGATTTGCAGCAGAACCTGAACTAACCCAGTAAGTGAGGAACTGATTGGCCTGCAGCTTATGCTTTTTAATCTGCAAAAAATTCTCTACCAAATGGGAAACACCAGGAAAGGCAAGGTTCCCAGATGTTGGAATGATGTTCCAAAACCCCAGGGAAAAATCGTGATTAAGGCCTGAGCATTTACTGCAGCTGTCAGGTTGTTTTATAGGCTTGATTCAAAGCCCATTAAAGTCAACAAGCATCTTTATCTTGACAGGTTTTGGATGAGGCCTATGCATGTGAAGTGGTCTAAAGTGACAGCTGGTCTGAGCAGGACTGATAAAAACTCTTTAGAAAGTGTCATGGAAAGGGTTTTCCAAGCAGAACACCCACGGAGTATTTCTGTCTCTATACTCATGCCATGAGTTAACATGCTCGCTGCTCCAGAAAAGGGCCCAGCACTCTGTGTCTCAGTGCTCCAGCCCCATCTACAAGCTGGATAGGGAGAAAAGCCCTTTTCCGGTTGGATTTCCCCTTAAGCACAGCTTTATGTGCTTGTATAATAGGAAACAGCCCTTTCTATTTCTGTTCAAGCTCCGCAGGCTTGGATTTTCCCCAGAATTTTTGATTAACAGCTGAGCCTAAATCAGATCTGCCTGGGGTCTCCTTTGCCTTACTTGACACATCATAATATCCTTTCATCTTCTATTCCAAGCCAGTCCCTGGTACTGTCAAGCAGCTCTCTCTCTCCAAGAGAGACCACGTCAGTCCCTCTCTCTTTCTTTGACTTTCCTGAGCTGTTTCAAAGCAGGATTTCCATCACAACAGGGAAAACCTCTTTGTTTGGCTGTCTCTGAACCAGACTCCAAAGGACACCAGATTCTGCAGGCTATGAGATGGATTTTGTTAAAGGTAATCATCTTCTGTATGCTCAGTTGCTCTTCAAGTTTACCTGGGTGGCTCAGGGGCCAGCACAGTAAAGCCACAGCAGTGGATTTTCACAGTATCTCATGTAAATTGAAGCACTCCTGCAGCACTAGCTGGGATCTGTACATTATTCCTCACCATCAGTCATACAGAGAAAATCCCTATGTGTGGTTTGAAGTTGAATAGATTCATTTCTTGGAGGTGGAGGAGACAAGGCTAAACCAAATAAAACTCATTTGCAGTTTTATATGGGTTGCCATTTAACCATCCCTGAATTAACTGAGTCATGTAGGATTTTTTTCTGTTCTATTTCTGTAAACTTGGTACAGCTTGATAGGACTGGCAATGTAAACAGCAAAAACTGTAAAAGGTGAATGGCAAAATGGTAAGATTACTCATGTGTGAATTGCATGAGCAGGAATGCAGCCAGGGCAAAGCCAAAGCTCAGATGGAGTTGAAACTACCAAACAAGGTGAGAATCTGAAGGTTTTGTGTGTACATTGGTGGAAGAAAAGGCAAAGACAGCGTAAATCCATTGCTTGGTGGGTTCAGGGTCCTAGTGACAAGCTACAGGGAAAAAATATGTAATTCACAGCTCAGATTTCACATGTGAGACTTGTCCTCAGGCCTCCCAAATTTCTGAGCCTCCTATTACAGTCTGTCAGTACCCACTGGAAAAAGAGTTGGGGATCCTCTCATCCAATAGAGGCGTGCAGGTCTATCACAACACATCAGGGGCATCGGAGGCTGCTAAAGGAGCTGGCTGATGTCACTGAGGAGCTGATTTCTATCCCCTTGGACAGGTTCTGGCAATGAGGGAAAATTCCTAATGCCTGGCAAAAGGCAGGTGTTGCACTGACCCCAAAAAAGGGTAAGAATGACCCAGGGTATTTGTAGCCGGCCATCATAACTCATGTCCTTGGGAAAACTGGGGAGCAAATGCTCTGAGAAGCTACTTTTTAAACACAGGAAGGATGAGACAATAACTAGAGGGAGCTGGAAGGGATTTACCAAGGGAATGTGTTGCCTGCCCAGCTTCATGGCTTTCTGCAATAGGGCCTTACATTGTGGACAACAGGAAGGAGAGGGGCACTGAATGCCCTGATTTTCATCAGGCCCTAAAAACAGCCTCTTGTAGATCATAATGAGTTATGAGATATTGTGAGATACAGCTGAATAGGAAAACTGAGTAAGCTTTTACTATTAGTCCTTACCCTCAGAACTCAGCATATCAGACCCTGAAGCATTCTCTAAATGACATGAATGGTCCCTTTGCACTGCTCTTCATTGTGGGACAAGATGGACGGTGGCTGTTCTAAGGAAAGGTAAGACCTTCCCAAACACAGAACCTGCCACCTAACTGGAGTCATGTGGAGACAGCAGTAGATGAGACTAGAAAGACAAGAATGTTTAAAATGCTTTGCCCTCTGGTTATCCTCAGAGAAGACTACAGTTAAAAAAGAAATTTGGGCCGGTATAATTTAACAAAGCACTTATTTAAGCTGCACAAATGTCACCCAAACTCATTCCCACCTCCAAGTAAGCCCAGTTAAAGCCAGAGGGACAAAATGATGATGGAAAACCATCTTCTTCCCACTCTATCAATCCAAGCCCAGCATTGAGGAAAGCTCAGCCAACTGCCAAGCAGATGTCCCTATTGAATATTCTTCCAGAATGTCACATTTATGCTTTAAATGATGCTGGCCATGTTTTCTGACTTTTTCCCCTAAGGATATACATCTGTCTATCCTGCCTCCTAATGACTCATGGAAGTTTCAGATGTTTCATTAACAAATCCATAATTGACAATTACATTTCTCCTTCTTACACAAAAAAGGACCCTCAGGTAATGACTTCAACCATAAGCTCGCTCAAATTGACGGGAATGTAAACAGAGGTACGGAACAAAACTATGGAAAGGAAAAGAGGAGTAGGGCATTACTGTAGTGTTAAATTTTGTCTTGTTATTTAAACAAAAATTGGGGTTTTTTGCAAAAAAAATATGTCTTTTCATTTCACATTCAACACTTTCATTACATAATGTCAAATATGTCAAAACATCTCCAAATTCCTCTATGCTGACAATCAGGTTATACTTACACAAAGTTTGTGTGTGTCCTCCTCTGGCAGATATCAATTAAACGTCACTGTTTTAAATGCTGTTTTTAGAACTGGCTTTTATTTGTTGCCAGATGAGGTCACAAACTGCTTCCTGTCAGTTGCTAGACATTTTCCTAAAACTCAGAACTGACAGCAGAGGTGCTCTCTGTTGTTTGCTTGATTGCTTTATGTAAAAGGAAGGATTTGGGGAGACGAGAAGCCATGGGACACTGGTTAAGATGTTGGGAAATGTTCATCCTCTCAGCAGTCCTTGCAGCCCAGGAAGATTTCAGCCACTCCAAGCTCCAAGCAAACAGCTGTCTCACTCCAAGAGTGCATCTTTCAGGGTGCCAGGGTGCTTTATCACTGCTTGCCACAGTGCAGCCTTCATACTTCACACAAGCTCCTCGCCCAGAATCAGATTTCTCTATAGTGCCCAATTTTTGCCCAGAGGCAAAGTACCAGAGAAAGTTCATTGTCCCATGCTGCAAGTATGGCCTGATGACGTGACCCTGGGATACTTCCAAGGAACTCACTTCTCCCCATCCCAGCAAGACTGTAGCACCCCATCACTCTCAAGGTGGGTGTCAGGATACATTCCAGCATTTTCCCAATCATGGTCTGTTCATGGAGGACCTTCTGTTTATTCCCCAGAGTCCCTGTGTAAACTAACACTACCTCTTGATCCCCTGTGGTACAGGCAGCCCATAACTCTCCCAGGCCTCAGAGTGAAGGCTGTGGGAACATTTGCCAGCTGAACCAGATGATATCCCCTGTCACACCCACTCTAGGACTCTGACAGCCCAGGTTGAGTGTGATATTGGCATCTGCTACATCTGCACAGACTGACAAAGTGCTTTAAAATGTCTGAGCTGTCAAGATGAGACCCTTGTTGACAGCATGAAAAAAATAGCATTTTTAAAAAACACAAGAAAAATCAATTCCTCAGCAAATTACATACTATTCACTGGGAAAGGGAAAGTTTTCCCTCAGTACTTTACCATCTGAAAAAGACAGTTAATCAAACACAGCTCCTGGTATAAAGTGCAAATCAAAGCTTCTCTGAAGCAACATTTACCAGATTGATTCCATTTACAAAACAAATTCTCAATGAAAATGGCTTAAGACTGTAAGTGAATGGACATAGTACAAACTAGTTGGGTGACCACCTGATCTCAGTCAACTCATCCAGATGAGATTTTGTGGGATGCTGTGGTGAAGACAGAGGGTTTTCTATTCAGTCACTTTGGAGAGTATGTGATCTTGAAAAAACTGTCATTGCTCGGCATGTGTCTCTGAGCAGCAGAGCTTAGATGGCATTGTTCTTCACTCCTGCCACAACAGTAGTCTCTGCACGAATAAAGCTGAGGAATTTTCAAGAATTTAGAAGAATAAAGTGCTATTTATGCCATGAGGGATAGCAATGCAGTACTTTTCTTCAGAGTCCTGTGCACACCTTTGCAGACAATTCACCTTTTTCCCAAAACAGCTATCATACCCAAGTCCATGAATTGAAGAGGAGACGATGAATCTAACCTCACTGAGGGCAGAGAGGAGGGAGATCTGGAGGGATTGCAGCAGCTGTGAGGAGTGTATGTTAGTCCTCACAAGCGGAGTCAGACTCTCAGAAGCTGCCAGCTAATCCCAGCATCCAAAGGAGGCTTATGAAGGTGGTGAAGGGCTAGAGGAGAAGCAATATGAGTATCTGAGGTCACTTAGCTTGTTCAGATGGAGGAGACTGAGAACAGTTCTGCAGCTTTCTCCTGAGGGGCAGAGGAGGGGCAGGCACTGAGCTCTGCTCTCTGGGACCAGGGACAGGACCCGAGGGAACAGCTGGAGCTGGGCCAGGGGAGGCTCACACTGGATATCAGGGAAAGGTTCTTCCCCCAGAGGGTTTTGGGCACTGCCCAGGCTCCGCAGGGAATGGTCACGGCCCCGAGGCTGCCAGAGCTCCAGGAGCCTTTGGACAATGCTCTCAGGGATGCACAGGGTGGGATTGTGGGGGTGTCTGTGCAGGGCCAGGGGTTGGACTGGATGATGCTTGTCTGTGCCTTCCAACACAGGATAGTCTACAGTTCTGATTCTGTGACCTCACTACAGTACCCAGCCCTGTGTATGCCAAAGCACAGCCCATGTTTTGGTGCCTGCCATGCTGCTGAAGCTCTTCTCAGTTCAAACCAGCCCCGTGCACCAGCACACGCCACAGTGCACAGTTCCCCACCAAAAGGATTTGGCAGAGTGCACACCCCGAAGTTTTAGGTCAAACACACCATTCCCACATTCCTTGCAACTCCCCTTTGGTTCCAGGCCGTGTGGAGTTTGTGGCAGGAGAACATCAGCTGTTCATGGACCACAGTGGATAGCTGCATAAAGATAAACCACATAGAGCTTCCTTTGTCTCACACACATACCAGGCTTTTCAAAAAATATACTAAAACACACTCACACATCATGAATTTGGGATTTTCGGAGTATTGGGGATTAATATGTTAATGCTCTTCACTCACTAACTCCCACAACATCTCAGGATCTGGATCTCTCACTGAAACCTCCACATGACCAGAAATTAATCTTTTCACTTTTTCCCAAGTACTTTGGTTGTACTGAAAATATTTTTTAATTATAAACATACTTGACTTAAAGTTGTCTTTCTGCTCATTTCAATCACTTTTAAATCTGTCCCTGAATTCCCCTTGGAAGTGCATATGCAGTGACAGGGTGACTGAAGGAAACAGCCATGCTGGACTGAAAATCTGTGAGATGGGAGAAAAAAGAAAAAAAAAGTTCAAGTTACCCCTCCCAAAAAAAAAAGTGACAGATGTGAGTAAGAGGTACCGCTCATGAGACACCTCTGTGGAGTAAACATTTTGGAATAATATTCCAGGCAACAACTACAGAGGCTCTAACAACAGATTGACCAGCCATTTATTACATTTCAAACAAAATGACTCAAAGGAAAATGTTCCAAACAGGCACCACTGGGCATTTGACTCAGCCCAAGCAGTGTTTTAACTATTTCTTTGCCACACAGCATGCACGTGTCTCCTGTAACCCATGCCCTTCTACATAGGCACAGCACATCTGACTAGTTTTCCCACTGACTTTCTAAAGCCTGTAGCCATCACAGGGTGCTGTTGTTTCCTCTCAGTGTGGGATGCCAGGTCAAAACTAATTATCTAGCTATTTTAAACTTTTTCTCATTTTGTTTCTTTTCTTTTTTCCCCCCTTTCTTAAATAACATTAGCATTCTGGGTTAGCTGAAGAGCTAAAACCTGGTTTTAATTTAAATATAAATAAAACCAGAAGTGACTATGTGATTGTACTAAAAATACATTGGTTTCTGTTCTAAATGTTTCACTGATCTTAAAACTGGGGGAGGAGGGAAACAGGACAGGATGTCCAACTCTTTTTTAGTCTGAGGGTGCCTCAAATCCGTGGCATTCTGTCTCTAGAGAAGTGGGTCATTTCTGAGATACTATCACTTTATCTGGAAATGTATTTACCACACTTTACCAGCACATCTATTCAGAATGTGGTTCAGAAGCCATGAGGGGAAATCACACACTGTTAAGACAGAGGATTCTTGAGTGAGCCCCAGTTATGGCAAATTCAGCAGCAGAAAAAGAGGCTGTGGTGAGCGCAGTTACTGAAATTTTCCAAATAAATACAGCAAACAAGTTGCTCCAGGCACAAACTCGTACCTATATGATTTATAAGAGCAGGAGTTGGGCTGTGCAGGCAGGATGAACCCAGTGAACCAGCAGTCACAGGCCACCCGTGGGCTGCAAGGCTGCCTGCAGTGCCTTCGCTCCTTGTAAGCAGTCCGTGACAGCTGGGACAGACCTCATCTGCTCCGAGGTGTGTGTGGCTTCTAGCAGTGCTAAGCAACTTCCACTGGCTTGCAGGCTGCTGATGAGCTCCTGTGTGGGTTAGTATCAACAGGGAAAAATATAGGGATCCTATTTACAGCCTGCTGGCAGCAGATAGGTTAAAAAAAAAAAAATTCCTTCTCCAAAATCAATGTTTGCTTTACTGAGGGCCTCCTTAGGTGTACATTGGAAACAATTCTGTCTGTCTTCCACCCCAGTTCAGTCACCCTACAGTTTAATGTGCCAGCCAGTAGTAGTTAGCAGTCCAGAATCAACAGGTTTCTGCTGTTTAGCAGTACCAGACCATACTGGCCAAAAGCAAATGGAAAATACTAAATGTGGCATAGCACCTGATGAATGGTGATAAAGAACAAAAAGTAAAGTAGGGACTGTGGGCACCTTGGCTTTTTTTTTACCCTACTTGTGGCATGACACAGTGGCCCTCACTTCTGATGTGAGGAGTGTTTCAGCAGCAGAACTCCTCCCCTGCAGCATAAATCAGCCCCTCCTCTCATCCCTTCTCATCAGCCACTCTGAGCTCAAAGGACGTCACAGGACTGATTGTCTAGAGCTGTCACTGTCACCCTGTGCAATCATTTCATCCCGGGCAAAGCCACTAAAAAAAAAATCACTGTGAACTCTCCTTTGATAGCAGGAATTTAACCCCTGCAGTTCAAAACCATGGCTGGCCATCCATTGCACAGAGAATGAGGGAGAAGTGCAGTCTCTGAACACAAGTTGAAAGCAGGACCTGTGTACTTTGGCCCCTTTCTGATTATCCTGTCTACGTGTAGTTCTCTACGCCTGCACCTCTGCACATGAAATTTTCAATGTGAGAGGCTCTCATGTCCAGAAACTGTGTGTTACTAACTCTTGGCATTCTGATTTAAGGCTAAAATAATTTTAACCATAACATTTTTTTTCTTTACCACTTTAAGTCATGTAATGAGGTTCAAGTGCCCCATACTCCATGTCCATTCTGACCCCACTCTTTGGATTCTAGGTGCTAATGGAAAGGTACTGTTAAGGCCCTTGCTAAGGGGTATCTGTTTTTTTTTCAACAGGTCAGTGGAGTGACCTTTCAGAACCACAAACTCTGTCGTGTTAGGTTTGCTGCCTGTTTTTCCAAGTGGCAGATGCTCCTCAGACACTGCATTCCTTGACAAAGGGTTTTGTGCAGACATGGCAATCTCTGTGTTTGCTAGCACAGCCCTACACCAGCAAAGCACCAGAGAACCAAACAGCTCTGACCCTGCTGGAGATGTGGTGCTGTTTGGTGAGGCTGCCTGCTGTAACCAGCCAGATGCACACACAGAATGGAACAGGTGATGGATTTCTGGAGCTGGTCATGAAGCCAAGCAGCCCCAGGCAGTGAAGGCAGGGATGGACTTTGATCAATGTGATTTCATTAGAGACAGAAGGAAAAACTATTACTGGCTACCTAAAAACTATTTTCCAGCATTAGGTCCCCTGTTGCACGGCCTTGTCTGGGGCCAGTGGATAGAAGTGCCATCCCAGAGACTGAGTGAAGCCAAAGGGACTCGACTCTGAGGCACTCAGGTAGAGCTCAGATCAGGCCGCCAGTGTGGCAGGGCTTTTGTGCCATTGGAATCTCGGTGTGGGAGGCTGGAACTCCAGTCCCTTGAGCAAGGAACAGCCCATGCAGTGCAAGATGACTACAGGAGGGGAGTGTTTGGAAAAACTCCTCCCTTTCAGTGCGCCACCAAAGAAGCAAAACTGCAGGGCAGTGGACAGAGATGCTGCATTGCTGAAATAGTTACTTGATCTCCAGCTCACTGGTGGCACTGCACACACCTTCCCCTTGGTGTTCTGCTAACAAACAACACACTCCTCAGGGCTTGACCTTCTCCAGGCTGGCCAGTTCTGCCAGGGCTTCGTTTATGCACCTGGCACGAACTTCAGTGAGCCACACTGGAGCAGGCAGCTAAAATAGGCTTTTTTCTCCTCAAAAAGAGAAGAAAGGGTTCATTGCAAATCATTCCAGTACTATCAGAACCCCTTTTCCTACCCATCCCCATGTCTTACTAGAAGGAATGTGCATGGTTATAATACCGATTCCATGTTGCCACAATTAGATCCTGAAAAGAGTGTCAAATGTGCTTTTCCACATAATTTACTGTTTCCCTGTGATTCATGAAGCCTCTTTTCACATGAATAATTGGTCACTTCTTGTTTATGTATCACCATGGTGCACAGCTCCTAGCAGGCAAAAAAAAAAGGTTCAAAGCTGACATTTAATCATTAGAGCCACATGCAACCTTCCCCCCCACCCTCACTCCCAGCTCCTTGTTTTTTACCTCCTCCCATAAAAAGAAAGCACAGATTTTTTTATGGAGGAAATAGTTCCCAAAAAAAAAATCCCAAAAGTTTTACCTTCCTTAGTACTCATTAGCAATTTTTTTGTTCCATGCTTATTTTGCATTTCACATTTTCCAGTGTAAAGAAACCAATGAAGAGTCCCTTACAAACGAAGTGAGAAGGTGGAGAGGGAGGAATGTTCTGAGTGCATGGCTGCTGGGAATGGCAGCTTTCCAAGTACAAATCTGTTTATTTCTCAGGGGAGATACAGTCAGGACATCAGTTACCAATGGTCACCTGAACTACAAAGCACCTCAGCATGTTCTCAGGATAGCATTTCAGCCTCTAGACACTTTAATGGCACTTAGTTTTTACAGTGCAGTAAACTGAGGTACAAATTAATTTATTTACAGTGAGTCACTTCTCAAGCAATTCTGCAGTCAAGCTTTGATTTGCAGAACTCCTCCTCTGCCTTCAACTACAGCTTCTTAAACAAGCCTGCATGATTAGCTCACTGTGACAACATCTGTGCTGGGTGAGTGTGGATCTCCATGTGTGTGGAAGCACTCTGATTGGTGCTTCCTGCCGGGAAAGTTGAGGACCACCTCGTGCAGTATTTTGACAGTATTTAAAAAAAAAAAAAAAATCAAAGAGACAAGTCTATTTGTCTTGACAGCATCATACCACGGCAGGCCAAAAACACATCAGAAAACAGAAGTCAGCAGGGACACTTAACAGCATAGGAAAAAACATATTGGCTTAAGGCTGGCTATCAATCCAGCCGAGTAGGTCATGTGATTCTACAGAATGAATAAAAAAAAAACTGAATGCAAAAGAAAAGAGAATATTTGTTGAGAATACACGAGGACATTAATCTCCTTTTTACCACAAACCAAAGCAACATCATGTTTTAAGGCTGGAGAAAAATAAAAAAAAGCTAAGTGGTTTTTACCTCATATAGAAATGAGACAAAACCAAAGCCTCAAGATCTGATCTTGTTAAAAAAACAGAAGGGTAAGCTGTGAGTTTTTCTTTTCCTTTTTTTTTGGCAGCCAGGAAGAAACAGAAGGGAGTGAAACTTTCGTGAGTGTTGGGGGTTAGGACATGGGAGGAGAGAAGAGGACAAAGGAGAGAGAAAAACAACTACTTGGAGTTGACTTTTCTGTTTGAAATACACCTTAGCAGCACTCAGTGGAAAGCAGACTCAGAAGTGGAAAGAATTTCTGGATCCAGATCAAGACAGCAGAAATACCTTAATCTTTGCTGGGCCATAATCTCCTGAGAAGGCTTGTGAGAATTTGATCCTGTCATTCTGAAACTAGAATCTTAAAACTGATTTGGACCAGAACTATAATTGGTTTGAAAATATTATTACTTCTTCCTGTGGAAAAAAAAAAAAAAAGGAATAAAAATGGAAAATAATTCAGCCAAACCCAAAGTGCATGGACTCATTACAAGCTCAGGAAATCAACTCTATTTAAATCCCTTTCAGCACCACTCTCCAACTGTAATAGTGCGTGAGTGGAAGCAAACATTACACAGAAGTTCATCCCAGTCTCCTGCTTCTCTGTCCCCACCCCAACCCGAGTTCTGCATCTCAGTGGTCACTATTTGTTTCTTCCTTCTGATTAGCCTTGTCAAGCCTTTCTCTCAGTAACCACCATTTCATTCCTTTCAGTATTGCTCACTCCAAGCTTTCTGTGATCTTCAGTATCTCACCCTTGCACTCTTGTCTTTGTTCCACTCCCAGCTTTGCTGATTTCTTTGATGCCAGCTCCCAGTGCTGTGTGCCCCTTTCTTATGACCTGCTTTGTTGTTTCCTTATTTTATCTTCTCTCATTCCATCTTCTGACCTTCAGGATGGAATATCTCAATGCTGGCTGAGTTCACCCAACTTTCTGTTTGGTGTTCTCCTGAGCTGCTGGAGGAATTTCCAGCACATTTCCTCATCAGGAGATGTGTGCCGAGGAAGGAAGGACTTGGGAAGAAGGAGCAGTCTTTGCTCTGGCACTGGCATGGCACTGGCACTGCATGCCAACCTCTTCCCCTAGACTATGCCCTTTCTCCCTGCTTCCCCTGTTTTTATTCTCCCAGCTTCTGATGGCAATAGAACAACAGTGTGAGATGATGAAAGAGCTGTGGGAGACTCACATTGGTTTTCCAGCCCTATTGACACCACTGGAGTGGGGATCCACTTAAAGGAGCTGTCACTGAGGTTCCAGTGTCAGTGAATGTCTGGTGGGTTGCCCTTGGCTGGCTCTGGACGCTCACCCAGCTGCGTGCTCACTGTCCTTCCTCAACAGAACAGAGGGAGAAAAATAAGAAGAAAAAGCTCATGGGTCAAGGTATAGGGATCTCATCTTACTGTCAACAAATCAGGTTCATCTTGGGGAAAATGAATTTAATTTGATGGCAATTAAAATTGGGTTGGATGGCAAGAAACAAATTAAAAATTAAAAAAGCTTCTCTCCCTGGCCCATTTTTTTTTCCCCAGGCTCAAATTCCCCTGTGGGGACACACAGGCTGTGTCTGGCACAAGACAGCCTCTGCAGTTCCCCTTCACCAAATCCTTGACACCAACACCCAGTACAATATGTATTTTACTATTTTATTATTTTATTATTATAAAGCTCCACCTTTCAGCATCTAGAAGTTCACCTTTTGTTCTGAATCAGCTCTAACTTCAGCAGGTGGATTCCCTGATCTATGCCTCTGCATGTTGCTGAAAAGATTGAGGAGAATTTGTATAACTGCAAATTAGTAAATCTGTTTCTTTTCAATGACTAGCAGCATGTTTCTTATTTTGGTTATAAATGTGTAGCCTTGTTATTTTAATTTCATGCTTAGTGCAGTTTTCGCCTGTCCATTTTTTTGGCCTTGGACTGTGTTTATGTTTAGGCAGATTTTTCTCAGATACTCTTCATTTCTCTTTAGTGTTTTATACTACCTTCTTTAGGGAAATAAACAGTTTAAACTAGCCCTGAAAGTTGATAGCCTCTGTATGTTGATAACTCAAAATCACTTTTTGCAGTAATTGCTTTTTTTTTTTTTTCTGTGCCTGACAGGTAACCCTCAGATACTGAATTCACTTTGAAATGAGCAAACCTCATACATGAGTAGAATCCACATGGCTCAGAATTATCACAGCAATTCATGGTCTGATCTGGAACTCGTGAAAACACCTTTCCCAGGGAACACTAAAACCCTGACTATCCTGAGCAAGTTTACCTAGTTGTTTTTGAATTTTCCTCTAAGCTAATGATGATGAGCCATTTGCTCCACCTTCCTTTTGCTCCCTGCAGCGCTGCTGTCCTCGGAAATGCATAGCAGCAGAGCTACTTCAAAGGACAAGAAGAATGACTTTCCAGCATGGCCATTTATTTGTGTTTTCCATTATCTTACATGTCAAATATTGCAACACTGGAAAAAAGAATATTCACATTTCACATTAATAACTCGGTCTTAGTCCAGTATTAAATGATTATTTACTTACAGTACTAAATTAAATCTTCTTACACTGCTGATGGACCATTATTCTTCCAGAATTTTTCCTTTTTTTTCCATTGAAAGACACGGGCTGCCTTTTGGTATTGATTTGTACAATGAGAAGCAGTAATTTTCTGCTACTTTTCCAGTCAATTCAGGGTGTGAATTGCATGCTCTGTGTGCTTTAATGGGTCAAAGTCCATTGCATTGTCTTTGCCTTAATGAACTTTACAAGGACACAATAAGCTTTGAAAATTTCTGTCTATGTCTGCTGAGAACCTGTGATTAGCCACTTTTATTTATGCTCTTGTTTTTAACCTTAGTTTAGATATCCATAGGGTAACCAACAGGATTACTGCTTTTCCTCAGCAGTACCAAGCCTTCCTTCTATTCATTGCCAATCATATTTGGAACACAATTGCTAAGATTTAAGTCATAGATCCTGCATATATATATGTTTTGACCACTGCATCTTTGCACATTTTATCTCATTTCATTGTGTATTGGAATGAGGCAAGACTTGGAATTTCTAATGTGTAGAAATTCCCTAAAACAGGACCATTGACAGAAATCTGACACATGGAGCACATGTCAGTCCCCTCGTTTTTGCTTTATCTGCATCCAAGCTGCCTAGCAGCCTGTCAGCTTTGTATGGAATGAGCTAAACAATACGGGAGTGATTAATTCAGGGTCTGCATGATTTTATTCACGTTTGTGGCCGACCAACAGATACTAGTGAGAACTCCACACTCCAAACACAGGCTACTGCTCTGGGAGCTGCAGCAGAAGCTGTTGGACAATTTTTTACACAAAGTCCCTGTGTTTTCTAGTGTATCCTACAGCAGTGACATTTGTGACATTTTCTTCTACATAATCTTAGTTAAAAAATGTTTGCCCAGAGTTTTGAGGTTATATGATATAGGACAACTTGACAGACTGGCACAATGCTTATATTGTCCCATTGGTACAAGAAGACTGTGAGGATCTGAATTGAAGATGTCCTCAGTGGAAAGCCACCGTGCAAATTAGCCCCAAGCCCTCAGCCTGAGGGTCAAGTGAAGTTATGACCACATAACTGAAGGACAGGAGAAGCAGGACAGGAGTGTGACAGCTTGCTTCAGGAGAGCCACTTTCCGGCCATGGCTACTCGCCAGATGATTTTATCCCAGAATTTATAATATTTGATGTTTTCTTTAATACCATACCTCTTGCAGTCATGGACATCTCAGATCTCATCAAGGGGAAAAAAAGGCTTTACAGCACTTGCATTTCCAGTGGAAAGCTTGAATGTTAAGGACTTTAAAACCACAATGCACAATAAAAAAGCAAGATTATTTATTATTAAAATGACTAAAGCCACTTCATGACTTTTAGAAATACATGAAGATCTGGGCATATTTGATGATAATGTTTGACTGGGATTTTCTAGCATTGTCAAGCATTGGTTCACTAGTTTACAGGCCCTTTAATGAGAGGAAAACACAAGGGTAGAAAGTGAGCAATTCCTGAAATCTGTCCAAAGAACTCCACCAATACACCACACATTGCTACTAAATCTGAACTAAAGTTGAATGATATGTGATATCATTTCTGCAAAAAAAATCCCAAATTCCTGAACTGAGGAGGAAGTATTCTATCCCATCAGCCAATTTTAAGCATTAAGGACAAAGGACTTGTGTTTGAAGATGTGCAGTAAGATCCACACCATATCTGTCACTAGAAGAATGACAAAAGTCTTGCAGTACTGACAACCTCCTGCTTCTCTATGCAAAGAAATATCAGAAATTTTCACTAATAAAAAAAAACCCAGAAAATTCAAGATCTTTCCAAGTTTTCTTTCAGTATAGTGTCTGAAGTGAGTTTAACACAATGCACAAGAGGCAGCTACAGAAAATTCAACATTAAAAGGCCAAGACAGTAGCACAGCATCTCAGGAAGCACTGCTGAGTACCAGATGTATCCTCACTGTGCAAGTGTGCTAAAACACTTCCCTCCAAGACTCAGTACACCATAACCTATGTAAAGTGGGGGAGCTCCCCCTGCAATTTTGGAGCACAATGACAGATTTGGCTACAGAAGTTGACAGAATTGTGTCTTTGAGATGGAAGCACCATGTTCCCAGCTGGACTCTAGGCTGTAATACTTTTCAGTGGTTTTCTTCCTCAGAGAGTCCTTTCTGAGGGTGGTATAGCTGACTTTCTCTCAAAGCTCCATTGTGAAGAAGGCAAAACATTAGCTAGAAACAATGAGCAAAATCCCGGCCTTGGTATTTAACAGCAGGAGTAAAATCCACTAGCAAACTTTGACTGCAAAGTCAGCACACACATCTGTTCTGGTCAATTTCTGGATGCTTTCATAACAGTATGTATTCTTTTCAGAGCACTGTGAGAAACACGACTGACCAACAGGCTTTCTTGATTAATAAAACCAAACCAGTTGGCATTCCAGTTTTGCCTTCTTTAAAGGAAAAATGCGTTCATTTCATGGAGCCCAACAGCAGAAAGTCTAAAAAGTGTGGATCAACTCTTGCTATAACATAGAAAACCTTTTTTAAAGTTGTTAACTGACACTTCTAAGCTTTGTCCTGGAGATGGTCATGATTAAATTTTGCATAATACCAAGAGTATATGACGGATATAAAAGACTTTAATCCACTGAGCAGTTTAACCAAGAGGAAAAACTTGATCAAAACATATAATTGTTACAGACAACTGAGTTATATGATTCCTCTGTAAAAACCAGCACAAAATTCTGGATGCCTATAATTCAAAACAAATATCAACATTTTGTCCCAATATACAATCAATCAATCAATCAATCAATCATCCTTTTGAATATTTCTTAAATGTTGTGGAGAATGACTGTGCCATCCTTGCCTTCAACTCACCTGTTTTTTGAAAAATTTGTTGAAGAAAAATCGTGTTGGAAATGTGCACACACATTGTGACTATGATATTTATATTCCATATTGATATAGCCAAATTGGGTGCAACTTGATGCTCACCCTGCTTGTGATAATCTGTATTTTTCTGAGTAATCTTGCTCTGCGACCATCAGTCTACTGTAGACATTCTGCACTTGCTGTCTGGAGCTTACAGGAATTTTTGTTCCAATCTGTACAAGTGAAAAATTATTTCATCTGAGAAGCAAACGCATTTCTGATCCCCAAGAAGAGGATTAGATGATACATTATCTTATGACACAACATCTGGAGCCTCTTCCATTTTATTTGGCAGACACATAAAGACTTCTCCATTGTGTGTATAACTTTGTTTTTAATACTAGTGTGGCAATCAAGCGAGAATATTCATCATCCTTATTCAGTGGTATCCCCAGCAAGCTCCATAGAAGCTCCTAAAACATTCTGCTCAGGATGCTCAGGAAACACTGACATTTGTCAGACTAATATATTTGAGCATCAACCTTGCAATGCTTCCAAGTTTTAAAAAGCATAAACTTCCATTTTTAAAATTGATTTAATTTAATTTAAATTATTTTTATTTTATTTTGGGGGTTTGGATGTAATTTTGAAGTACAAATTCTCATGTCATATTATTTTATGAGGCCTTCTTAGCAGCAGTGTAGAAATAATGAAACACAAATTTTTCCCTCACCAACATCTCCAGCCAACACCACCAACAGAAAAAGTGCTGACATTTTCTTCAAAGAACTGATCACAAAATCTGCTCTTAATTTCTTGGTATATTTCTAGAACCATACAAAGACAGAACTGTATGCATTATATTCATAGTGGTCACAATTGCAAGAAATGTGGAAGACATTCTGAGCTGTAAATAACCACCAGCAGAATGCCTGCTGACTTCCTGGGAGCCAGAGCTTCCCAATCATGCTCTAAATATGCAATCTATGATCATAATAAAAGACTGGGATGTTCAAGTAATGGAATATTTAAAATTATTGCCACAAAAATAGAGACTGACCATTTATCACTATGACCAGCCATCTTCTGGAAAATTTATGCAGCAACGTTGACATGAACACTTTACCAGTGTCCTAATTTGGTATTAGGGCAAGAACTGGAATATCTTTCAAAGTTCATTCAGCAAAAACTGTTCCATTTCTCCCTGGGTTAAAGAGCCTCCTACAGAATTGTGCAGAGGGGGTCAGTTAGGACAAGTTTCTTTTTAAATGCAGAGAGGCATTTATTGACCATCAATGGACCATTGCTGAAAAAAGAATGCCATTTGCTTTGGCTTTTGAGAGAAGACAAAATATTTTAACATGAAGAAAGAGATCAAATGCCAATGATTTGACTTCTGATAGTATTCTATACCTATCCTATACCTATAATCAAATCTGAAAAAAAAGGTAAATTTCTAGCATTTTGTTGGCAATCATATTTTTAGGATATGTGTATTTATAAACATCTCATTGTTTTACTGATGTTCACTGCTGCACTGTTTAAAATTGTCATCTGAAAAATAGAGAATAGTTTGAGTGTTTATTCAGTAATAGTTTGGGCATTGTAATATTCATTCCAGACAATGGAAAGCATCTAAAAAATGCTGGTTGTGTAAGTCTGCAATGTGAGGAATTACAGGCAATATAATGTGAATCTTTGCTGCATATTAAAATGGTTACAATTACACAGCATTTAAGACATAGATAAAACATCAATACCACATCCTCTACAGAAAAAATATTATTGTTATTATTGCTACTATCACAGGATAATAACTATAATTACAATTATTATCACAAGAATGATGTATCAGTGAACGGTGAAACAAATAAAAAACCTGAGCAACTCAGCAAACACAAAACTTGATAGTGCAACTTGGGTGGTTTTTCTGTGATGCTCTACTGTTCAAATATGACTCTAATTCAGCAGCAGGACTATTAGCTTTATGTGGGCTTTAAAATTAATAAACAATGAAAACAATGGTAGCAGATGAATCTTCTTGAAGCCTCAGAAGAACAATATTCTTGGACAGAGCACAGAAAAGAAAACATTTTTTTTTTGTCAATTCCCACAAGAACATTCAATTGAATGCAAGGCCTGAATTCTACCCATGTAAAAAGTGTTTTCCAGTGTTTCGTTGGCACATTTCTGGACCACTGATGAAAAAAGAATGCCACAGATGTTATAAAATCTTTCTATACAGTATTCAGGATGTCCATGTAAAAAAAAAATTTAAGACAATCTCATCTACACATTACGTCACTCCTGCAATGGAGTTTCCAGTACCTAAACTAAATCCATTTGATAACTGCAATGACACTGTACGTGATCTGAAAGGGAGCATAAATTGTATGAGTCCCCCTTAGAAACAATTTATATTGGTGGCTAAGTCCTTCCAGGAAATAAGACAAAATCCTACTCATATTCCCTTCATCAAAGGGGTGGAAAAAAATCTGTAAGCTCAAACATGGGCACACGAAATAGAGGAAGAGCAGGGTCTCGAGTTTTGGTGTGAAAAGGGATTAGGCTCTCTAAGGTCATGTCTGCATGGATGATTCCAGACAGTCAGGAATTAACCTCACCACTTACTGAGCTGGCAGGACATGACACACTTCTGATCAGAAGCCAATGTAAAGATGCACAAAAAATTCAAAATACTAAAGTGATCTCAGCCTCTGGAATGACTACTGCTTCTTCTTTGTTCTGCCACCTAATGATGGAAGTGAAGGAATTCAGTGCTTCAAGGAATTCAAGGGTAATTTGTCAATGAGATTCTTACAGCAAGGCAAAAATTCAAATATTCCCATATTGACAGTATACAAAATACATTGTCCATTATTCCCTTTTACGTGTGACTTGCACACACATGGTCTCAGAGCCAATCTAGAATCCTGCAGTGGAAGCAGATAAGGAGCCAACAGAAATCCAGAGATTATAAATGTGTCGGACTGTACGATGCCACAATGCTCCATGTTAACTCTGTGTATACTATTGGCTACAAATCACACAAATCACAAGGTCTACAACTGCCCAGTTCCAGACCATGGAGTAAAAGTGTTAAAATAGAGTGATCCTGACTAACACAAGGAAAGATAGCATTCTAAACACTGGATCTACAGTTGCCCTGATTTTTAAGTCACTTCTAATACACGCTGTCCAACCCATGTCTTTGTGTAACAAGATTTATGGTTTATTTCTAATATGAAGTAAATGACCACAGAGATAAAATGTTTATTATATGAGCTGTGTTGATGTTCTAGTTCTTGCATTTTGATCCTGAGGATTAGTTCCAGGGTTTCTTGTTCCTCCCAGGACAGTCTTGCCAATATTTAATACTACCAGCCAGGCCTCAGAGGCAGATAAAGTTGTACCCCACAGACACACAGCATGGATTTTCTCTTTTATGTCATTCTCCAGTCTGTATGTAGGAATAAAGAAAGAATTAAAAAAAAAAAAGACTGGATTTTGCAAATTGTCTTGTCTCTGGCTTTAAACTGAAAGACAGCGCGTTCAGACTGGATATTAGGAAAGAATTCCTTTCTGTGAGGGTGGTGAGGCCCTGGTACACGTTGCTCAGAGAAGCTGTGGCTGCCCCATGCCTGGAAGTGTCCAAGGCCAGGTTGGATGGGGCTTGGAGCAATCTGGGATAGTGTAAGGTGTCCCTGCCCATGGCAGGGGGTTGGAATTCAATGATCTTTAAGGCCTCTTCCAATCCAGGCCATTCTGTGATTCTGATTCCCTTCTCCAAAAATTGCACTCTCTTATGGTTAGATAGAAATAATGAAAAATATCCCTAAGCTTTAAAGCTTTGGATGAGGTATGGAGAAGGTGGAAGTTATTGTATGCTGCAAAGCTTACCTACTGAATAGGTCTGGATTTGCTGCAAAAGTAAATTTCCACTCTGAGGCTTGGAGTTTTAAATGTAACCCCAGCTCTCAATCTGGTCTTGCACGTCTGTGGTCTAGTCTGTAATTCTGCTTGCAGGATAGAGAGGATGATAAAAGGACTAAAACTGTCAGAGGTGAGAAAAAATATGTACAGTTCTGTGTGACCAAGACAATATTCAAGAGATGAAATTAAATAACACATGATCAAATGGGAAAGATACGCCACAGTTGCCAGTGAAATCTTACTGACTCCAATCATAAGTTTTTTCAAAAAGTGCTTTGACATACTGTTGCAAGTCAGAATACAAACCTCTCCTAATTAGGAAAAGGCTGATAAACAGGCTCTGGCTTTGAAGGGGAACATTTGGATGTCTTTAGTAAAAAGGAATATTGTTTCATGTACAGGCCTAGAACAAAACCAAGAAGTTCATTTAGGAATCTGCTCGTGCCACATTTCCACAATTAAACACACATTGGGAGAAAGCACTGGTCAATCAATTTCCTTTCACAGTACCCCAACATTCAAAAAATCCCATGGGGACATCTATGTCATCTTTAGTGCAGTTACAAAGACAAAAATTTCACTGGTTTAGGAACAGAAAATGAGTAGGCAACTCGTTAACACTGCAGTATTTTCTTGTCAGCCAGGAAAAATGGAAACTGATCAGTCAATCAAGTATCAAATAGAAGACTGGATTTTAATCCATTTGCAGGGTAAGGTCATCATCTAGTAAAACCAGCACTGTTTACTTCTTCAGTGAATCTTTGTGTATATGAAAGACAAAACCTTTGTGTTTGATTACAAAAATGAAACACAGAAAAGGATTTAAATAAAACCCTTAACTTTCTGCAATACATATTTCATACTGCCAATACATGTGCAGCCATTTGGTGTTGCTTATTACTATAAGAAAGCAATTTATGAAAAGTGCACATGAAAAAAAACAGCTTAACAAAAAAACTCAAAACACCTCCAAATAAGAAGAACCACACTTAAAAAATATCCATAAGCTCACCGTAAGAGAGATCATTCTTAGTTTATTTACATACCTAAGCATGAACACTTATTTTCCCTTATTTCATTCAGAGCTCTTTTACAACTAAGGCCCCAATTCTACAATCAATAGTGTGTAGGCACAGAAATTCCACTCCATCTTCTGTTAGCAAGACTAGAAAGATCTATGAGTGATCCAAAGTCCAATAATGTCAGTGGGGAGTTTTTCTACTTCCTTCGATGCACTTAGAAAGGGCAAGTGAGGTCAGCAGGCTGCACTCCTTATTCTGTCAGAAATTCCACTGAGGCAGTGCAGTATCAGTCTCCACATAATTACATACATCTTCTTCCTGAAACTGAGGTCAGTCACATTAATCGTAATTTCATGAGAAAATGGCTTTTGGAATTGAACTAGGTCTGTAAAACAGAAATAAAACACATACTATACATTGGTCATGGCAATGTTTTATGCTACCCTAAACAGATGTACTGTTTAGTTTTTAAATTTTTCTGTTCCTAGAGCTGGATTTGTTTATAAATGACTTAAGAAATGCCTGACAACACTCTTATGTTTTAGTACTGATTCTTCTGTTCTGCATCAAAAACAGTAAGAAATAATAAGCTACTCAGGTTCACCGGAGGCAATGGACTTGGGTAGATGCTTTGGAAATAGAGATGGATTTGTACCTATGATCAACTAAATGTTTGTCTCCATTTTTTAAAATATCAAAAATAATGAATCACATTAACACATGGTGCCAAATTCAAAACAGACACAACAGGGAAATGTTATAATTTCAGACATAACACAGAAACTTTTGACATGGGCTACTAGAAAATATAATGAAAGCAAAATCCTAAATAAAACAAATTCTAAATAAACTAATTTTTTTTCCCAAGGATTTTTTTCCCTCTCATATTTGCTATCTGATAATAGTAGTAAAATAAATAAATAAATAGAAGAACATCATCCACAAACATTTCTATCAAGAATTTCAGATCAATCTTGACTCAATGATACAATCCAAAAAGATTGGAATATATTCCTCATTTGCTAGATGGAGATTTGCAGCTTCACAAATCACACTGTATCATCAGCACTGAGAATGTCAGTCTCTGTTTTCTGCTGGGGTTGGCTCTTCCTTTAATAAAACATTTAACTGTTTCTGTGCACATGAAAGGAAAAGTTCCAAACTATGCAGATTTTTCTGACGGACAACTTCATCAAGCTGTTGAAACAAAAGAAAAAAAAATCAATCAACTTTAAGAGAACCTGAAAACAAATGCCAGGGTTTGTCAGCAAAAATCCAACCATATAAAACAACAAAAAATTCAGCAACTAAAGAACCTAAATAATTTCAATATATTCAATAATTTAATAACAACTTTTCAATGGAGTATTTGAGTTTCTCCAAAATAAAATGTACACAAGGCTACTTTAAAGCTGTCAAATTCTACACAATCTATTTGAGAATTCTGAACAGCCTAACTGCCATGCTAGGTAAATGCCCACGGAAATTACAGGTGTTGCTTTTATAAAAAAACCTGCTTTGGGTTTAAAGTGATCGCTATGTAGGACTGCAATTCAAAATTTCAAAGGCTACTAGTAATTTAAATGGCAGCATGTTTAAATAGTTCCCAGAGGAAAAAGTCAAAATATTTGCTATTTACTTTGCTTGTTCCTACATTTTATCCTCTAAGATCAAACAATGTGAAAAAAAAATATATATATATAACTATATCCTTGCTGTACAGACAATCTTCCCCACCCAAATAGATAAGTCACCATAGCAAGATTCAGCAGGGTTTATCATATAAATGACAAAAATATGGTTTACTGAAAAGCATTTGAATTTTTTAAACATTTATTAATAAATAAAATGCACTGCAAAATTCCTTCCACTTAAATGCTGAAGTTCAGATGTCAAACAAATATTATCACAAGTGAGAGATGTTTTCGATCTGACTATCCTTTAATCAGCCCAAATTCAACTAAATACCTATATAATGAAGACACAGGGTGAGACTGAAAAGTAGTGGTATGAGGCTAATATGGCATAAAAATTATGCCACTCAAGGGAAAGGAAGTAATGGAATTTTGAAAACGTCAGGACTTCTCAGAATATTGTGCACAGGTTCATATGCAATGGAAAATGGAAGGTTTTTCAAAAAATGTATCCTGACTCATATATTTCGGACTCACCGCTTTAATTACAGCTTTCAACAAAAACTGATCTGTTTATCAATCAGCAGTCCAGTTAATTGCTCTAACAGCCACTTGAATGCCCATTTTGTTTTATAACAGATAGCCTTTTTTAAAATATCAACACAGAATGCAAGGCAAGGATAGTGACAGCTTCCCACTTCACTTTGAAAATGCACTCAGGTAAAAGTTGCAGCACTGTGATTTAATACACAAAGGGAAACATTTTTATGCCCCCGTACTTTTCTGCTCCATAAGTTCCTCTAATTAATGCAAACTGGGTAGTTAGAATATTTTGGCAATTTGTTTCAACAGAGATGAATGTATCAAATCTAATCACCAGCAGAAAACACACATATTTTCTAAACACCACACGATCATAAAACTCTCCTCTAGTAATAGAAACATAGAATCACAGGATGGTTTGGGTTGGAATGGACTCTAAAGATCATCCAGTTGCAATCCCCTGCCATGGGCAGGGGCACCTCCCACTGGACCAGGTTGTTCAGAGCCCCATCCCACCTGGTCTGCCTCTGTTTCTACTTCTGCAAATTTTTAGCTGTTCAAAATTTTGCATCTCTCTGCGAAAGCAGCCATTAGGGCTCCATACACAGCCTGATGAGAACCTAGCCCACTGATTTACAGCAGATTTTAAAGCAGATCTAGTTCAAATAAATGTCACAAAAGTCTGTTCTTCATATATTCAAGTAACAATTGCTACTGACGAGAAAATGGAAGAAACAGCAAACTAATCTCTAAAGAAGCTGTATCTGGAAGAGTGTGGAACAATGGAAGAAAAAACACCACTCTACTGTGCTGGTGCCTTTTCTCTGATTTGATAAGTATCTTCCCTCCTTTGTATCTTCTGGACCAAAACACTTTGCTTGGGGAAGCTTGCAGTTTGTTTTTTTTTGTGCTTGTGATCCATATTTCTTTGGGGAATGAATGGACAGATACAGCACAGTTCACATAATATCATCTGTTGCATGTGAAGAAAGAACATGAGATACCTCTTTCTCTAATTAATATAATTCTCACATTATTTAATCAGATTCTCTTGCTTCTGGTAAGTATATCAATTGGAGAAGCTTAGCATGAAACTGAATTTTGGTGGTTTCCTTTTATTGCATGTTATATCATTATACTCCTAGACAATTCTTTATTGAGCTTTGACCACAAGCTTTGGCTAAACTCTCCATTTTCTTTTCATGCAGCCTTTCCTTGCAAAATCTGCTTTAAAAGAACCAGAGTAGCTCACCAGATGTGTGTTCTTATATGCTGCTGTTCAATTTCGTTACCAAGGCTGCAATCTCAAATTGTATAGGATTAAATTTATATCACCAAGTACTAAAGTAAATGCTTAATGTGTGTCATGATTGGCTGCAGCATGCACAAACCAGAATTTCTTCAGGCTTGAGCAAGATTTTAAAAGTCCCAAATGAATTAAGTACACATTTGAGGAGCCTTTGTTGAATTCAAGTGGTTAGTTGGTAGTCTCCATTTGTGCATAAGAAAAGTTTATTGCTTGTTAAACATTTATGTAAATGCAATAACATAAAACTTGAGAATTTAGTTCCCCCTTGTTTGCTCAGCTTATGAATATGAATTGCCTTGAGCAGGACACTCTAAGAATCTTCAATGCTGCAGTAAATGACAAAACAATCCAGAAAGAAAGACTTGGGATCTTCACATAACACAAAAAGAGAAGCAATGAGATGCTGTCTTTGAAAATGGTACATTTGAATGTGTTCAGAAGGAGAACATGCTTGTTAATGGGAAAATTGGCTTGGCCAGGAAATAGAAACAAATGAAGCTTTGTTATAGAATATATTGTTTAATGAACTGTTAGCAATGGACACAGCTTTCTTGAAAAGTGCCTCCACATTGCTGTGCTCCTGCTTGCATAATATACTACAAAATGGGAAAATTTATAAGATATTTTAAACCTCACTTTTCCAAACAGTCTTCTGTCTATATTTTTAGGTCCTGTTCATTTCAGGGAATGACCTCATGATTTAAACAAACATAAACAGACATCTGGCAAATTCAAATGTGACTTATATGCAAATGCAATTGGTATGAACAACATATTTGGGCTGGAGCACTCACACAACCAAACCAACCCAACTGTTCTGATTCTATAGATGCTGAAAAGTGCATCAAGTTGTTTCAGATCTGCCAAGAAAGGGCATTTTCCTACACCATACTGTCACTGTTGTGATGGCTAGTCAATATTTCTCTCTCACTCTATGAAATCTATTAGTTCAAAGTTACAAATTCTTTAGACTGTGTCCAATTGGTGAAACTTCATTTTGCTCAAAGCTTTAATGTTCCAGAACTTCATTATTTTAAGTTACCCAAGAGTAACTTTAAGCTCTGTACTGATATTATTTTTCCTCAAGAACCAGAGGTTGTCTCTCTAGGCACTTGTATGGATCCTGCTGAGAAACTGGATATATGAGATATGGAAAAAAACACTTCTTGAATTCCACTCCTTAAATTCCCACTATCCTTCAGACATTTCATTTACCAAAAATGACCAGAGTCTTGCAGGACCGTCCAACACACTCAGTGCTGTTTGTTCCCCTCTCTTTAAAGCCCCAGTCCACTTCTCAGATCTAAGTGCATTTCCACACTGCTTCTGGCCAAAGATGCCTGGATGAGACACCCTCAGATGTGAGGTCCCACCTCAGTCACATCCACAGGCCACCCAGGATGATGTGCCTTGGGGCCATGCAAGGCATGACCTGAAGGCACAAGCCCCAGCAGAACTCCTGAGCAGATGCAAGAACTGGACTTGGGAAATGGAAAAAAAAAAAAAAAAAAAAAGAAAAATAAAAGGCACTGCATTACTACCAGGAGAATGCTTCTACCCCAGCCTGCTCTCTTTCACTTTAAGTCAACACAACACTTGAAGTTCCCCTACATGACTTCAGCCACCCATAGCTCAAACCAACCCAAAGTTAACTACCATTCTTAGCTCTACATTTTCCTAGATTTATCCTACCTTCATATTCTCTGTGAAATGGGAAGAAAGTCTGCATGAGTGATGCCTAAAGTAGAAATTAGTTTCTTACGCAAACAACTGAGCATGCACATCCTTCATACCTTCCCCTTGCAACATCTATCTGCAAATAGGTTTGTTTTCATGGCATTCATACTTATCTTCCTCTATTAGATACTCATCAATTTTTAAAATACTTCAAATTACCAGTCAGACACTATAAATAATTGCTGTATGTCAGAATTATACTCTCTCCCTTTCTAGTTACTAACAAAATAGCACACGGAAAATATAATTTTAGATTAAGCCCTGAAAGATATGAGATGAAATCCTGATCTCATCACAGTAAAGGTATATTTTCTCATTAATCTCACCAGGGCCTGAAGTTCACCCAGAAAAGCGAAGAAAACACAATTAATGTTAAATATGGCTCTTCAATTTTCCTGTCTGTATAAATATGACTGCTTAAAAAAGGGTATTTTTCAAAATTATCTCTCAGATAACACAACTTCCCGATACCAAATGTATTTTCAGCTGTAGGAATAGGAGCTACATTTATTCAAACACATATTGAAAAATTTACCTGTACTTCAAATGATAATTAGAGGACTAATGTATTCAGTAGCAGTTCAGCTCTCTACACTGGCTCTGTGATCCTAACATGAGTAAAAACTGCAATCTTCTTTTTATCATGAAATTCAACAAATGACCAGATATTAAAAAAGAGCAAAGATGTTGAGGAAGAAAGCTTTTAATTGTACTTTTATTACTGGTGTTTTTGTAGTTGACCACACATATAATAAATAAAAAATAATGCCATTATATTGTAATGAAGCAGAGCAATTTCCCTAAGATCATAAAATCAAAAACAAATTTTTGAGTCCTGTTTATTTTCCAGGAAAAATGAAAAGAAATTCATAAAAAAATATTCCAGCAGTGATATTTACACTTATGTTCATCCATAGGAGGAAGGGGCAGTGGAGGAAGATTTAAAACCCTCAAAAGTATCCTTGTTCCTCAAAGAAAATCATGTTCATGCAAACAAAGGAAAATTCCAAATGCAAAATGAATGTTTTGGAGAACTGAAAACATAGAGATGGATGTGTGAAGAGAATGGGTTCTGAAGGTGGATTTAAGGGACTGGCAATAAGGATTTCCATTTATCTAGCGTTTACAAGTAGCTGCTGGTTGGCTCTTGAATAGGATTCATCACCAAGGCATTTCTTTGAAGTTTAATATTTATTAGCCACAGGTAATTATTCATAGACATAAGTCTGGCATAATTTCATGGTTTCCAAAGGACCTGCAGTATAAGCATTCTTACATATTTCCTGTCCCCTCTCTGATGAATGTTCAATAGAAAGGGGACATTTTGACATCGTTAAAGTAGTTTACCCTAATTAATTTAGTCTTAATTTCTCTATGTATTTTTATTGCTGATAAATATACTAAAGCTTTGTCTGTTTGCAAATTGATTTCCATTTGCTATTAGTCTGTATGGTTTTGTATTATATACATTTTCTAACTAAAAAAACTTTCTCTAAAAGAAAGAAAATAGAAATTGAAGAATGATGATAGGCATACTTCAGACTACGTTTTTTTATAATTTAGTTAAACATCTTTTTGGAAGAAAATTATTATAAGACTAAACCAACAATTCTTATTTTTACTTGAGAAGACTCTGGAATATTTTTTCATTTTATTCTAACTTCTGACTTAGCACTGTTTGATCAACACTTAGATGGATGTGTCCATGGAGAGCAGAACACCAGAAAAAGTGCTGATGATGACAGATTGCTTTTCTAAATACTTCTGCACTTGCTTATTAAGGACTAGAGGAACAAATTTAAGTCCCTTTGAAATCAGGGGAATCAGGAATATACATTACTTAAGTATAAGGCAGAAATTATAGTGATGCTTGATTTGTTCATGCATGTAAATAATTTACTAAAACGTTTTGTCAGTGGCACTTCCTCCTCTGTGCAGGGACTTGCTTGACAACGACAACATGATAAAAACATGCTGGGTTGCTCCTGGAGCAGGGAATCCAGGTGTAACACATCTTCTTGCTTAGAGTCAGCCATCAATGTTGCAACTGAATTTGCCTTTAGGTATTTCTGTTTCTCCTAATTACCTGTATATCTGTACCTAACAATAATTACCTAACAATAGGTAATTATTTTAAAATGATTTTGGCATCAGTCTGAGCTATAAATTACAGTTATGGTCTTTCTGAACAACGGTCTGAACTTCAATTCTAAGTGAATAAATGGTTGCATTTAAAGCATGTTATACTTTCTACATATTTTTAGAGACTCGGAATTTTGGAAAAACAATGGCTTTTCATGTATGATCAAAACCCTAACTTTTGCAGGCTCCTGCTGGCCCAATTGATGGTGAAAAGCACTATTGCACCTTAGTGATAAGATTCCACTGTCCTGGATATTGGCCAACAAACACAGTCCAACAGACCCTTGCAGTGTAATTAAACACTCATCAGTGTCTTTTCACTGCTTGATTGGTCTATGCTCCTCTTTGAGGAAAATTCAAAGACAAAGGCTTTGCTCTGTACAATTTTTATGATATATTGACAGGTTTTGTTTGGGTTTTTCTCCCACCACAACTAACCCATTCCAGTCAATGAGCCTGCCACGATCCTGAAAGGTTCTGTAGCTGCAGAAATTCAGCCACATGCTAGTATTGTGTAGTAAAACTGTGGGTTCAGAACTCTTTCTCGGTGCACTAACATGAACTTCTCCCCACAGATTCAACAGAAGGCTTTAAAAAAATTCCCTAGCACATTAAATAGACCATATAGAAAAATTATTACCTTGAGGAACCTGCAAATCTGAGAGCTGGATGAGGAAACAATGAACTACTTCCTCTCATTTCTATAATGGATGAGAAGGAAAACAGATCCATATGGTACACATGTGCAGCAGAGCTTATTTTAGAGTTAATCCCAGGACAGGACATTTTTGTCTGTCCACCTGTGAATTTCTACTATTGATAACACTTACTAAGTATATAAAACCAAGGTTCTTCATGGCTGTAATTTGTACAGTATCTCCTACACATTAGAAAGTCATCAGTGTTCAAGACAACCTCTAGGAAAGAGTGATGTTTAATAAATTATATTGCCATGTGAAAATGTTTGGGTTTTTTCCCCCTTTAAATAAATAATGCTGCAACTTCTAAACCTTAAGGATTTTATGCTCGGAATTTGATCATTAAAATAATACCATATGTTGGACACATCTTTAAAACAGATTTGCCTGGTTTGCTGAAGGTGGTGGGAAAACAGCCTGTCAAACCTCTCAGAATCTCCACTGTCTCCCAGCTGGATCAAGGAATGTAAGAAAATGCTAACTTTTCTTCATATAAATACAAGAAAGAAATTTGCTTTCAATCGAGGAAATTAGATCAAGTCCAAAAAGAACTAAAAACCATTGCAGCATCTGCTCAGACTACTGCAGAAGGTGAAAAATAGGCATTTTTTAAGCCCACATAAATAATAATGAATATTTCTGTGCATTAGCACAGAAATCTCTGCAGTGACTTACTTAACAGGTTACAAACATGGGGTTTCTTCTTTTCTAAAAATTATTTATAGAGTATTGCCATACACCAAAAATAGGAGTTACCATAATTGCTACTATATTTGCTGATTGGTCCAGCAATCGGATTGTAGTGGTTTTAAGTCACAGATTCAAGATTCTTAAAACGAACATACAGAAACACATGTAAACAGTGTCTTCAAAATCTCTGACTGACGAATAGTTAATATTTGGCCCTGGCAAATGCCTGCAAAGCTTCTGAAAAACAATGGATTACAGTCTCCACAAGGCAGGCAAAAGCTGAAGACTAACCCCAATGTGGCCAAATTCATCAGATCACTTCCTCTGATATGAAAAAAGAGAACCAGAACTTTACAACAGCACCTAAATAAAGGATTTATAAGTGACTCAGACTGATTTCTATCCAGGCTTGTCAGAGCCTGAATGCTCATAGTGTGTAGAAGTCCTTAATAGTTTTCTCCTAATCTCCAACTGTTTTAAGTAACCAAATCAGTCTTGGGCACTATCACATCCTGATTTAATACAACTACAAATGACTTGGCAGAGATTACACAGGGCTTCTGTGGAGCTTCATAAACCCAAATTGCCACCTTTCCAGGAAAATGCCTGAAGACTATCAGACTGTGCTTCCTGAAAAGCCCTGAGTGCAGGGCTGGGTGATAGATCTGGTATCAAAGATGTGTTTCATTTGTCAGTATGCAAACATGTTCCAAATTAATCCACAATAACCACGCTTGGGTAAAAGCAGCAACAATCTTCCTACACATGAAATTTGCTATTGTTATCCAGCCAAATAAAAAAATGTTATCTGATGGGCTCATGTTGAGTCATGCTCACAGAATTGCCTTAGAGTACCCAGATGATATCTACAGAACTGGATTGAATAAGCATAACTGAAAAGCAAACAGCAAATACAGGCATTAATCAGAACAATACTTTTTGTAACTGTGAATATGTATTTTGCATTATCTGTGAAGAAGTATGTAAAATAGAAATTATCATTGCATCATAAGTGTTTGCAGTGCATACAAATTGGAAAAAAAAATACCCTAATACCCTAATACTCTAATAACTGTGAAACCACAGTTGTATAACTGCTACTCCATTGCCATGGGTGCTTTCTCAACATCTATATCTAATGTGGTCCTTCATCAACAGAAGGCTCAGCAGGAGCACAACTCCCTTGCCTCTAAGAAGGGTAACAGGTGGTTGATAACACACATGGCAGAGAACCACTGCTTTAGGCTGGGAGGTGGAAAATCTGTGTTATATGGAAAGCTGAAGCTACAAATAACATAATGAGAAATAACATAATGAGTCAGGCTGCAACTGATCTACCAAGATATCGAGGAGACTACAGTTGCATCAAGGTTATCTGAAGGTTCCTGTGAAACTTTGACACTGCCACAACTCTAAAGTGTGCCCTAACAACACACTGTAGTCTGGTAAATAGAAGCAGCAGGAGAAAAATCCCACCTCTTGGTTTTGAGGAATACTTGATTTAACAGCCAAGTTTTAATTTTAATGAAACTTTAAGATGTGACAGGATGAAACAGGACATTCTAGAAGTCACGGGCAAAGGTGATATCACATGAAGTGCAGGTATCTTTCTAAAATTACCATTGTAAGTTACAGTTGATGGATTCACATGAAGAAATTAAATGAAGAAAAACAGCCTGCAGCAAATCTCTGATACATTTAGCATTAAATCTGTGGCAATATACATGCATTAGGAAAAGTAATTATACATTAAGGTTCAGGGAATACAAAATTAATGTCCTACTATTATGACAGAAATTTTTGAGCCCACATTTACTACTGGACTTCTTCAGTATTGAGAAGATTGAACACAATGTTTTTTACTGACAGTAACATTTTACTGGAAAACTCAGTTTGGAGTTTGAAGCCAAACTGCAGTAAAATTAGGGCAGCTGTTGGCAAAACAGTTCATAAAGCTGCAGCTGCAACACTGTCATCAAAGGCAAGACCTCCTTGTTTCAAAACACACACAGACTGAGTACCCATGGCTCTCAGCACGTCATCACTTACAACACCACAGGCAGGAAGATTCTAAAGGAGGAGGGAGGAATAACCAGCAGGACACGATAATCTGCAGGTTTTCTGCTCCATGCTACTCCAAATCCTTCCTGCAACTGCCAGCCAGTGGAGACTCCTCAACAGCAGGGATAGAGTGCATTCCCCAAAGCAATGTTCTTTGGGTACCTGCCTGGCTGTTCTGCTGCTTTTCCAGATGCAAATTTGTGTCACGGCTTTGCTGAGAAATTACACCCAGAACATACAATTGTCACAGTTGAGATGGTCACAATTCAAAGCAACATTTTCACAATACAAAGCAGCATTTTCAGAAGGCTTCAAACCCCATTTTATTACAGCATGCATGCTTTTTATCCATTCCTATAAAACTCCTAAGTTTACAATTTACTCGTTAGTCAGGAAAGACCAACAAAGTGCTTATTGGAATAGACAGTTGCAGGTTTCTCTTATTTATCCTTCCTTCTTTCTTGGTTTCTATGCCAATGACCTCAGTAGAAAATTCTTTCAGGGGTAAATGTGGATCCTCTCATCAAACCTCTCTGGCTCACAAAAGTTGCTGTAAAACCTCTTCTACATACAACCACAAAGAGAACAGCAGTTTTTCACATCAGCAATACCTTGTTTCACATAACTAGAAAAAACAAAAAAAAAACTAAACCAGAAGAAACTGTTGCTTAGCAGGTTGGGGTGGGGAGAAAGGGCAAGGGAGGGAAAAATATACTTGACCAAATTATAGGAGTCAGTAGCCTGCAGACAAAAGCAGAAAAATAACATATATATTTATTACCTATAAGTCATTGAAGCATCTTGCTGAATTTCTAACACATGGGTAAATATTTGAATACAAAAAGTAAATCCCTTTCCTTCATCTATCTAATCTTGGTATTGCTGTAGGTAAGAAAATTTATTTCTTCACATGTTTCTTTAGCTTCATAGACAACTTGATTAAGTCTCAAATTTTGATCCCACCGGCTTTGCTGCAGGAATCCAATTGCAGGAAATAATTATAAGAAAGATTCATCAAAACACATATGGTGAGGCCAACTTGCCCATTTAATTTTTAAAAATCTGAGTTCATCATAAGGATAAAAACAGCAAAAGACATACCTGAAAAAAAAGAGCAAAAAAGCTGCAATATTTGGGGTAAAAATACTCTGAATTTTCCTGCATATAACCAACTACAAAAAGTCTCAAATAATTCCCCAGCTAAAAGAGTAAGCAGATAAAACTATTGAGGTTCAAGTATCTCCACATAAAAGGACTTGGGTGTGAATGAGAAGCAGCACAAAACCCCCAAACAAACCCTGAACTATGGGTATTCCTTGGATGCAGGAAAACACAGCTCAGAACGGAATAAACCATTCTTACACACGAAGTTGTCCACTCATTTTACTTGTGCAGTGAACAAGAGAAAAAAACTATTTGCCCTCAAAACTCTACAGCCAAGACAATCTGCCAAGTAATGTGACTTTGTGGTGGTTCTGCAAGGACTCTGGGCTTTTCCTGGTACATGGACAGAGAAATTCTACAGAGCACCTCGTCAAAATGACTCTGATTTCTGGATCTCTGCAACACAAACACAGAGACCACAAAACTGCCCCTGCATGTCATGGAAACAATGGAGAAAAGGGGCTTCTGTGCTCTGTCTTTGTCTCTTTGGGCCTCAATTCCAGTGTAATTAAAATGGTATCACAAAAATCTAGGGATGGAAGAGACAGTGACCCAACTTCTGATCTCTGAACTGGGAACTCATAATAAAATCAATCAGAGTGGAACAATTGCCTCTTCTCTTTTGCAGTGTGACAGCCTTGCAGGTGGATGCCAAAAAGCCTTTGCTGAGCACGGCCATCATTAACTTTCTGAGACTCTTTAGGATCCCCTTGGTGCTAAAAGAATGGTACAGCAGGGACTTGGAAAAAGCCAAGAAGTTGACCTATGACTAAGAAAATAAAACTGCAGATGATATTCTTAGCTTTAATTAATCCAAGTGATCATATTGAAATGATTAAACTTTCCATCTAGTACAAAGCAATGTGGATTACACCAACTTAAAGATCGAATTTATAACTGCTGTTGTTACAAAACCACCTAGTTGTACATTCTCATAAATTCTGAATCAAGAAATGACAGTGAAAAACAAATATAGTGACAAGCATATAGATGAAATTGAAAGACAAAGACAGTAAATAGTTAAGGTTTTATTTTAATAGGAATGACAACAAAATCCCCAAAGTCCTCCTCCTCCTCAAAACATTCACTTAGTCAGTCTAATAGAATATTAAATGTTCAAGCTTCAAAATTCAGCTGACC